>NC_051431.1:15317182-15416200 GCF_001649575.2 Kryptolebias marmoratus | reverse complement strand
TGTTGGACGAGAGATGGGGGAGAGAAGGGGTAAGATTTGAAAAGAAGAAGTTCTTGCTCCTTGTTGAGTCCAGCTGGGCCAGAGGGGCCTTTGGAGCACAATGAGCTCAATGAGGTGCAGAATCAACTAACAAACTAATGGTCCGCTCCTGAAACTCTTCACACACACACATAACAGAAGATGGTGAATGGGTGGGACCGAGGGCCTTGTTACTGGGACAGAGGACGGGGGGGAGAGGAGACGAATCAGGGGGCAGGGTTTGGGGCTATTTAGGAGAAACGGAGGGGGGTGGGGAGAGATGGAGAGGGAGGCGCCGAATAATGGAAAGTGTAGGAATCAGAGGCCAGAAAGGGTTTTATTAAGCCTGCATCAAGGCTTCTCCAGAAATTTGAGAGGATCAAATCTGAGAGACGTGCGATGGAGCGCGTTTATTTTCTTTAATGGGGAAATCGTAGAACCCCTAAAACGATTAGCTCAGTCATGAGTGACATCTGTTTGGTGTTTGGTCAGCTTCAGAGGGATGAGCTTGGATAACCTTGTTGCCCTCCAGTCCAACAACAAACAAAAAGAAACTTGATTATACAACAAAAAACAGGTAATCTTGGGCATATTTAACTGAGTCTATGAAAAATAGAAGTACTGTATTAAAAAAGCCTGTATTCTATGAAAGGAATGCATATCTGCTACCTTGCATGCTAAAGATTTAAACAAAGGTCTCACATGATCTGTTAGTGCTCAAAGAAGGTCATGTGAATGACTCTCAGCTACTACCACACTGAATGTTTGCTCGGTATCTGTAAAACGGACTGAGCCGCAGCCATTTCAGTGTTTCTGACCTCGATCGGCTGTTTATATGCATTTGATGGCTGCTTTCTGAGAGTTGCGTTAAAATCCACCCACTGGTTCGTGAGGTGTTTCGCCAACAAACATGCACCCACACACGGACGGGTGACAACAAAATGCGGTCCGGTTAAAATGAAAACGAAGGCCTGGATGATCCGAGGAGGCTTTCTGAGCTCTCTGGAATGAGAGGAAACAGAAAGTGCGAGAAATGTAAACGAGCCTCTCGTTTCCATAAAATCATCCCGTGGGAAACGAAAAAGCAACCGTGATGTATTTGATGCGTGCTGTGAGACACTCTCATACACACACACACACACACACACACACTTGCAGTTTCAGCCCATTGAAGCACCTCATGATTAAGTAAAGTCATTCCTCTACAGGCTCCTTCAAACGAGAGGCTACTATTACCACTGAAAAAATGAGGGTTGGGGGTGGGGTGGGGTGGGGGGTGGCCGACTTGATGAACATCTGCTCCTCTTCTCTTCCCTCTTTTGACACCCCCCCACCACCTTCCTTACTTCACACAGTGCCCCCTGCACCAATCAGCCTCCTGCGTGTGTGACTGAGCTGTTTTTACGTGTCCAACCCGCTCCCAAACGGATCCACGGTTACCGTGCGCGGTTACGTCATCTGTGTTCAATCGTAGCATGTGCTCTGTGATGGAAAGTGGCAAAAAAAGTTGAACTGAAACAGCTGAATGACTCTGCAGCTGTCACAACTCTGCAGCCACTTAACAGACCTGACTGCTCTGTAAAAACAACAACAACAACAAAAAACAAAAGCTACTAATATGTAGATAATAATAATAATATTAATAATAAAAATAAAATCTCTAACCCTATACCCCCACTCCCACCCAAACACACTCAAGCACCACTCAGTAGGATTATACTTCATGGGTCAAAGGCCATAATCCAACCTTTGACCTCTGACCCAACCCCTTCGCTCCTTCGCTCTCCTGCTGCTGGAATTCACTCCTGTGGATTCAATTAGGAAGAAAGAAAAGTGGGACAGCTCTTAAAGAGAAAAGAGAAGCAAAACAAACTTTAGCATAAAAAATGTGTGCAAAAACAAAAACAAAACAAAAAAACAGCATAAAACTGATGATTCATGGTGTGTGGAGGGGAGAACAGCAGAGAGCTCCTTCTCCTACCAGGACGGACATCATGAAGTGGAGGACCCGGTGCAGATCCAGGCTGTTGTTCTGGGATTGGGTATGCTGACCTGCGTTTGTTTGGAGCGTCGCAGGGTGCGTCAGGGGTGACGGCGCATTAAACACCAAAAGACAGAAGTGAAAGTCGTTCAGCGACGCTCCAGACTTTCCAGGTCAGCTGTCAGTTCGGTGTAAAGGGGGCCCCTCAGAGGTCATTTATTTATGATAAGCAACATTCGCATCAGGTCAAAAGTATGTGAAGCACACACATATACACAGTACAGTACATATATATATGTATATATATATATATATATATATATATATATTCAAGTCTTGTTCAGTTTTCCATGCTTCAGAGTTCTGTTAATCGGTTCCAGTCGAGAGAACTTTTAGTCACAATGTAATACTTCATTCCAGACTTTCCTCATTGCTCCTTCTGCACTTTAGCTGCGCTATAAGTCCTAATTTACTCCCATTCATCTTTTTAAAAAATCATCCATTTTGTTTGTTTTTATTTAAATAAGGGAACAGCCAAAAAAAAGAGAAGAAGATGATTTAAATAAGATTTATGTGTTGTCTTTAGTGCATTTTTAAAACAATGTGTAATACCACAAACCTACAACACAGTGGAGCTTTAAGAGTGATTGTTTGGAAATCCATTCACAAGACTTTATCTCTAGACAGCGCTTTGAACGACCTCAGTTTGGAGAAATTAAGTTTCATTTTGAACGGATTGATGAGCTAACAGCTAGTCTGAGCGGGGCCAAGACGTAAGTGTGTCGGGCACACGGTGAGTGAGGAGAACCCAACGTGCAGACTCATAATGAGCTCCGGGGGAAAAAATAAACAAAAAACTAATTTATTTAAAATAAGAAGAAATAAAAACAAAAGGCTGACGTGGCAGCAATAAAAACTTACAAAAATCCAGTGACGCGAGACAAGAGGAAACCCGGACGGCACATGAAAGTGACAACGAACGAGTGGGGAAGTGAAGGAGATGAAGTGGTTTTTAAAGGCAGAGGGGGATTTGTAAGTGGACACAGGTGGCTGATTGGAAACGAGGTACAAGTGTGGGTGTCTGAGGCAGGCTGACAGGTACTGAGCAGAGGAAAAGGTGAACAGTGACAGGAGACAGAAAGCAAAACTACACAGGATGAACAAGAAATAAAACAGAAATGCAAAACAATAAAGCAAATATAAAAAAGAAACTTAAAGAACAACTCAAACAAAACCCAAACCCTGACAAAGTGGATCGCTGCCAAGGCGATGTCTACAACAGATAAGATACTGATTGTTCATAACCTCTTCACAGAAACTCATTTTAAAAGTTCCTAACTATCCCTTCATGGTTATGTGGTGTCTCATGGATAAGTTAAGCAATAATCAGGTTACAGTAGATGCAAGATGAAACACTTTAAAAACTGGCTTTATAAACTGTGTATTTGTTCACCTGCACTTCACCAGTGTATCAACCTTGAGGGCTCACAAGCAAACTCAAACTGTACAGAACCTACAGAACTGTAGAACCTAAACATGGAGACCACAAACAGAGTTAATATTTAGCTGATGTTAAACTCAACACGGCACACGGAGCATGGCAGATGGCATTTGAGTTCTCTAAATCAAGAACTTTGGATCTCTCTCACTCTGCAGATTGCTTCTTGTGCAAAACCAGCACTCCAAAATAAAACAGGATGCATTTATGCATTTTATAAACCAAGCAAGCAGGTATTGTAGTCAGGTTTTCAGTCAGTGTCATAAAGTTCTATCAGGGTCCTGTGAGCAGTGGTTGCTTCAAAACACAGGTTCTGTAAAAGTCTGGAGTAAGTTATACTGTTTGGATCCTTTTTTTTTTTTTAAAAGCAGGCAAAGGAAATAATTGTATGTTTCCTGTATGATGATAGAGAGATCTTTTTATGTTTTACTGCCCACTGCTGGATTGAAGTTTGATTACAAACCAACAGAATGACATTTAATGACTAATATGTTTTTTTTTATACATTACCTTTATTGCACCCCCCATATATATATAAATTTCAAGTTTTGTGCTGTTTGTGTTTTAGTCTAGAGGTGATAAGGGGGTTATTTCAGCACAATGATTAAGCAAAAAACAAAAAAAAGTTTCCTTTTCTATTTTACTACAAAAGTACAAAACAACAAACTTTCTTGAAGTAGTCAGAACCTCTGTTAATAGTATTTACTCCTGTCTCAAAACTGATCAGGTACGTTGGCCACACCTTACCTTTTTGAAGTTTTTTTTCCTGTACTCTTCAGTCGTATCACTCGAGCTCGACCAGGCTGTGGGAGAGAATCAGGTCACAGTCATCTGTTTTTATGTGACTCTATCAACTCTTTATTGTTTCTTTTTCTTCTTCTTTTTAACTGAACATCCAGGCATCTCTTTACTATAATCGGTCAGCTGCAGAAGAACGTGACCGTAGAGATGTTACGAATGAGGCGATGCTCACACGCGCTGAGTTTCAGAACCCAAAGAACTTGGTTGTCTTTGACTTTAGAGACAGAAATTTACAAGTTACTTACATATGAAAATAAAGTAATTTTAACAGTGCTGTATGTGGGATGATACCCAAAAAGTAGGATAGAAACAACTTTAAAAAAAAAAGAAGATTTTATTGTTAAATGTGCTTTAGTGAGGGAGAATTTGAGTGATTCTGCCTCTGTCATAAATCATATTACTTGTCTACTTTTTGTTTTGAAGAAACAGACAGAATGAATGATAAAGGTGTTTATATCCTTTTAGGTTAAAAAAATAAATAAATAGGATTATGGTTCAGGAATGCCTAAAAGCAGAAAGCTCAGGCGTTGCATTTTTATCACTTTCTGGTGCGGAAGGTAAAAAGGTTTTTGCCTGGGTTTGTGTGTGTGTTTCTTTCAATAAAACTGTCAGAAAGCAAGTATTTGTCGTACATCTACCACTGCCAGTGCAGCTAATCTTCCTTAGCAAACACAAATTTGACTACAGCTCTGTGAATTTTACAGATCTTGAGCTAAAGTTTGGTGTGGTAGTAGCTGAGAGTCATTTACAACACTAGATCACGTGAGGTACCACCACGGGGGCAAGCATCAGGTTAGTTTCAAGGAAGGTTCGACCAAAATGGCTACACCTCTCTCATGTCATCAGGTGATCTTAGTCTAAGACCTATAATTTTATGTTAAAGCTGATCACACAAACGTGACATGTTTTCCGCAGCTCTTCGAGCTTCTACACCATGCCGTTCCTTGGGGCGCCGCTCTCCCTTCGTGTTCCAGATGCGTTGTCGCTTTAAAACGCCTGGTTTAAACGGACGACTTGCGGACGTGCCGCTGGAGAACTTGACGATTTGGTGAAGGTGGTAATTAAATCATTTGAATCAGGTGTGTTGGAGCAGAAGAACCTAAAACCTCCAGGACAGAGGCCCTCGAGGCCTGGTGTCCTACGCGGATGAGGCCCACCAGCAGGGGGAGCCGCTGCTCCATTTGTAGAGAAGCGCCCATCGCCTTTATTTTGACCAGTTCACTGCTTGTAAAGAGGCATAGCATCTGCATCTTGAAGCTATGCCTTTTTTTCCCCATTTTTATGCTCGTGTCCATTTTGTTACGCAGAATAGATCTGCTCCTTTCTGTAAAAAGTCGAGCAAAGCGTTTTATAGAGAGCCGAGGAGGGGACTCTGGCAGGCTGGGTGGCGGGGGGAACTTGTGCAACTTCGGAAGGTGGAAATCCGCCAGTCATTGTCTGCAGCTCTTAGATATCCAGCTGAACCCCGAACACAACAACCAGCTCCAATGTGTCACGTCACTCTGTGTAGGTGTCAGCCTGATGTAAAGTGGCCAAACAGGGCAGTAATTAGTGAAAGATTTCTCGGGAAAGATCCTTTGTGTGAGGTTTCAGTTCTACTTTCAGCTGACTTTAAAACCCAACGAACCCAACAAACACAGGCCCGGGAGTCACAGGTCACAGGAACATCCTCACGGCGGCACGAGAGGAAAGGCAAAACGACTGGGAAAGGGAAGCAGAACAGAAAGGAGACAGAGGGCAGATACGAGAAACTTGGGGGGAAAACAGACCCCGAACAGATCGAGTCGGGTTGTAAAACTCCCACAAAAGCGGTGTGAGCGAGAGAGAAGGAGAGAGAGGTGTTCTGTCGGAATTACGAAGGACAAAAGGAATGCAGCTCGAGTGGCTCCTCACACTCGACGCATGCAGAAAGGATGTCAGAGCAGTCGCTGTCGATTATACATTTTAACCCCCCCCCCCCCCCCCCCACACACACACACAAAAAGCTCGGAGCGGGTCGTTATCTTGACACCAGATCGGATGGCGGACTCGGGGAGGAAATGAGCACTGAACACACGAAGCCTGTCGAGTGATGTACGGCGGGGGCAGACGTTACAGAAGAAAAGAAAAAGCTGCTGTTGCGACGGAAGAGGAACGGGTCTAACAAAAAGAGAATCGAGCTGTTATTCTGCCGCAGCAGTCACTTTTCGGCGGAGGACGTCAATGCGGCCGCCGCTCCAGTTGCGACATTCCGAAACGACGCTTCCGTGCAAACGTCGAGCAGGCGTTTGGGGAGCAGTCTCAGCTACCACCCCAAGTCTTAGCACCATGTCTGCAAAACGCACTGCGTTACGGCCATTTGTTTTTGTCACGGTCAGTAGGCTGTGGTGGCCATCTTGAACAGTGGTAAAAGTGGTATAAGTGCTCCTTTTGTGCAGATTCCTGCTTCCTATAGTATTTGTTACAAAATAAATAGACTAAAATATTAAAAAGATATATCTGTTTTTTATGTGGAACAGGTAGGAAATGATTACCAGTCTTTTCGAGGTGAAGTACTTGTGTGTGTGTGCATGTTAAGTTCTATGCACCGTTAGCAAAATATCTCATGAATCACTGAAGGGATTTCAGATACTGGGCTGACATCTACAAGTGATGACGTTCTGGAGTCAACCTGAAGCAACTAATCATCAAAAATGGCAGCTCTTAAGCTAGGATATGGTGTGTCCCCGACTTTTACTCTTGGTAACGTTTTGTGTTAAAAACTTTGACGTTCGCTACTGGAGTCAGCTCTGTCTGTTAGCAAAATATCTTCCGAACCACTTGACTGATTTCTTTGAAACTTTCAGGAAGTAACCACCGGATGTACCGCTGCAACTGATTAACTTTTGGAGCCCATTCAAATCAGTATGGCTGCCACAGTCAACTGACATTAGAAAACACAAAAATGGCTATAACTCAGTCGGCTTTACAAATATTAAACTAAAATGTGGTGGGGTAGCAGCTGAGACTGATCCCCAACTTATACCCCAAGCGTAAACGTTTTGCACAAGATCTGTGTTTAAAACTTTGTCGTTGACTACTTGAGCCAACTCTGCCTGTCTGTCTGTTAGCGAAATACCTTCCGAACCACCGGAGGCATTTTTGTGAAACTTTTCAGGAAATGACCAATAATCGTGCTGCTACAACCGACAAACGTCTGGAGCCCATTCGAGCAAATATGGCCGCCGCAGCCAGCCGAAACTGGGAAAACACACAAAATATGGCCACGCTTTCAGTCAGCCCTACAGATACGGGGCGAAAATCTGAGGCGATAATCGCTGACCACCGCTCACGTCACGCAGGCCGAGCGAGACGTCTGGGTGTTGCGTCGGGTCACGTTACTCTCGAGGTTTCACCAAACACGGCGGAAATGTGACAGCTAGCTTTCATGTCCACTTGTGACTCATGTCAGTTGGCCTCATGTCGGCTCAGAGAGGTTTTACGTTAATCCTCAGAAGGCCTTCTGTCTGTGGAAGTCATCCCGGCAGTAGTAAGTAGATGTGAGTGCCGGTTTTTGTGCCAAAAAAAGGGATGACTCCCGGTCTGTCTGTCCTCACGAGCGCCCATCCTTCTGTTGCCAGGCAACCGCTCACAATATTGATGATTGTCTCTGATTAAAGGTAAATCAATGGATTTAGAGCAAATGACGCATTCCGCTTCCCCACTTTTGTGTATTCTGTATCCAGGAAACTTCCCATGAAACGCATGTAGACGCGCGTACCTGTCCCGAGAATGCGTATACGTGTAATTTTTTAAATTTTTTATTCCACTTCCTTGTCCGTTCTCTCGGAATCCGAAGAGTCCGCTCGTGCCGCCACGTCCGTGTGGGCCGATCCAGCATGCACCGCGCATCGTTGTAGGAAGTGTGTCTGCCGTTCTGCTTCCTGTGGCAACTCCCCCCCCCCCCACCAACACCGTCCCCAGTAGTTTTCATATTTCGTACCAGCCCGTGAGCGTGTTAGTAGCACGTGCCCCAAATCACGGCAGTAACATTCTTTCGTAATCCCTGTGTCTTTTGGAAAGTGGTAACGTGCGTGGACAAGCCACGGAGCGGCTGGCGTTCCGACCACTGAGTGCGGAGCAGGTAACGTCTCCTTACCTCATCCCGAAGGAGTTCAGTGTCTAGAAATCTACGGTTTGGGCATCCGTGTGGAGTTTGCATGAGGGCAGTTCAAGCGAACGAGAGAAGTCGCGAAAGACTCCCGAGATTTTTTTATTTCTCACAGTCCCACCAAATTCTTTTAAATCCGAATACAGATTCCCAAAGACCTCCACCTCTCTCTCCAGAGGACTTCTGGTTTCATTCATTCATTGATTCTCATCCCGAACTAAAAAGGGGCCCAGCGTGGGGTGGAGTGAGCACCGCCGGTATCGCATGCCAAAATCTCGTTCCTTGGCGTATATGCTGGGAATTTCACTTAGCGTTTGCAAAATGCGCTGAGTTGCAGCCGTTTTTCTTTTAGTCACGAATGGGGCGTACACCGCCCATTTACTCAGGTCCACAACGGGCGGCCTCACGGGCGGCCATCTTTGCGTGGCAGCGAGCGCTCTGCAGTTACAGTAAACTGAGCTCTGGGAATCCTGGCAGTGGGTTCTGTCCCTGATGTCCCCTGTTGTATGTCTCAGCACTGTCAATATTAGGAGACGCTCAGGGTCAGGGATGTTGGTTGGGTCAACAAAACTCCAGACTTTAACCATGGAGGCCATTCGGCGCCCTTTTCTCTCAGCCTCCACAGATCTATAAACTCTACAGTTCGAGGAAAGATCACCGTTTGTTTTCCCACTTGAATCCAAAAGATTCCCTTTTTTTTTTTTTGGAAACGTGATTTTCGCCTCAGTTGCTGTTCCGTGACGGCAGATAACCATGTCAAACACCAACTCCTCTTGCCCCCGCGCCATTTTTAAGACTTGCATTTGGACAAGCTGCGAACCCAGCTGCAGTGACTCGGCATCATGGTCGCCCGCCGCTGGGTGGCGGTGGGGCGACCGTGTTTTTTATGCCCGTGTGCGTCGGTTCGTCTGTATACCTCAAGGATCACTGGAACAAGATTTTAATGAAACTTTCAGAATGTAATCACTGGATGAACGTCTACAGCTGCTTCGGTTTCGGAGCCGACTAGATTCAAGATGGCCGTCGCAGCTAATTAAATCTAGGTGACACAAAAATTACTGTAACCCAGTCAGTTTTACAGATGCTGAGCTAAGATTTGTGTGGTTGTAGCTGAGATCAAGTCCCAGCGTGCACCTGAGCAACAACTGGTTTCTGGTTAAAACGATGGCATTAACTAACAGAGTCAACTCTGTTTGTCTGTTAGCAAAATATCTCATGAACCACAAGATGAATTTTATTGAAACTAAGTGCAAATAATCATTAGATATGCCTCTACAACTGATTAACTTTTGGAGTCAATCCAATTCAAGATGGCCCCACAGCCAACTGCCCTTTAGAAAACACAGAAATGAGTATAAGTCCATCAATTTTACAAATACTGAGCTGTAATTTGTTGTGGCTGTAGCTGAGCATCCTTCACAACAGATACTCTAAGCACTACTGAATGTGCAAGATCTTTGCTTAAAACTTGTGCATCAACCTGTCGGAGTCTGTCCTGTTTGTCCGTTAGCAAAATACCTCATGAACCACTGGACCAATTTCAATTAAACTTTCAGGAGAGAATAACAGGATATACATCTTTAGCTGATCAACTTTTGAAATCAGGCCAATTTAAGATGGCTGCCACAGCTGACTGACATTAACTAGCACATAAACGGCTATAACTCGGTCAATTTATTACACAGCGAGCTGAAATTTGACGTGGTAGCAGTTGAGAGTCATTCACGACACATACTCGCTGGACGTGGCAATATCGCATTCGATAACCTCGTTGTCAAGGTTTGACCAAAACAGCTGCAGCTGACATCAGATGATCTGAGCGTTTAATGCTTTATGAAACATTCAATATTTTTCTCATTCCCGACATTCCCGTAGGAGGGAATTGGCTGTTTCTCTATAAAAAACAAACAAACAAAAAAAAAGAAAAGGCAAAGTCGTGGGGAATTGCCTGTGCTTTGTTCGGATCGAAGCTGCAATTAAGAAGCACCCTGAAGGCTTAGGAGGTCTTAGCGGCGAACGGAAAACAGGCTCCTTAAGCCTGAGAACAACCTGTGTCGTGAAAAGCCCCACCCCCCACAGCCAAACCGCCGCGTCCCGCTCTTTTTCTGTTGTTTCCCGGCGCTCGGCAACGCACTGGCGGGCTCTTCCCGGCGTCACAAAAAGGCCTTTTGCTTCCTCTTTTCGCACGGCCGTCAGTACCTGTAATCCGCCTGTGTCAGCAAGTCACTTCCCGAAATGCCAGGGCACGCTTCGACAGACGCGAAGTTCCCAGTCCGGGCTGCGAATCGTTCTGAAACGTGCGTGGTTGACACCTCTGAATGTGCAAGATCTTTGCTTAAAACTTAAGCATTAACCTGTGCCAGCTAGGTTGCCAGGTTGCGTAAAAGTGCAATCTGTTGATTTATTTATTTATTTATTTATTTTAGTTTTTTGACCACAGCTGCCTTGTGATTGAAGAGTTCGTAAATTCCCACTTGGAAACAAGCGGCGGAGGGGAGGAAACTGTGGTCAGGACATTTTGAGAAAGTGAGGCGTGATAAAAAAATGACTCAACGACAAAAATAAATACACCTGACAGGGTAACAAAGCGGAGAAGAAGGCAGAAGTTCAATGTTTATATTGCTTTTTTTCCACTTTTTTTTTTTTTTTTTAAAGTTTATTTCGCCCGCTGCCCAAAAGGCGATATCGCTTTTGCTTACTTTTGTGTATGTGTGTGTTCATTTCCCCGTCTGTTAGCAAAATATCTGACGAACCACCAGACGGATTTGAACGAAACTCTCAGAAAGCAACCGTCGGATGTACCTCTGCAGCCGATTACGATTTGGCGATAACCCCGTTCAAGATGGCTGCCACAGCTAAGCGACCCTAGCAAACACAAAAAGGGCTGTAACTCGGGCAGCTTTACAAACGCCGAGCTAAAACTTGGTGTGGTGCTAGCTTAGAGTTGCTGCCAACACATACTTCGAGAGCTGACGCATCTCAGAAGGTTTTGCGTGAGATTGCGCATAACGTCGCATACAAGGTTTGACCAAAAGAACTAAAACGCCATTCCTTTTCAATTCTAAGAGGATCTAAGCTTAAAACTCTGGCATGAAAGGCAGCAGGGTGATAGGCATCCTTTCAAGGAACCCTAAACCTTTTTTAAAATTTTTTATCAAATACTATACTGTCGTATACATTGAACAGGGTGGTGATCCTGTCATTGTGTGCCGTGGCACATATTTAGGTCTCCTGAAAGCATTTAAGTCAATCTCCGTGGCTGAAGAGAACAATGAGCTGCAGTCGAGCGGATCAAGTCGGAACATTTTGTGCTTTTTTTCCCTCCCCTTTGTTTTGATGTATTGCCATTCACGGCATCCATCCCACTTCTGTTTGGCCTGCATTTATCTGCACGTTTTGCTCCTTTTCCTCTCCCTACCCCCCCGTCCCCCCTCACCCCTTTTCTTCCTCCAGCCTCTCCTCTCCTCTCCGCTCCGTTTCCATGATGCTTATTTTCACAAGAAGGAATTCTGCTGGTGTCGGCACTGCTGGAGTCTCTGTGGTATGTATTCCTGGGAGGTCAGCCAAGGCTAAACACGCATATGCTCTATCCATTCCTCTCCTTTTTAATAACCAAGCCCACCATGAACACACACACACACACACACACACACGGCTTTTTCTGCCCACCTGTTTAAACATAGCGCTGTGTATATATGCATACATGTGTAAGCGCTCGCGCACAAAGAGGCCCATTGTGCTCCGGGCTTCGATGTCCGTGCTGTGTCATGAATTGGCCGGGCAGCCGCAAGCCCTCTGCTGATTTTAGCTTAAAAATGAAATACGGGACCTGAAATAACACAGCGGCTGACAACAAAGCGTCCCTCAGCCATTGCAGCGTTCCCTCGGCGTCGTGGTGCTGTTGGGAAAAAAACCCCCTAAAACCTAAGAATCACAACGCGTCAGGAGTGCCGGCGGAAAACGTTGAGATTCGGCGCTACGTGGGGAGATTGTTTTGCCGCGGAGAGGTGAGGAGAAACGCTGCGAAGAGCCCTCGGGAAGAGCAGAAACGAAGCAGCCGAAAGCGGCTTCCAGCCACGCTCTTTTTGGCTCGACGGGCTCTACCTGAGAGGACACGGCTGCATGCGAGAATAATAATAATAAAAAAAAGCCCCAATTTGTTTTGACTTGATGTTAAACAGACGTTGCCCCGCTCCGTTGCATAACATTCCTGAGGTGATATCATCGGGCGAATTCAAGAGGCCGTTTGCGTGACAGCGGCAAGCGCTTCTCAACGTGCACTCTGGAATGCCTCTGACACGGATAATCTCCTGTTGTGCGCCTTTTTCTGTTGGGGACATGTCTGTGCACATGTGTGTGTGTGTGTGTGTGTGTGTGTGTGTGTAAATCAGGCCTAGTTTGTGCAACAACGACATGAACAACAGACAGATCATTTCACAAAACGCAGAAAGCTTTCTATTTTTAACGTTAGTCGCTTTTTTTTTTTTCCGGAAAGCCAGGTGTGCAGCTTTTACTGTTCGCTCATTGCTTGTTGTCAACTCGCTGGCAGAAACACATCGTACAGTAGGTTTCGCTGTTTTCATCGTTCGATTACCATTTCTTTTGTCTCTGTGGTCTTTGGGGTTTTAGGCAAGCAACGTAGAGTGAATTATTATTATCGTAAACCATTTCCTACTGTGCATGGAAACAGCTTTAATGAACCCGATAAGAGTAAACGGCAGACTAAAACTAAATTTGGAAAAAAAAGAATGTTTGAGCCTCCCTCTTTTGTCAGTGGTAAGGCTAGGGTGATTTTAAAGGCTGATTATTGATGTTGATTATATCAACAAAACCTCAATGATGACGCCCAGTTCTGACAGCTGTAGAAACCAGGTGCTTACAGTCTGTGGACCCACCACGCTGAGAGCAAAAGGTAAGAGAAAAAGGAAGAGACAAAACATAACCTTTGAGGAGGTTGCACAGGTATGTCGTGTCAGCTTCATTATCCCTGAATGGCGACACGGTATGCGGCTAGCAGAGAATAAATGCAAATAAATAATAACAACAGTACAATATTCAAAGCAGCATGCAGATGTGCTTGTAAGTCTCCAGTTGGCCAAGTCGGGTCAGACTGTTAACAAGGCCAGTACTAGCAGGGTAAAGGGACATTTATTCTGAATTCTACAGACTGGTAATACGCAGGGCATACATGGGGTTGGATGGTTAACTTGCTAACTTTAGAGTTAGCTTGAGCTATGGACTGGGGTTAAATGGTTTGCATATTATCTTGAGCTATTAGCGGGACCTAAATGGTTAGCACGCAAACCGGCATCATCTGAAGCCATTGGCTGCAGCTGAATAGTAAGCATTCCAACTTTAGCATTATATGGACAAGGGTTAGATGGCTAGCATGCCAACGTTTGTATTATATGGGCTGGGGTTAGAAGGTTAGCATGCTAACTAGTACAACCTTGAGCTATGGGCTAGAGTTAAATGGGTAGCATGCTAAATGGTATTATCTTGGGCTGGGCTTGGATGGTTTAGCATGCAATCTTTGGTCTTACCTTGAGTTGGGATTAGATGGATGTTAAAATTATGGGCTAGAGTTAAATAAAAAGCATGCAAACTTGTATTATCTGAAGCCAATGGCTAGAGTAGTTAGCATGCTAAATTTATTATTATCTTTACTACTATGGGAAGGGGTTAGAGTGGTGTCCAATCCAAGTCCTGGAGGGCCACTATCCTGCATGTTTTAGATGTTTCTCTGCTTTGAAACACCTGATTCGAATGACTGAGTGATTACCAGGCTTCTGTAGAATTCAAAGACCTGCTGAAAAGCAGGGTCACATCTAAAACATGCAGGATAGTGGCCCTCTAGGACCAGGATTAGACACCACTGATGTTAGCATTCCAACTTCAGTGTTATATGGGCAGGGGTTAGATGGTTAGCATACTTACTTTAGTTTTACATTGAGTTGGGATTAGATTGATTGCATGCTAACTTTAGTCTTACCCTAAATTGAGATTAGATGGTTAGCATGCTAATTTTGAACCATTTTAAGCTTTGAACTTTCAGCCAGCATGCTAAATTTACAATTCTTAAGAGCTATAGGTTGTGGTTAGATGGTTAGCATGTTAACTTTATAGTCATCTTTTGAGTAATAAGGTGAGGTTAGATGGTTAGGAAGTTTATCTTTATCTTTAGAGAACATAAATATGTATATGACATAACATTTATGTTATTGTTTCTTTACACTTTGTTTGTACTTTAGTTCATTGTTTTGACATTTTAAATAGTTCCTAAATAAACACTGTAATATCCTGTAATTTGAATGAATTAGGCTTCAGTTTAGTTATTAAGTTAAACTCGGAGGTCTCTTTACATCAGGTTTTGTACAACATGATTTACTAGTCCTCACCGTGAATGCATTTCTAAAAAAACGCAGATTAAAAAGGCTCCACAAAAGAGTAAGCAATTCTGTTTTAGTTTAAATCACTTGCGAAGTGTATGCGAATGAGATATGAGCGTATAATCTAAAACCAAACCAGACCTTGTCTCAGCTAATGTTTAAACTGTGAAGTCATTCGGCCTTTAACACAGAAAGCTGTTTTTGTTCCTGTGTGCAACTCACACATCTGTTCTTAATAACCCACCACCACAGTGTGAATTTATTTTCATGCCATAATAAGAAAAGGAATTAAAAACAGGAAGTGTGAATTCTAAAAGGAGAAGCACAGACCAAGCATGAGCATGAACAGGAAGTGCGCTGTTAACATGTATGGGCTGGCCTGTTTAAAAAAAAACAAAAAACCTGTTTTAATAACACAAATAGATGTGAAACTGACTGAAGGGACTTTCTTTTGCTGCCCAACACCACAAACCAAAAGATCTGGCTATAAAAGGTAAACAACATGAAATGAGGTTAGAGACTTCAAGCACAAAGCTGCTATATAAATTGAATTCCTGTGTTTACTGGTGTTGTCATATAGGGCTAAAGTGTGAACATAAGACATTGATTGTGAAATTTGACAAAGATTCTGGTCACCAATTTGTCCATCCATCCACCTTCCACTGCTTATCTGGGGTCGGGTCGCAGATGCAACAGGTTCAGGAGAGAAACCCAGACCTCCCGTTCCCCAGCCACAGTCTCCAGCTCCTCCTGGGGCATCCCAAGGTGTTCCCAGGCCAGAGAGGATACATAATCCTTCCAGCAAACTCTGGGTCTGCCCCGAGGACTATTCCAGATGGGACATGCCAGAAAAACCTCCTAAGGTAGGCGTTCAGGAGGCATCCTAAGGAGATGCCCCTCTCCAGGAGTTGGACTCCAGTTGTGTGTAAAGGTGAGCCCAACTATATCTAGTTGGTATCACTCAACCTCACACACAACCTCTGGCTCCTTACCCACCAGTGAGGTGACATTTCATGTCCTTAGACCAAGTTTATCTTGCCAGGAACTGGCACACCCTCGCCTGCCACCCAGCTTACATAGCACCTCGATGGTCCTCCTTGCAGATGATGGGCTCACATGGAGGTGGCATCCTGTCTCTTCTTTGGGCTTGGCCCGGCCAAGGCTCGACCACTAGGCACTCACCGGCGAGCTCACCCCCCCCAGGCCTGGCTCCAGGGGGTTGTCCCGATTTTCCATTTTCAGGGCAAGGTTTCCTGATGTAGGAGCTGTTTATTCATTTAGGTTTCTGAATTGCTCTTTGTCCGACTCCTCACCTGAGGCCATGGGAGACCCTACAAGGGGCTAATGCCCCCAGGCAATGTAGACACCAATGTCATGGGGATATTCAAACCCTTCCACCATGTTAAGGTAGAGATTCTGCAGATGGGATCATTATTTATTCCAAATAAAATGTAAAACACAGTGGTAATAAAATGAAACAACTGCTACCTTTCATGTCAGAGTTTTCGATTAAGAATACCTCCATCCATCCATCCATCCATCCATCCATCCATCCATCCATCCATCCATCCATCCATCCATCCATCCATCCATCCATCCATCCATTTTCTCTTACTTCCTGGACAGCTTGCAAGTCCATCACAGTAAGATCATTTTGTGTTGAGCTGATGATCAAACCTTGAAAAACAATGTAATGCTGTAATGTACTGACATCTCGCAATGCTGTGACACTGCAAGACGTTGACTGACTGAGTTACAGACAGTTTTGTGTTGGCTAAATTACTTGTGGAGGCCATCTTGCATGGAGTTGACACCAAATGGTTCATCAGTTGAGTGGTTCATTAGATATTTTGCTAACAGACAAACAAGGTTGACTCCAACAGTTAATTGTTAAGGTTTAAGCAATGCTCTTGCATAATAAGTAGCACTATTGTCAGTATCTGTAAACTTGATTGTGTTCTAACCATTTTGGTGTTTTTGTTTTTTTTAAGGCCAGCTGGCTGTGGCGTCCATCTTGAACTGGGTTGACTCCAAAAAGTGAATCGAGTCTTCAGACTTTTGAGCTTATGATTCAGTTCCATTTTAGCAAAGTTTCACTTGCATTTGCCTTTTACGCAACATAAACTTGTGCAAAACACATATAAAACTTCTTTTTTGATTATATCATTAAAATTGCTATCAGGTTTTACTGAGCTTTACATTATTATTATTTGTTTTGGACATTATTTTAACAAGGACCAGTGGAAATGCAACGCATAAAGTAAAGCTTGTATCTAAATCATCAGATTATATGTACTTTTTATTTTTTTACATTTCATGACTTTACTGCTGCCACATGATGACGGCTTTTCCAAAGGCTGTCTCTTTAAAGTTCTAAATCTTGTTTGTCAAGCCCGTGTCACAGCCCATGGATGTTTTGTATCTGCTTTTCAGAGCACACCACGCATACTTGTCGAGATTCACTTCTTTTTCTCTAAAACAGGAAGCAACCAAATTATGCTTGGTTGCCATTTTTGTTTAGATACACTGTTTGTTTTCCAACAACACTCGTGACTTCCTTTTTTTTTTTTTTTTTTTAACAAGTCTTTTTCAGTTGTTTGTTTTTCGGCGAGAGACGGAGAAGTCGCCCAAAACACAAGAGGCCATACAATGTACAATCGTTCCTGAGGCCTCTCCAACTAAGAGCCTTTAAGGCGCATTTAAAGCGTAATAAAAATGCATTGCTGTGTACGTAAAATAGAGCTAGCTGTTAAAAATCCCCCCCAAGTCTGCCTTTAGTGCCAAAGAGACCCACCAGTGAAAGTAAAGCTTCAGAGAGGAACAGTGAACTGATAGGAAAAAGAGAAGTGTGCTGAAGAGAGCCAAGCGAGGGGGAGTTAAGGGATTTTTTTTTCTGGCTTCTCCCTAGCAGAGTTCGCCAACTCCTCTCCCTCTTCTTCCTCCTACTCCCCAGTCTGCTTCCCCTCCTCCCTGCTCCCTGTTGCGTTTGCGTCACAGGAGTGAAGTCGGCGGAGAGGACTGGAGGGGAGGAGGGGTGCGCTGAGGTCTGTAGCTGAGGAATGTGGCAAAGAGAGCGAACATGGCTATAAAAGGATAGCACTTCCCCTCTGCAGCTGTGATGTCACAACACAAACATTTTCTCCTTCCTTCCCTTGCCAGTTCTCACTTATTGACGTTGCCGTTTCTTGGGAGCTCCTCTCCTGTTTTGCTAAATAAGTCTGTGGTTTGCATGAGGACAAGTTCTGTGTTCCAGTAACTGGTAAATCACAACACTTGGTCGAAGAAAAAGCATATGCTTTTTTTTTTTTTCTTTTTTGGGTGCTCTGCAGCTTTGTAGTAATAAAACAGAAAAGTGTTGACTTGCCACAGTTTCCACCGTTAGCATTTTTCTGCTCTTGAATTCAGGCAATTAAAAAACTCGGAGAGGATCTGTCTAATCATATCCTTGGCAACTTGTGCAACTGTGCAGAACCTTGGACTCTTTTTTTTTTTTTTTTTTTACAAAAAAAGGATTTGATTCTGTTGCAAAGTGACACCAAAAATCTGGTGAAAGTGCCTCTTCCACGAATGTCTGATTGCTGCTAATGTCAATTTAGCTGGAAAATCTTGCAGTGGATAAAAGGCCTTTTTAATAAAACGTTTCCATGAAGATCAGTCTATCTTTAAGTTCCCTCTGGCATTTATAAATCACCGACTGAGCCAGCCACTTCCCGTAATGATGTGTGCTTACACAAACGAAGCTAGGAAAGGAGAAACATAAGAGCCAGTGGCATTGACGTAGATCACTATGCATAAAGTGTGTGTTGGATGTACCCGGTTGTAAATCCTGTGGCCATCTGTCAGCACCACACCATACCCTTGAGCTGCGATGTCGTTACGGCTCTGTCACTGCCTTGCTAGGTAGCTCAGAGGCTTAACTGCAACTGGTTGACTTCAACCCCCAATGCCACCTCCGTCCCTACAGGAATCACACCAAAACAAAAAGATGGCGTCACAAGCTTAGCTTGACAGTGTTTCGTAAGCGGAGCTAAAGATGCTGCAGCCAGAGTGCTAACAGGTATTGCCAAACTAGATTTTTTTTCCCTCCCTGATTTGCCTGCATATTAGTTCCCTGTAAATTTGACAACACATTGTAAAACCCTGTGTATAACATATGCATAGGCCTCAATAGCCTAGCCCCCTTTTTTTTTTAAATCAAGTAGTTCTTTGTCCCTCACCATCCCATGACCTACTTGTTCTGAGAATTACCAGGACTAGAAAGGGAGGCAGAGCTTTCAAGCCTCTCTGTTTTGGAATCAAGAATCACCCTGTTTGGGTGCACAACACAGACACTTACCTAACTTTCGAAAGGACAAATGCTAAATCAATATTTGTTGCATACTCAGCATTTCCCTTATT
Source organism: Kryptolebias marmoratus (assembly GCF_001649575.2). Taxonomy (NCBI): domain Eukaryota; kingdom Metazoa; phylum Chordata; class Actinopteri; order Cyprinodontiformes; family Rivulidae; genus Kryptolebias; species Kryptolebias marmoratus. The sequence goes on along the minus strand of NC_051431.1, from coordinate 15,396,986 downwards.
GATTTGTTTCTGTGCAACAAGTATTACGACGATTTTTCTTTTTTGTTTTGTTTTGATTTCGTCATTTGCAAACTCCCGTTATCATTTTGTCTCAGTTTGTTAAGATATCTTGTTTTTGCCCCTTTTGTTTTGCCCTTCACCCTTTACTTTTATGCCTTCTCTGCTTGCTAAGCACATTGGATATGTTTGTTTTAAGAGGAACTATATAAATAAAGTTGTGCTGAGCTGAGTCGTCAGTGTCATCAGGAGTGAGAACAGTATGTATGTGGTGTGTTTGTGGGACAGAAATCTGTTTTGCAATCACTTAAGTAGGCCAGTCTTCTTTAGTACACTTTTACACAGAGTAAGCAGAAATGGGTCATTAAGTAGCTACTGTGTATTAAGTTCGATACTGTATTTCAAACTTCGGCTGTAATGTAGTTTTGTATGGGTTTTTTTGCAGGCATTGCCCACGTTGCACATACTCTGTACAAGTTTTGAACTTTTGCTGACTGTTCAGCATCTACATACTGAACACAGCAAATTCCAGCCTGTTTCCACCGTTTGAGAATGCCAAAAAGAGGCGTCAAAAAGTCACAAATGACTTTGCCGTCGTTGGCCCAGTTGCAGGATGGATGTCCTCCGGTCAAAAGCTTGAGAGTTCAAAGGTGCCAGCGTCCCTCAGGCTCGACTGGTACCACATCAAGCTTCAGCTCAATATCTGTAAATTTGACTGAGTTCCCAGAAAGCAAATGAAATCTGGCCCAGTTGTGGCCCACATGCGGATCATTCTTCCGGTTCACGTACCGGCTCGACTTACGGCAATGACTGAGCAAAGTTTCACATTTAATCAGCACAAGTTTTGTGATCAGTAAGTTGTATTTTGATACAAACACTAAATGCAGTCAGGCGGTGATGTGCAAACTTTCCCTAATAGTCTATTTCCATTTTTTTTTTACAACTAAAGCTCATTAGCCAACAGTTATTGGCAAAGTTATAACCAAAGATGTTGTGCAGCGTGTAGCTCTTTAAGAATGTGTTGAAAATTCATCTCAGCTAGTACCACACCATGTCTGAAACTGAAAAAAAAACCCCATCTCAATATCTGTAAAACTGATTGAATTCTAGACATTTTGGGGTTTTCCAGTGTCAGTTGGTGGTGGCAGTCATCTTCAATCAGGTTTAATTTAAAATTTAATCTGCCTTCTAACCAAAGTAACTAACGATTACCTTCTGAAGGTTTTAATGAAATTTGCCCAGTTGTTTGTGAGTTATTTTAGTATTAGATGGACACCAATACACACGAACACACGTAGATAGACATGAGAACAAACATCGTCTTTGCTTTTTGGCAACAGGCAGTAATAAGCCTGCTTCATTTCATCAATCTGCTTTTTAGTTTTCCTCACAAATCTGGTAGGTGATTCAAATCTGGACTCTGGAAGGCCTTCTCTGAAATGCTGTCGATTTCTTTCGATCGATTTTCCATTATTACACACACCAGAAGTTTTACGATGTGCTTCACATATTCATCGTGCGTCTTAACCCTCCCTATTGTAATTTCACGTGAGCAGGAGTCACAGCGATGACTCAACAAGATGTCACGCCTCACGTTCAACCTGCTTCTCACCTAGCATAACATTCCCAACAGAAGGGGGCAGTAAACCAGCATTAAAGCAAAAGTTAGGATCTGTTAAACGGCACAAGCATAGGTTTAAAGTCTGTGATTGTCAGACCTGGTCATTGCTTCACAAATTTTGTCAGTCCTTCCAGATTTCTGTCAGAAAAACTGCATGCTTTGCATCTCAGTGTCGTAAATTAGCGTACTTCCTTTTAAAGTTTCAGAAGACTGTAGTGAAATGCTAACATGAAGGTTGTCAGTGAGCAAACATGAAGGCATTTACAATACAATAGGCGCTTTGATTTCAGTCTTTTCCAAGACTAATCTTGTTTTTTTTTTCCAGTGACCTGATTAGTAAAGGAAAAGTTGCATAAGGTACTCCCTCCGTCAATCTCTGAACGGTTGACGAAGGTTTGGGGTTAAAGGCTTTCTCAACCGTAATGCCTAATCTGCAAGTTGTGACAGAAAGAGAGGGAGGGAAGGGAGAGGGAGTAAAACACACACACACACAAACCTACACAGACACACACACACACATGGTTACTGGTTTTCCAACTGGAACTGATTAGCAGCAAAGCTAAAATAAAAGAAAACTGACCAAGATTCCTTTTTTAACCCGGTGACATGGACAAATTTAAATCCCTCACAACTCAAAAGATTTTTGTTGTTGTTGTTGTTGTTGTTTTGCTCCCTGCACGTTTTGAAGGTCCGGTTTTAGTGTAAAAAAAAAAAAAAGTGGAAATGACTTTTTACAAAAGACTTTTCGGTTCTTTTCTGTCTTTTGTTAAGGCAGCTACAGATACCATTGGACTACATCATGTGGAACTGCTTTAATAGGCCTTCACAGTCAAACTGGTAGGTGTGTGCGTGTGTGCGCGCGCGGGTGCGTGTGTTTGTGTGTGCATGCAGCGCTCGGGATCTGGTGACTTGGGTAAAGAGCATTTTAACAGAAGCAGCTTTGTGGTTGATCATTAACAGAGGGGGGTAGGGGGAGGGGGAGGGATGGGTAACAGTAAAAAAATGTATGAGAACAAAATGTGATATGGAAAAAACCCCAATGCAACTTGATCAACAGGTAAAAAAATCCTTTCTAGGAAACACTGCTTGAGAATCAAACATGGTGTGCTTTACGCAAAAAACACTCTTCTGGCTCGGTCCGGACACACAAACATTTTTCATTTATTTGCCCCTTTGATCCACGGGAGCTTTTGCACATTGGCGACATTTTCTGCACCCGCTTTCACGAACAGGTTGCGTAGTTAATGTTTGTGAGCAAACACGAGCGTGCCTGTTTCTTCTTTCTAGCTTCGCTGTTTACTCTATGTGGTCATTGTTCATCACCATGGTGACACATCCTGCTATTGGTTGAAAAAGGAAACCAGGTTTTAAATACAACACGCAGTGGTGGCTCTTGAGCTGACGCTTATTTAGGGTCCAGTTCAAATCAAACCCTCACTGTGTAAAATTCTTACCAAGATTGTTGCTCACGTACTTAGACTTAGACAGCTGCTTTTTTACAATTTAGACTTGTAAAACGCTGCAGCAGCAAAGCATAGAAGGTGGCAAAAGCGTTGCACATGTAGCTTAAGTAAAAGGTTTTGTAGTTTTTAACTAGGTATTAAGTTTAGCCTTGGTTTGCACACTTTATTTCTTATCGGATGCGGCACAAATGATAAAAAAAAGGTACCATTGTTTGAAGGAATGCATATCGCCTGCCACAGTTCAAGACAAACACTTCATGCGATCTGAGTATGTGTTGGGCACGAGTCTCGGCTATGCCCACATCAGATTTCAGCTCAAAATCTATAAAATGCACTGAGCTATAGCCGCTTTTGCGCTTGCCAAATTTCACATTACATGATTTCGCCCTACTTCTGTGGCAGCAAACAATAAAATTAAGTGTACTGAAAGGAGAGGCAGTTTGATAAACATGTTCATTTAAGCTTTCAAAGTAGCACATACCCTCATTATCACGTAATACCGTGGTTAGGGCTGGCATGTTTTCTCACCACATGCAAAGCCCACTAGGACGTAAGACCAAACAGCTGAAACAAAACAGATTTTCTTCATAATCTTTACTTATTCACAGAAAAGGAGTGAGCAATAGGCCTACGGTTTACAGAAAAGCAGCCACATTTCCCGCCTTTGTGGTGCTTGAAGAAAAATGATTCCCCCACACTGTCTTGCGAAATCTCTTAAAGCATATTCCGCAGACACAAACCTTTCAGCGTCATTTGGTGTCTCCAAACTTTGCAGTGCAAAAGTTATCAAATACGTCAGTCGCGAACGCACCCGTTGATTGTGCACAGCACTGCTCACTGTTGTACAATCGCCTGATTGCAGCTTTTTAAACCCGGTGCCTCGTTTTTCCAGTTTAGGAGCCTTACTTGATGGTAACCACCGCTTAGATTTTGTGAGGGTGGTTTCAGTGGCATCTCAGTTGCACAACCATGTTCTCACAGAGAATATGAAGTGGAAATTGCAACAGGGAGTTTTGTGTGAACTTCTGCTTTACATCTAAATTTCTTACAAAATCCCAGGAACGTTTATCTCACACAGCAGAAGACATCAATCAAACGTGTTGGAAGCTGGAAATGACAGCAGCTGACTTTATGCTTGGAAAAACAGCATGTTGTGTAATCCTGTTACTTTCCATATATGTTGTAAGATATTGCAAAAGCATGTTTTGAACAATTTTTTTAGAGCAGTGAAAAAGATCTTGTTTCGTAAAGTTTTGTACCAGGCTTTAACACGTTTCTTAAAGTAACCTCACATTAGACTTTTTGAGATTTACTTTTTGCCTTTTGCTGTTTCTGACAAACTCAGCCCCAAAAGCCGGGAAAGGAAGATAAAAACTTTGTTTAACTGTGAAGCACCAATGTAAAGACAGATTTTTCTTTTTCTTTTCTTAAATCACAAAACCGCATTTTATAACGATGAGACGCACACGCCTTCAATCAGTAACTAGAGTTCCTGATAAAATCCTGGTTCTAGCTTTACCTCTACCCCTACCAGTACCATTGTGCTTATGTCACACTGCATGTCTTACCATTTCAGACTTGTGTGTTTACCATTGTGTATCTGTTAATCTATTCCTTTACCCAGTAAGCTCCAATCATTAACCAAACTCCATACCTTATGCAACCTTAAAATAAATGCTGTTAGCTATAACTTTGGATCCATTTATTCTTTTTCTTCATTGCTTTTTCGTGCAGGGGGGAAGCTGGTGCCTATTCCCAACCTTTTTTTTTTTTTTTTGGCGAGAGGCGAGGAACTCCCCCGGGCCACTCGCCAGACCATCACAGGGCCGCATAGAACCAAACGAGACAGACAACCATTCACACTCCCAATCACACCTAGTGACAATTTAGTCGCCAAAAAAACCTAACGTGCATGTTTTTGGTCTGTGGGAGAAAACCGGAGTGCCCAGTGAAAACCCACAGGGAGAACCTGCAAACTGCAAATGGAAAGGCCCCCCAGCCAGGTTTGAACTTTCTCGCTGGGAGGCAACAGGTCTGACCACTGCTCTGCCATGTTACCCAGATCCTGATTTATCTAGTTTTCCTACAGGTCTCTAGGTTATGGCCCTTACCCAATGATCTTAGCCCTATTTATAACCAAATTCCAACAAGAGAGGTAAATTATCCCTGTGTGCAACGTTTTGCAGCATTCATCTCGAATTGAAAGCTGCGTGGAATGATCTGTTGTGTCCAAAACAGAGCCACCGTACGCCACCAAAACTCAGCTGAGTTAGAAATAAAAGCTGAGTGCAGTGGATATTTTTTTCTTATCAGTTATTAAAAAGTCATATAACTTTATTAGAATTTTGATATATATAAAAAAAAATAATCAAGAAATGTCATCAATTCTTACAAAATGTTTAAATGAGCACATTTAATACTTTTTGCAGAAGGGAACTGAAATGAGTCAGTGATGATCTAGATATAAGATTACGAAATTTCAAAACAGCAACTTAAAAAAAAAAAAGGCTGTAAGTTTAAAGGGTCATTTTATTGACAGGCTGATTTCCACCCCCTTTTTGTTATAAACAACCCAGTTACCTCATATTTCCTCCCCCAACAATGAACCCCACTTTTTTTTTAATTATTATTTTTTTCCTGCACTCATTTTGACCTCTCACTGAAAGCAAAAAAGCACACAATGGCTACATTCCTCCAAAGGGAGGTCCTGCTTTTCTTCACGGCTGACTGGGACACTTATTGGAACTGAGCCAATATTAATACACCTGTGCCCCTCCCCTCCCCTCCCCCATCCACCCATCCATCCACACTCCCATCCGCGTCTATGTTTTAAGAACATTGTGTGTTTTCACCTCATGTGCAAACATCTAAATTTTATTCAAACACAAGCCAACAAAAGGTTAAAATTATGTCTTTATTTAGTATTTTATTTTGTCTTTATCGGGCAATTAAAAATATATTTTCTTTTTTGTTGCTTTTTTTTTTCTCACATTGTTATTTCACAGAACTTGAAATATGTTTTTATTCATAAATAAAGTACAAAATACAAATTTTCTTCTTTAAAGCATAAATAAATATCATAATAAATATATTAGTTTAAGTTAAAAAAAAAACACAAGGCAACCAATAACCAAATGGAATACTGCGGTGTTCCCTGAACCAGGCTGTCAAACAAATGGGGTGCAAGTTACAAACCAGCAAATAGAACAGAACGTTTTGCAGAATCCAATACCGTAAAGGTGGTCAGGACACAGAAGTCGAGGTCTAAACTCAATAACGTGACATTTGTTTCTGATCTTTCAGCATTTTGCAATATTTGCTTGCACCCCAAGTCTTAATAAAAAAAAAAAAAACAACAAAAAAAAAACAAGATAAAACACAAACACCCTTACATACGTACTTAACAGGCATACACACATACATCCACAGAGCAGAATGAAGAATTAAGCTTTGGTTGAATGCTACTGGGGCTTTTCCCCCCCGTTTGAATTAGCTGTAAAGTGCATATCATAGACACATGTCAGGTCTCGCTGATTAAGGCTACTGAATCAATCATACTGTATGAGGCACAGAAAATGAATAGCCTATAAGACAGAAAAAAATAATCTTTAAGGCACAGGCACTAATGATTATTGCTAAAAAAATAGGCCATTTTGATCACTACCGATTTGTGGTAATTAGGAGTCAAAATATGTGCTGGTTTAGTCAAGACCTGTAGAGGAGGTAATTCTTAAGGAAGACCACATAGAAAAGTCTAAAAGGCTACACCGTCTTTTTTCTGAGTATAAAAAAAATAGAGTCTGCTAACAAGTGAGTACTAAAATCATCTTAGTATGTGTAGTTTGTAAAAGATCAGTTTAAATTTTTTACAAGTGTTATTTCATCAACTTGTTCTGGACAGTTCTGGTTAGGAGGAGAGTCACGAAACGGAGTGGGGACCCTCAAGGCCCCGCTCTGTTCCCTTCTCTCCAGATCCATTTAGTCGGAAAGGGACAAACTCTCGAACACAGTGAGCCTCTTGGAGGTGGATCCGTCAAACGTTGGCGACTCGGTTCCACTGGAGCTGCAGCTGCTGTAGCTGTCCTCCAGGGAGTCCTCGGAGGAGAAGCGCTGCAGTCCGGTGTGCTTCATAAATCCTCCGTTCCCCCCAAGAGTGGGATGCAGCAAATTACCCTCATGGTTCTGCCCATCTGCCACGCTGGTGAACACGCTGCTTTTGTCGCTGTTAAAGTTATTCCCATGGCCGCACACACAGCGAGAAGGCTTTGGCTCCAGGATGTAAGGAATGTCTCCATTGCTGGTCTGGAGGTTCACGAACTGGAATGCCGACGCCTCCTGCTGCACCTGGTCGCCAAACACCGGGGAGAGGAGATCAGTGGGAGGCGGGGAAACAGAGGGGGCACGGCTGAAGCCCAGGTTAGGGTCATTGAAGGCTGCAGCGAATGACGGTGGGGGTGAGCTGCGAGACGAGCCCATGAACCCAGCAAAGCTGAGACTCTGTCGGAGCTGGTGGCGCGGATTGTGAACACTGGTTGATGTGGGAGCTGGTTGCCGCTGGAATTTTGCAGACATCAAGGGGCCACTTATTTTCTCCTCGTGGATGAAGTGGCAGCGTGAGCCATAGGGGCAGTAGCCGAAATTGTAGAAGGTTCTGCAGGGCTCCGTCTTGTACTTTGGGTGGCGGTACAGTCCACGCAGTTCTGCCTCGCCGTGGGCAAACTGACACTTATTGCCATACTTGCAGCTGCCAGTTTCCTGGTAGCCCCGACACAGCTCAGTCTTGTAACGGTTAGAGGACAGCATTGGTGGGACCTGAGCCGGCAGGTTGGATGAGGGCGGAAACCCCGGAGGGGGAGCCACAGTCGTAGCAGGGCTCTGGGGAAAGGGCTCCAGGCTCTTCAGCTGTCCGAATGAAGGGAGCAGGCTGCTGCTGGGCTCTGTCATGCTCATGGAGCGGTCAGACCGGAATGGGAGCTGTTTTTGGTTGGAAACAGGGCCCTTGCTCCAGATAGAGCCGTTGGATGACCAGATAGAGCTGCCATTGTCATCAGTGTTAACATGTTCAGAGCTCAAGCTGAGGCTTGAACCGGCAGGATGGGAGGGGGGAGAGAAGAAAGACGCTGATCTGTTCAGCCGACTCTGCCCAGGAGCTTTCAGCTGGGGCTGGGACGGCAGCAGGTCGTCGTTCAGGGTCAAGTTCAGAAAGTTCTGTGAGAGATAACGGAAATAGTCACTACAAAGTCACATCTCAGTAATTTTACAAATTTCCAAAACAAACAACTGTTAGGCTTTTTTCCCCTCCCCATCAGAAGAGCATATTAATTCATTCATGTGCTAATGGAAGATTGGATTTAAAGAGACAACGTGTCTCTGTCTCCCTTATCTCATTATCTGTACAAAGCAAATTTAGATGACTTAAGCACCCAATTAGAGATCCACTGAGAAATAAAAAAGAGGAACAACAAACACCCTGGAAAGTAAGTTGCAGAGTCAAATAGCGTCCGCTCCACAAACTTTTTTTTAGAAGGATCCTATGTTTGAACTCACCGTTGGGATGATGCTGTCAAGCATTTTGGACATGCTGTATCCCTTTGGCAACAAAAAGAAGACTGATCCACAGTTAAATGCTGGATGTCTGCGTCTACACCTATTTCAAGTTTGCCTGCTTCAGTTTATATTGAATCCTGAGAAGGTCCCTCCCCACTGGGAGGGGTTTCCACGTGCCATGTTCCCGGATGACCCTCCTTCTGACAAACCTCCTTCTCCTCCCCCTAAAAGAGACAGAGAGAAGAAAGAAAACAAAGTATTTTTAGCCAGCTGTGTGAAACGTTTCAGTTTCGTTGGCATGTGAAAGCAAAGTGGCTTATTTGCGTAGCTCTCTTTCAGGCCTCCAACAATCTACGGCTGTTTATGCACGAATTCTCTCCATGTGGGTTCTAAGTAATGACTACAGGCTTTCTGCAGAAAGATAACTTATCCCAACTCTGACATGTGTTTGAATCTAAAGCGCTTGGGTGGAAAGTGGCGAAAAGAGCAACGTGACCACCCTTTTGTGCCCCGAAGTTGACTAAACGACGAGGGGATTCTTGTACTAAAACGTCTCGACAAACACACAGGTGCTTCGCTATGCGTTTACAGTATTCGGGCCTGTGTATTCCAGTGACTAATGCTACGTTTTCAGGAAGTGTTGTAAATCATCCAGTCACCAATCACACAACGTATAGTTTCTGGATGTTTTTACTCACGGCGTAAGACGAATCTACGAAACTACACTTGTGCTTACCAGAAGCCATACGTTTCCCCTCATATCCTCTGGTTTCGGAGGATGATTGCATCAAAGCCACAAATTGAGGTATTGATTAGTGGAGGGGAAAAAAAACCCTTTGGGCGATAGATATATAGAGAATGGTTAAATAAAACAAAGAAAAAAGATTACTCAAACACAAGCCATAAACAGGAGATTTTATTTTATCGTTACACCGTTGGTTTGATTGTCTGCGATTGACTAAATACGTCCGATCGGCCCTTTCCTCTGACAAGATGGATGATTTGACATTTCAAACTTTTTACCCTGCTTTCCTGTTTTTACTTAAATCTGCTTTGAGCCGTACAAAGTTGCCATCTTTCTTAAGGTGTTTTTATGGAACAAGTCCCACTCTGAACGTCACAGCCCACAGTGGAAACACAGCTGTGACTCTTCATCTTCAAGCGTCACATTAATTTCATGAGAACAATGAAAACAATGAACAATGAGAACAATGTTGATACATACATACACACGTATATATATGTTTTTTTTTTTTCAGAAGCGTGTTGATCTGCAGCTGATGATGATGTTTTTAAATAGAAGACGATGAGATGACTGTGCACTTGCTCTTGATGAGGTTAAGCATTTCTTTCTTTCTGTCAAACTCTCCAAAACTGAGTCAGCTGAGAACATATGAGTACGTGTGACACAAAACAGACACCTCCCAAATCATTTACCACGTTCTCTGGCGCGTATTTTTGCGTCAATAAGTTCTGTTCCCGCAATTTGCTTTTTATCTAAGGGCAAAGGCAAATGACAACAACTGTGTGTGTGTGTATGTGTGTCTGTTACTAAAATATCTTATATATATATATATATATATATATATATATATATCTTATGAACCACTGGATAATTTTTAATGAAGCTTGTAGAAAGTAAACATTGAATAGGCAGCTACAACTGATTAACCTTTGGAGTCAACCCAATTCAAGATGGCGGCCACAGCCGACTGTCCTTTAAAAAAACAAACACTAAAATGGAAATAATTCAGTCAGTTTTATAGATATTGTGCTAAAGTTTGACGTGGTAGTCGCTGAGAGACCTTCACAACACACAGTCGGAACATGACGTCGCACGATATTGCAACTCTGTCAGTTTTTAGCATGAAATGGTCTCAGTCTAAAACTCTTGTTATGAAAAGTCGGTGGGTGATATGCACAAGCCAAGCCTTTAATTTCTTCCTATTTTGGTTTCTTGTCGGCTTATCGGGAGGCAGATTTTTCTCTGTGCCGTTGTTTTGTGTCACCCACTTGACACGAGTCACTCACCTTCCTGGCAACGACAGCAAGTTTTCTACTAACTGCTGTGTAAGTGTAGAAGTCACTGTAACCAGACTACGTCACGAGCTCATCAAAAAAGACACTTGGAAGACCAAAATAAACACTGACAAAACCACTACTTAATGACCTGAGGTCAAAGAAGAAGTATTGTTTATAGTGTCAAATGTAAAATGTTAATTTAAACAATCTTTTTTAGTTGTATGTAGTGCTTATGAGATGTTGTTTTAGTTTTACTTGCTTTAGAGCTCAAAAGGTTTTGTGTTCTCACTTTTTTATTGAACTAAATAACTGCTAGTTTTAGTGCATTGCTTGACAGGTACATTTATTCTGCCTCCCAGTTTCACTATCGTCCAGCACATTATACAAAAACACATCTGAGGGTGTTTTAAATTTTTGCAAAATTTATGTCTCGGTGTAACCTGTCCAACGAGTCTGACTCAGCTTCTGACAAACTCTGCTGACCTGCAGGTGAGACACTTACAGTTACTCATAATGTTTTTGTTTTAGCTTTCCATTATTGCTTCATGACATTTTTTTGAACAAGTACTCAAAGTTTTACACAGACTTTTTTTGACTTTCAGCCAATCTCATTTTACTCACGTAGAGTATAAATGTTGTTAAAACGCAACGTTTTCTAAGGTTCGAGAAGATGAAATAACTAAATAATAAACAATAGTTTTAAGTGAGTTTTTTTTTTCTTTTATAAAAGATTCTAATTATTAAGCTGACATTTTGCTGGCCTGACATCACAGCCGAGGCCAAAGTCGCCCCCCCTTATGTTCGGCTATTAATATCAGCCATGGGATATAAATAACATAGTTTAATATAAACCTGTCAAAATCTGAAAGCCTGTCAACAGAGGGTGGAAAATATTCTCCTCATCTTTAGAGACTTAACTGTCTCAGCAGGGTAGGAAACTGGCACAGATACATGGGAAGCTTAATGACGCTCCTTTGTGTGTGTGTGTGTGTGTTTGTGTTTACATGGTGGTGTGTTTTTTTTTTTTTTTTTGAGCCGCTGGTTTTTGCTCTGTCTCCTGCCAGAGTTGCAGGGAGTATCTCCCAAACAGGGAGTGGTTCTTACATAGAAACACAAGCTTAGAGGAGCATTCCTGCTGACGTTGACTTCCAGGTTACTGTGTGTGTGTGTGTGCATGTGTGTGTTTTTCTTTCCTTGGAAGGAATTAAGAACGTGTTCAGTCACCAAGTCTTTCCACTGAGGCTTTTCTTAGGTGTCATGCCAGCTTCTACGCTGTAAAGGTCTGGTGGCATGTTAGGACTTGATCACACCGGCTCTTGTGCCAGTTGAGGGCTGACTGCGGGAGGAAATCTGATTGCTGAAAAAAAAAAACAACAAAAAAAAGGAGGTAATACATGACAAGTTACTAATCCACACACGCACAAAGAAAATAGGACACAAAATAAAACAAAGCAAAAAAAAAAGAAAAGAAAAGAAAATTCCCGTTTGTCACACCCAAATAACATACGATCGTTTGTAGGTCTGTCAGAATATTGCGGTTCTTCCTCTAACTTTATCAGTGTACTCTGACTGTTCTCTGACTAAGCTGTAGAGTTAGATCATTAACTAAAAGGCCTGTGTTTACTCTTATCAACCGTGAAGCATCTGTTTTTACACTGAACTGCCTCATGTGACCAAATTGGTGGTTAAAAATATACTAAGTATTCAGCACGGTTTCAGCTCCTCTCCTCTGACATCAACCTGGCCCAACGCTGAGTTTCAGTTTAGTTGATTTGCATTTCCAGTGGCTTGAAATTAAACGGCTTTACGATTACGTATTTTTAGAAGTCAGCCAGACTTTAAATGGTTTACTTAAGCCAGTTTAATTGGAGAAGAACAGCCCCATTGTGGAATATATTTTGCACAGGAAGCTCTTTGCTTCCAAAACTTATTTCTCCCTACTGTTCCCAGAGCCAGTACTGGGAAAAGGGATATTTACTGTAAGTGCGCTACTTCCTCTTAGAAAGGAGTGAAAAAAAAAACCCAACACCGTAAATTATTTGATAAGTGACTGTAAAAACCATTGGTTTGAATGTGAGTTTGTGCAATTCAGACAGAGAGAGAGAGACAACTCTGATTGCCAGGAAGTTGGATAAACAAGTTGGCAAACAAGCTAACAAACTGTTAGCCCGACTGTCAAACTGAGTGCTACATTTATCAGGGGTAGCACGAAGGATCCCCCCCTCCCCGCTCCTTGAGATCTATTTTCTGCTGCGGACTCTGTTTCATTTTTGCATCCACTTGTTCAGCCAGCACTTTCAAGTGGGGAACCGGAGAATCACCGACGTGCTTAAAATGTCAGGGATTTTCCGGTTTTCCACAAAAATGTATCAGTTTACACACAGGAAAATAATATGGCGACATTTTGGATGGGTGGATCGGTAGATGGGTAGATGGATGACCAGGATACAGTATCCTCGCTGCTTTTTGTCCATTATTTTACTTTTGGGGTAGATTTTTGTTTCAAAACAGGGAGGTAAAATAACTTGAGATGTTAATAGGTGCCTCGTTATCTTAATAAACAAAAAACAGCTTTTCTTCTCCTATTATTTTCTCATTTTTGAGATAATAATCAAACTGAGCACTGCATTTAACAGGGGCGGCAACAATATCTTTTCAGTCCATACAGAGAAACAGCAGCGTGCACGCACAGAGCAAAGCCGTGTCTTGAGTGTTTCCGATTGATGCTCAGACCAGACAGAACTGTAGCTTTGTTTTGTGATGCAAGTATTTGTTGTCTATAAGCAGAAATGTGGCACGCCCCAGTGTAACACCGACATCACTGAAGCCTTCGCAGATAATAAAACCCATTTTGACCCGTTTAACGACCCCAAAAATACATGGTGAGCCCCCTTTATTCATGTTACTGAAATGTTTTTATTTATGATTTCGACATGTTGTGTATAAAGAAGATTTTTTAAGTAAAATACTTGGTGGCGGTAAGGCTTTGCTTTTAAAAGTAGTTTCACTGGACGACTGAAAGAGTTTTTACTTTTGGCATTTTTCCCCCCGATTTTTATCGAAGTGACGCAGTCGGTTAGCATTTTCATCATTGTCGCCTCGCAGAAAGAAGGTTGCAGGTTCGACTCCCAGCTGGGCCCTCCCCTGAAGTACTCCGTTTACCTCTCACATTCTAAAGCCCTGCACGTTGGGTTCAACGGCTACTCTAAAATGACGCTGGATGTGAGCATGTGGGTGACTGGTTGCCTGTCTCTGCTTGGCCCTGTCCAGGGTGTACCTCGCCCCTTTCGCCAAGGACCGCGGGAGATAAGCGCCAGCTCACCGCGACCCTGAATGGGAATGAGCAGGTAAAGAAAACGGCTGCTTAAAATTGTGTCAAGGGTAGGAGAATTCACGAGTGGAGACCTAATTTTATTTAAAGAAACAAACAGAAAATAAGATCATTTCTTCTCTCTGTTCAGCCCTTTGAACATCAGAGCCCTGAAAGGTACAACTTTGAAAAAACTACCTTTTTTTGATCAAACATTTGCAAATCCTAAATCTGTACCTCACTCCAAATGTTAATAATGTGAAGTGTCTGCTTGTCAGACAAAATTCATTGTAAGCTGACTAGTAAATTGTGAAACTAGTTGTGCTAAATAAAACGAATCAGTAAAGCATGGATAATACATTCAGTAGAACATATACGACGGACTTGACTGAATGCGGGTCCTTTAAATCAAGTTCTATTAGAGCCTCATAACCAGAGGCCTGGCTCTGGGTGGAAACGAATTGGATTATTGCAATTTAAATGTCTTTCTGATTATTGGACAAATCTGTCCACAAATGAAATGGAAACAGCGGTTTAATAACTTTGTGTTACCTAACGAAGTCTGGGCCTGCGCTCAAATGACAATTTCTGAAACACAGAGTTTTACGATGAACTTCTCGTGTGTTTGCCTCTTCTAACCGCTCTGCATAGTCTCTCTGTGGTTAGGCTGCAGTTGCATGAGTCTTAGAGCTGAAATGAAACTCTTTCTACTGTTTTGGGTGTATTTTCATCCCATCATTTTCAAAACATCTTTTTCTTTTTACCGACACATGAGTGCACCACTGAGAGGGGACGTTAGGGGAACTTTGCAGGTCTCTGACTCACTAATAGTGGCTGGAAGTGGCTGAGTCATCATCATATGGTTCACGATGACAGGCAGGTGGGGTCAACGGGCATGAAGACGCCCAAAACCCTACGGTGAGGTTTCCTTTCTTGCAGAAACAAAACAGCGCTAGCCCTGACGGCCTGGCTTAATATTTAAACATGTGCTTTTCCTATATGAATATTTTTACACAGCCGGTTTTCCATTTTTTAAGAATGACTGACTCTATTGCGGTTAACCTTTGTGGGTTGCTCTTTCTTTTCCTTTTTTTTTACCCCCTCCTTTTTCTCCTGGCTTAGCTTTACCGAACGACCCTGACAAATGCAGTTTGATCAGCCCGTCCTGTAATAACTAAAGACTTTGCAAATATTTAACCATAGCCGGCGTAGCATTGCTATGGTGACTTACCAAACACTGAACACCGAAATGGGCACAGGTTCAACAGTCACTAAGCAACAGCTGTGGAACCGGTCTGTAAAGCTAATAAATCTGCAGCAGAAATATGATGAGCTCAAGCTGCTCAAGCTTTTTTTTTTTTTTTTCTTTTTTCTTTTTTCTTTTTCCTGTCATCGTGTCAGATTCCTCATGACTCATTTTGAGGTCATCGGGGGGGTGGATGGTGTGGTGTGGGGGGTATTTCCTGCTCAAAGATAACAAATGTTTTCAATGAAGGGGGGCTATTTTAAGTACTTCTTCGGACATGTTGTGCTTTAAGAATATTTATGGATCTGTTTTGTTTTTCTTTCTCATATGTTCACTGGGGACAGTTCCTTTACATTCAGCAGCTTGGCTGCATGGATACATCTTTTGAAGTGTGTTTTTGTTTTGTGTGTCTGTGTGTGTGATGACATTTTATAAACAAGTAATATCTTACCTGTTGTAAATACCTCGGTTTGAACAGAATAAAGTTTAATTCTGGCTGACAAGCTAACAGCTAGTCCAACTGAGGCCAAGACTAATGTGGATTAGTACAATCTTAAAAAAACAAAAACTAACTCTGGTCTTAAAACACTCAAAGTGGTTCTTATGAGCACTATTTTATAAAATTTTACATCACAGTCAAGTTTCACAGTACACATTTATTTCAACAGATATATAATATTCCATTTTTTTTTTTTTATTTTGTTTTTGTTTTTGGTCTGGTGAGAACTCAAGCCCCACATTTCATAACCCCCAAGTTTTACAATGATGTCACACAGTCTCTAAGGAGTTTCTCATCCGGACAGCTGGAGGCGGCCGGTGCCCTCAGATGGCGGGAGGAGGCGGTGGTTCTTCTATCGAAGGTTTTTTATTTCAGGTGGTCCTCTTCGGAACGTTAACTCCACAGTCAGTCACCAGACTTTGAGTTGTAATTTTCACCAGGAGCAGCTAAATGAACCACATCCACCAAAACTTCTTGTCTTCCAGGAAGTCGAACAATGACAAAACTGTTGGAGTTTCGGGTCGGTTTACACAATTAATTGCAAGACACCCAAACCATTTCACCCCCACACTGTCCTTATTTGCTATTTACTGCATTGTTGGCGTTCCTGTGTTTGGCACTTGATACGTCACACTTCCGAGTGACCCTAAGACCCTAAGAACTTCTTTGATCTTTTATTATTAATTTTAAATAAGTTTAAAAATGACAGACTCAAAAAACAAGCCCCTTGTATGACCTTCTTTTGATTTCTGTTATCTTCAAAACACTTTTTATTTCCCCTTTAACTGCAATGTAAAAGTTTATAAAACGGTGTTCGCACGACCTGCTGTGAAGGTTCCCAGATTTAAGTTTATTTTGAAAACACCTATGATGACGACACTTCATCCTGGTCCTGCTCAGACTAGCTGTTAGCTCATCAATCTTGTCAATGTTAAAATCTGTTTGTTCCAAGACTTAACAGGTAAGACATTAATTGTTCGTGACGTTTTCACCGAACCACACTTCAAAAGCTCTAAAGCTATCCCTTTAAATGAACCAGCACAAAAGGTGTAGGATGTTAGATTCCCATCCGAAATGGGGCTTCACTGGAAAATGCAAAGTTTTCCACACTGAGAAGATGTGCTGGTGCACACAGCGTGTTCACACAGTTCAGCATGAGGCCGGACTGGCTGAACTTGCTCCCGATGGATGCATTTCCTCTAAAGACGAGCGTTGTTAAGAACTCGGATGGTGATTGCTCAATGAGACAAAGGAAATGGATTCTTACACTTAACAAGATGCAGAACGGTCTCCCCCCGGGGCTAGGCCTACTGCACCTCCGGATTCAAAGAGGAGACCCAACAGGTTTAAACAACTGCAGTTACACAGCAACAGTGGTACAATACTCCAGCAGTACAGAGAAACTAGAACATTCACCGGAAAGAGTTTTACATTTCAATAAGTAAAGAATAACAAAAAGTACAATGATGAAATCAGGTATGACTCGATTGTTTCCTCACACTGATAAGTCTTAATCATTTATTGATCACATTTGCCGTCAACATGTGTGAGAAGGATAAATGTCTTATTTTAGTTTGAAACTCGAGAACTACACCACAGCTTGTTTCATGTACGTGGAATGGAAACTGGTTGTGTTTCTGCCGCATCTCTTTAACATCCAGGCATTTACAGCAAAGGCCTAATCTGACATCTAATCCGCTGCTAGTGAGCGAAAACAGATTATGTTGACGAGTTCCACCTATCCATTTTCTTTACCTGCTTTTATGTGCAGGGTGTTAATAAGTTAGGACAGAAGATAACGTTTAAAGAATTGTCAAAATGTCCCCCGCTCATTTTTTACACTTCAGCTCAATGAAAAAGTTAATACTTTGTTTTTAAAGTGTCCAAGTTTTACAGAGTGGCCTGTTTTTAGATTGTTCTATAAATTTGTGGGACAGCACCAAGTGGCAGCACTTACCACAGCATTTAGAAATAAAAACCTAGCTTTCTTTGAAGGAATCCGTATCACACACCGCCTTTTTATACTGCTGCATAGAGAAATGTTAGAGTTATAACCAAATTAGTTATAGTTTTGGTCAAACCTTAAAAATAAAGTTATGCACAATGTTTGCAATATCACTCAGATTATGTGTTAATGACTTCCAACTACTCCCACAAACCTTAGCTTAGTATCTGTAAAACTGACTGAGTTATAACCACTTTTTTGTTAGCTAATTTTGATTAGCTGTGGCAGCCATCTTGAACTGGATTGACTCCAAGGGTCAAACAGTTGTAGATGGACAGCTAATGATTATTTTCTGACAGTTTCATGAAAATCCGCGCAGTGGTTAATAAGATATTTTGCTAACAGACAGACAGACGCACACACAGACAGACATGAGCGAAAACCATTATCCTCATTCAGCAGCTGATGATAAGTATTTTTACAGAGCATCAGTGTGTGAGATATTATCCTCAGGATCGAAAACGCTGAATAAAATTCTGCTGGGGCATTATTTTGCCATCATTGCCCACCGCAGTAAAGCCAAAGTGGACAATAACATTTCTGCCCGTGTCTGTGTTACTCCAAAAAAAAAAATCTGATGTGGCTGTATCTGAGAGTCACATACAGCACGTACTCTCGGCACGATGTCTCGCAATGTTGCATGAGATCATGACGTTATTTTCAAGGTTTGATCAAAAAGACTTTAAACTTTGTCATTTTTAAACACAAGCTGATCTTAGTCTACAACTCTGGCTTGGAAGGGCGATATGAGCGGGTGATATGCATTCCCTTAAGGTCCGTTGGACCTATAATTTTGCTTAGAATATAGGGAAAATGCAACACATGCTGATGAAAATCTGCAAGAAAAAGAAAAGCAAAAAGCAACAGAATGTGCAGAGAACAGAGCATGACTTGGAGTTGAGGCTGGATTTCTGGTCTTGGACTTTTGAGTCCTGGGAAAGCGTTGGCATTCACAAATACATACTCTTTAATTCTTAAAATTGTGCTTAAATATGCGCTTTTTAGTGGAAAAGCGAGCAGTGTCACAGTATCTGATGAGGCTTTTTTTTTTTTAAATGCTTCTGATTTTACGTCTTTGAATACTTCGGTGAAGCTGTGAGTGAATTTGCAGAATTCCAACAAGTGTAAGAAGATAAAATCTGAGTTTGGGAAAAGCAGAAAGCGCGAGCGTGTCCAGCCGCTTCAGCCGTCGCAAGTTCTCGTGTGTGTTTTGCGAAGCACAAAGATATTTCTGTCCTGCTTCCTCTATCAGCACAAAAGAGTGGTTTTGGAGGAATTTCTGCTGTGAGCCAAATAGTAGTAATTATGTTACTGCGAGGGCTAAAGTTGCAGTCTCGGCTGATACCACACACACAATTAAAGCTTATGTGTTCCAGTGTGTAACTTTAGAGCTGTTTTTCTGCATTTCTTTTTTTTTTTTTTTTTTGGCAGTAACAAGTGCTGGTTTCTTTTAAAAAAAAAGAAAAGAAAAATGAAAAAAAAAAAAAAAAGTGGGAAATACAGAATTTGTGTGCGAATCCACTCTGAGGAAGTTTCGAGATTTCTCATCCCCATCTGAAACAAATTCCTAGAAGTAATGCTTCTAATTTTTTTTTTCTTTCTCGCTCTCATGTGGTAATAGTCACACAACGAAGAGGAAAAGAAATCCTAAACCAATTTCATGCTGTAGTCTGTTGGTCCGTCGCACAGAAAGCACGTCGTTGTGACCGAAAATAAGTCCTTGACTAGCAGAGCTGATTTAATCTTCCGATCTGAACACTGACACATCACAAGACATCTCAGCAGAAAGGTTAACGAGCAGTCAGTCCCCGCAAGTGTAGTCTTGTGGACGACGCAGATGCTTGATCGTTACATTCGTCAGTTTTCCTGACATGTTTCCTCAAATTGACAGAGACTGGAAAAAAAAACTGAAAATGGTAAAAAATTTAAAAAAAAGGAAGATCCAAGAACTGTTGCAATGCTCCTTTTTTGCAACAGCTGTCACACTACAAGTCAAATGTAATCAGCTGATTTTAGTTCTGTATTGGTTTTGAAAAAAAAAAAAAAATTTTTTTGGAAAGATTGAGTAACTTTGCACAGTTCTTTTCTGTGCTGACAAATTGTTAAAATTAGATGCATTGGTCATTCTGGAACTGACGAGGTTAACGTAAAAAAGATTTCTTAATGTTTTTCTGCTAACAGCAGGGCCCTTTATGGGTCTTTTTTTTTAATGAAGCCTATAATGAATCAAGAATGTGATGGATGGTGCGATCAGAAAGGGACATAGTTTGACCTCAGAGTTCAGCTTCAGCGGTTTTGGATGGTTTCCTTGGCTCTTTCTCTCCCATCTGTACTATCAGTCCGATCAACCTGGTGTTGCATTTCTTCTTTAGTCCACGTCCCGGGGAGGTTGGCGACAACCCCACGAACCTTATACTTTTTATTAATATTGGCGGCCGCGGTCGCAGGAATGTAAAGCCGCTTGGACACGGCCTTTCCCTTTAACACGGATCTTTCTGAGCTCACCTTTGGTTCCTCTGTCCATGTTCAGTGTGGCGCACGCAACCATTAGAATCACCCAAAGGCATGTTTGCTCCTTTTAAATCGGCTAAAACAACAAATCCACAAATGTAAAAATCAACAAAAAGTACTTTATTTTTCACGTTTTTGTTGTTTACTCCATCACCTACTAAAAAAAACACGCAGATATCTAATATACAAAAGCTTTTAACTGCATCACTTTTCACAAAAAATAAAGCATTGTTTCATTGAGCCAGCCAATACATCTGCATTTGTAAGAAAAAAAAAAAAAAAGAAAGAAAAAAATAAAACATTAACAAGCCTGACTTTCCCCTTTGACTCTGAGCTCCTCTGGTTAAACTTTAGCACTGGCAGAACAAATGCTTTCTCAGCAAGTTAATGACCCAGCCCTTGTGTGTTTGCGTATGTGTGTGTGTGTGTGTGTGTTTGTGTGTGTGCTGCACGTTCCCTCTCGGTTCAAGGTCGCTGGTGTGGGCTGTGTGGAGTTCTGCTCGCCTGTTGCCACATTATGACCCGAGCTGTGGCAGCCGTCCAGGAATCGTCCTGTGTCCACTGAAGACGTCACGTAGCTCCAGAAGCTCAACAGATGTTTCTGAGTTTTGTTTTTTTCTTTCTGAGGGAGGCTGTTCGTTTGAGGCAGGAGAACATTCTGGATTTCCAAATGTCTTAGTTACAGGAAATCTTTTTTCTTTTTTGTTGATTTGTGTAAATCCCAGAGTTTCTGCTCAGATCACCTCATCTCTGGACGGAAATGTAGAAGAACTGAACACATGATTGTAAAATAATACAAGAAGAACAGATGCACTAGAAAAAAAGCTTTTCTTTAGTCTTAGTTCTACTTTACCAGCCCGCTAAAACTGTTCATAAATTCTATGAAACATATTTATCATTAATGTGCGATTTGGGATTCAACATGCACACTGTTTTCCTGTTTTGTTTTGTTTTTTTCCTGTACTGTTTTTGTAATCTAACCACTTCCTTCTACTTTAGGCACTTTTAGCCATACAAAACTGAAAACATACAGCTCATTCAGGAGAAGGGCCCTATGACTTCTCGCTTTTTTAAAATTTCTACTTTTCAAAATGTGAAACTTTTTATTTTTACAAATATTTCCCTCATAGGAATACATTAAGAGCTTGTAGCTCCTTTTAGCTAGCCTTCTGCTACTTTTACCTTGCCTGTTGTTACTTTTAGTTCTAAGGTACTATTTATCTACTTTTAGCTTTCAATTAGCCTTTTGCTACACTTCACTTTTAGCAGTCATTCTGCTTCTTTTAGTTAGTATTTTACTCTTTTTAGTTAGCATTTTGTTACTTTTAGCTTCTAGCTATCCTTTTCTTATTTTTATTTTTTATCTTCTACATAACTGCTTTTAGCTTTAAGCTACCTTTTTGCAGTACTTAACCGTTAGCTGGTATTTGCTACTTTTAGCTCATGTTTTGCTACTGTTTTGCTTCTTTTAGCTTTTAGTTAGTGTTTAGCTTCTTTTAGCTTTCAACTAGCCTTTTGCTACAATTTACTTTTAGCAGTCATTCTGCTTCTTTTAGTTAGCATTTTGTTACTTTTAGCTTCTAGCTATCCTTTTGTTATTTTTAGTTTTTATCTTCTATATAACTGCTTTTAGCTTTCAGCTGCCTTTCTGCTTTACTCAACCTTTAGCTGGTATTTGCTACTTTTAGCTCATGTTTTGCTACTGTTGCCTCCCATCTATCATTTTGCTTCTTTTAGCTTTAACAACTCAGTTTTAGCTTCTTTAGCAATTTTCAGCAGAATCAGCGCTCAGCGTTCACATTGCATTTTTTTTTCTCTCCAGAAAATGCATTTTCTGTCGTTCTTATTGTTTCTCATAATCTCTCCCTCCCTTCCATTTCCCTTTGGACTTTTCCAGAGTATAACAGCCTCTTCCTCTTCACACGGAAACAGGGCCCCGGTGCAGAAAAGCAGAAGAATGAGGGGGGAAGGGATAGACGGGAAGCCACTGTAGGAAAATGAAACAAAATGTTCTGAACGGCGCGCTGGAGCAGCTGCCAGGAAATGAGCTCGGGTTATAGTGGTGAAACTACCCCGAAAGTCAATGAAAAACATTCCTATAAACACAAAGAGAGCACTGAGGATGTGCGTTCAGAAATGTCAAACTTTTCACATTATGTAAGAGACTCGGAAAGGCAGGGTTTTCATGAAAATACCACAAGTATGCTGGAAGGATAATATGTATATATTGTAGAGGAACTATGGTAGAGGAGGAAAAAGAAAGTGAGAAGAAAAAGAAAAAAAGAGGATGTTTTTTGTGTGTTTTTTGCAGACTGTGAGTGAACCATTTTAAAACTGAGCTTAAATGAAGAGTACAAACTAGGTCAGGAGAAAGTCACTAAGATGTAGAGATTTCATAGAATAAACTAAAACAACTCATATACAGTATAAAAAACAAACTCTTAAGATCAACCGTTAAAATTACAGATATGATTCATTTTGAAGTTTTGTACACTCTCTTAAAAACAAAGCAAAACAATATCTACACCTCATGTTTATGCAGAATAATTTACCTTTTTGTTTCACTGTCACACTGCTTATAGTCAGGGCTAATCGTATTAGGTGATGTGTTTGCCTGTGTGTGTGTGTTTGTGTGTGTTCGTTGGGCCTTAATTTTAGCGAAAACATTTCACGAACCAGAGGACTCTCAGAAAGTGACGATTAGATTTCCCTCTACAACTGATTAACTTGTGGAGTCAACCCAATCCAAGATGGTCGCCACAGCCTGCTGACCTTTGGAGACACATAAATGGTTACAATTCAGCCAGTTTTGCCTATATTGCGCTAAGATTCAGCGTGGCTGAGAGTCATTCACGACACACGCTCTAAATGCTACACCATCACCTCGAGAACATATTTTATAACACACTTTGTCCCGGCAGCTTGGTGGTTTTTCGACATTCGCCGATGTATGTTCACAAAAGTGATGTTCTTATATGGCAACCACTGGTTTCAGAACACGACAGCGTCGTTTGTCATCCTTTAAAATCTGTCAGAGAAGGAGGCGCGGTGCTGCGGGGCAGAACGATCTGCCCCGCGGCGTCTTTTGTACGGAGCTTAAGAAATGTATAGATTTCAGGGACCGCGTGACTTGGGCTCGCAGCACCTTGAAGAACAAAAAGCTTGTTTGTCCAATAGAATGGAAGATCATGACCACGAAGATCTAACATTTTCACAATTCTGTAATAAATAATGCAGGTCATGACTACACTCAGACTCTCATGTTGTTGAAAGAGGACCCTTTAGAATCGTCTTTTACGTCATTCATAATCAGATCTTCATGTGCTGAGCTTGTATCTCCGTTTATCTTTGCAGTCGTGCCCATTCCCGCGTTCCAAAGTCAACTGATAAATTTCTTGACGCCTCCAACCTTTAGTCCACCTTCGCTGGCCCCGCCCCCTCGCCGTCTGTGCGCCACAAACCTGTTCTGCCCACACTTTCTCTTTTACTCCTTTCTGTTTCTTTAAAAGGAAAAGTATGTTCCTGACTGGAACAGCACGCACACACTCGCACGACGACGAGCCAAGGAGGAGAGGGCTTTTACAGATGTGTCTCGGACACAAGTGAAATATTGCGAAAAAGAGTCCCGGGGAGCCAGAGCCCTTGTCTGTCTGCGTCACTGGAGGCTTTTGTTTTAGAGTTCGCACATGCACCTCGGCTGATTGATGAACCAGTTGCTACTTTGATTCCCTTTATGTGTCATTTTACCGTCTTGTTTTTTCTCTCTCTCACATGAACAGCACAGACAGTATTCAAAACAGTACTCTGAATTATATAACACTTTACAGTTCAGTCACTACTTTTTAAGCTTGGAAAATTACTGAGAAGTCGCCGGGTGCTGTTTTAAAATGAATAAACTACTTTCGGTTTTGGTTGCTTTCAGGTAAAACACGGCCACAGACATTCAGGTGAGGTTTGCAGCAAAACGGTTCAAAACAAAGTTTGACCCCGTATATGAACCGTAGCTCCAGTCTCAGGGAAACACTTGGTTTCTCCTGCGTTTGTCTGCTGTCGCTACATTCATTTTCAGTGCAATTAAGCATAAACGTGGTCTCACGTGTGGTGATAAACTTTACAATGTCAGGATTTTCCCCACCTAAGAATAACCTAAATTAATTTTATAACGCCATAAACAGTATTTAAACAGAAGGGCACATGGCGAGATATAAACATAACATTTTGTGCACACATGTGTGTGTTTTTACGTTACTGGCAGGTCTTAAAAATGAGCCAAACAAGGAGATAAATACACTTAGACCTGCTGTATCTTCTCTGCCCTCTCTTCAGTTCCTTAAGTCGCTTCCTCTCTCTCAAGTACACTTTGTATTTCCCACCATGCCACTATTTACACACACACACACACCTGACCATAGCTGCAGCTCCCTCTGACTCACAGTGTGGGACACTCATTCCTCACATGTGAAAGACTCTCTTGTAAAGCGTGTGAAACGATACAGATGTGTAAAGATGTAATAGGAAAAGTAGTGCCCGAGTGTGTATGCGAGTGTGTGTGTTTTCACGCCGCTTGTGAAAACACAAGAAGGTGCTTATACGCCACATTCCAGATCCTCTTTATAAACCGAAAAGTGAGGAAAACAGTCATGTGGGGAAGTTACCACCAGTTACCGCAGCAACAGCTGAGGAGCATGAGCTCAAAAAAGGAGTCCGCATTTCAAACACTCTGGCTTTTACATTTACGTGGCGGTTTGATTCAAGTGCATTTAATGAACGAGTACATGTAGCCTCCAAAAAGGCACCTTTGTTTCCTTCTTGTCAGTGTTTGCAACGTGGCTCAGTTCACCGGCCAGTTGTTGCACTCTCGCCCCAGGGAGCAGACGAAGAGGCAGATTCATCAAAGCAGGCAAGTCGGCATCTGGTATCAAATCAAAAATACATAAATGAGTCGAATTGATTCATTTAAATATACTCCTCCCCGAATGTTCCGCACCGAAAGGGGGACTCCCCAAAAATACATATGTAACGAGGTCAGACGCAACAAACACTGTCCCCGGCTTTCGGGGACTGAATTACAACTGAACATGAATAATAAGTAGCAACTGTCAAAATTTTCACTTTGAAACGTGCTTTGCAACAGTAAATCTAGGCCTAAGGATATGTGCAACACTCATTTAAATGTTTGTTCTTTACAGCCAAAAAATGATGCTAATGTGATGGATCTTCAGTCTTTTCCTAATGTCTGTATCAGGGAAAGTTAAGATACTCTTAATGCCAAAAAATAAGTACATCTACAATTTTTTTCAAATACATAACCTTATATTGTCAACACCATATGACATCACACCATAAAACTAACCCAAAATACAGAAACAGTGCTTGGAAATACGGCACACATTACTTTTATGATCATTAAAAGAAGACATTGCAACCAGGTGCTACTGTCCAAATGGAGTCAATGAAGTGATAATTAGCAAATGTAATCATTTATTTTATGATTTGCTGCTCTGGAGCAAACCAGGAGGATTCATGAGGAGCAGTGGAGCTTTGGTTTGGGTTGTGGACCAGTGGACAGGGTTTGATTGTTCAGTCCACATGTGTTTTGTGGCCCTGGAGAAGGCTTACAACCATGTCCCCAAAGACATTCTGTAGGGAGGTAGGTGCAGGCATGTAGGGTGCTGGCATCACTTTTACAAGCTATCAAGAACCCTGTATAACCAAAGCATGAGCTGTGGCTAAATCTTTGGCACATAATCAAACTCGTTCCCAGTGCAGGTTGGACTCCGCCAGCGCTGGTCATTGTCTCTGATTCTGTTTGTGGTGTTCATGGACAGGATCTTGAGGCATATTGTCAAGAGTAGCAACCTGGTTTGGGAACTTGGAATACTGCCACTGCTCCTCCACGTCGAAAGGAGTCATTTGAGGTGCTTCATGGATCTGATTAGGATGCATTCCTTTGGAGGTTTTCCAGGCACATCCCACTTGGAGGAGACCCAGGAACGGACCTAGAGCTCGCTGAAGGAACTTAATATCCTTTCTGGCCTGGGAAAGGACAGAAAGGAGCTGGAGAGTGTCACTGTGTGCTTCCCAGTGGGACCTGCTACCTCCACAGCTCAACCTTGTATACGTGGAAGAAAATAGATGAATGTTGTGTAGCAGTCAGGTGTATATCAACACAACACCAAGTAGGACAGACACCAGCAAATGCTGCCAGTCAGTCTGGTAAAGGGGCTCAAGCTTGTTTTGGAACGTGTTCTCAGAATCACGTGTAAGACCATCATCTTTGAAAGCTACATTTTTATCAGGTTTGGGTCATATAGTTTGACAATGACCCCACAATCAGAGCAGCACATCTCAGATGTAAAAGATAATGATCAAAGTGTTGCAGTGACCTACTGAAAGTCTACGTCTCAACCTGATTGAAACATTGTGGCTGGAAATTAAGAGAATGTCTGCAAACATCAATGAACTTAAGCAACACTGAAAAGAATAGTGGGCCGAAGCTTTTCAACAATGGTTTGACAGACTGATGAGTTTACAGAAAACATGTTTACACGATGAACATGCCATTAAATCATGGTGGTCTACTTTGTTTTTTTCAGACATTGCTTCCAATCCATTTTAGTTTTTCTGTGAAATCACACTCCAAGACACTTTTTAATATTTTGGAAAGATGTGACCAACAGCTCCACCTGAGAGATGTTTCCTTTTGTTTGTTTTGCGTTTTCTTTTCTTGAATAAAATCCAGGTCACTGTCACTAGTGCCTGAAAGTGCCAACACCCTCCTGAAAATGCTAACTGGGTCAAAATGCAATGACTTCAACACTTGAGCAGATGCAGTCATACACACAAACGGTTGCTACACAGGCTTCAGACGAATCAGTCGGAGCACAAAAGGAACTTTTTTTTGCCGTTACAGGAAAAAAAAGAAACCAAAAAAAGAAAAAAAGAAAAACAGCAGGGCAGCTTATCTCTGGTATGCTGCACCTGTGAGGGAGGATTGGCACGGAGAAATGTAACCGAATTAAATGAAACTAGAGCAGAAGTACTTTTTCATAGCAGGGCAAGAAGCTGGAATCACTAACATAAAATACACGTTGCTAGTAACTACCAGTTAATTCCTGTAGTTTACGTGTTAAGCCTGGAAATGAGCTCCAGGGTGTGACAAGTAATTGCTTTAAGTTTGAAAAAGGTGAGGCCTTTTGACTTAAGCAGGTGAAACCGGTTTTCTGTTTGTGGCAGGAAATGATGCAGGCACCAATGTGTTTGTGTATGTGGGAACACTGACAAAACAATCATTTTATCTCCATGGTGGCATGTACAGCAAGTTTAAAAAAAATTCTGTGGGTTATGATATGGTGAATTTGAAGGCATACACACAGATAAATTCTCCATTCTTAATTCAGTCCAAACTTCAGGTCAAGATCAGGCGGCTCTTCCTCTTCCCAGACAGGCCTCGTGTTTTGACGGGCAGCTGGGCATAGGGCAGATCTTATATAACAAAGCGTGAGTCACCGACTTGTTTATATCGCGGACGACACACACATGCAGTTGCCTTCGATGTGGGAGCCAGTGAGGCGTACAGGACTAGACTGAAAGTTGTGAAGATACACACGGTTGGTGAGTCAGTGAGGAATGTGTGCTATGCAGCCTCGAGCAGAGCTGAGTGCACAGCAGGAAGACAGCTGCCGGGACCCTTCACATGCCGGTGCTTGACAGGTTCAGAGGAATATTCCATTTCTCTGGCCCGTCAGGGGCGTTGAGCTTAAAGCTAAAAACTCCCCATACGCAGATGAACGAGGGTTCGGCTGACACTTAGAGCTGGCTTTGTTTTTTAAAATCCCCTGAAGTGTTGCAAAGTCAGGACATATTGCACCAAAAAGATTGGTTTATGATTAATTTTAGAGAATGTAATTTAATAGATACAACTCGACAGCTGGCAAGTATGTGCAACTGATTAAAGCATTGACTTTTACTGTCTGAGAGCAGTAGGCAAGTATAAAAGAAAACAATATAAAAGTAAAGGCCTAACATTCCTTGAAGAAACGCTGCTTTTCATGCTAGAGTTTCAAACTAAGATCCTCAGTAAAAATAGAGTTGTAGCCATTTTGGTTAAGGCTTGTAAACGTCTCATCTGTGATCTCATGCAATATTGTGGGATTTTGTGTGGTTTGTTAGTGCCTGTAATACACTACATTGCCAAAAGTATTCGCTCGCCTCCCTTCACACGAACTTGAGTGACCTCCCATTCTTAATCCATGGGGTTTAAAATGATGTTGGCCCACCCTTTGCAGCTATAACAGCTTCATCTCTTCTGGGAAGGCTTTCCATAAGGTTTAGAAGTGTGTTAATGGGAATGTTTGACTATTCCTCCAGAAGCACATCTGTGAGGTGAGACACCGATGTTGTACAGAAGGCCTGGATCACAGGTTTCGCTCTAATTCATCCCAATGGTGTTCTCTCATGTCAGGTCAGGACTCTGTGCAGGCTAGTCAAGTTCTTCCACACCAAACTCGCTCATCCATGCCTTCATGGACCTTGCTTTGTGCACTGCCGCACAGTCATGTTGGAACAGGAAAGGGCCGTCCCCAAACTGATTGGAACACCTGAATTCAGTGATTTGAGTGGGTGAGTGAATACATTTGGCAATATAGTGTATGTGTTGAGGATGACTCTCAGTGACTACCACACCAAATCTTAGCTCAAGATCTCTAAAAACTGACAGAGTTAGAGTCATTTTCGGGTTGGCTAATGTCGGTTAGCTGTGGTAGCCATCTTGAATTGGGGTGACTCAAAAGCTAACTGGTTGTTGAGGTATTGATTAATGATTAATTTCTGAAAGTTTCATTTCTATTTGTTCATTTGTTCATAATAATAATAATAATAATAGTGATATTTAGTCAGAACTATGTGATATGTATCAGTGAGCTACTCTCAAAATCAGTAATCATCAACTGGTGGCTGGCAGGCCATATATGACCCACACGCTTCTTCCATTTGGCCTACAAAGTATTACATGGTTAATAAATATAGAATACAATAATGGGTTCAGTCTCTCACAACAAGTAGTCAGACCCAAATGAGCAGCAGTTTATCTCGTTTCCTTTTCTTTTCGTTTTATTTTGATTTACTGATCTTAGCCTAATTTCTCTGTAAGGCTGTTTTACAGTTGGAGTAGGAGTAAGCTGTGGAGGAGTTAAGGGTTGAAATAAATTTTCCATCTTTGTGGGTGATAAAGCGTTCCACAAGTGAAAGCAAAACAGTTCGTCTTTTAGCAAATACACTGCTTTAGGTGCTTTCCTTCAGGCATTTGTATTATTTAACTCAAAACTCTTGTGTTAGTTTTTCCAAAACTAATATTTACAAACTATGCGCAGCGATTAATGAGTGAAGTCACAAACAAAACGTCTCAGTCAGGAAAGGGAACACGGTTTAACACTTTTGAAAAAAAAAAAAAAAGAAAGACAAATGCTACCTATTCATGGCAGCAACATGTGAATAAATAAAACAGTGTGATGAAAATTACCCAGGAGTTAGAGGTTTAAACCTTTAAACCTTCATCCCCACAGTGGCTGAACAGAAGAAAATTTGGCCCTTGATCAGATTTGGTTGACGACCTCTGCTCTACATGTGTCTGTTTCCGTCTTTCTTTTAATTACTTTCAAGCTCTTCCGTCAGAAAGGTTGACGGTTGTTCAAGCAATAAGTAACAGAGTATATTACACTTTTAAAGTGTAACAAAAAGTAAATAATCAACCAGTAAAAGCCACTGGACCTGTAACTATAACTTCTTACTTGTTTCAATATTGTGTCCTCTGTACTGTCCTTGAAGGTTTGCGACAATGATTCAGTGCTTGTCTCTACTCAGGTTTCCACAGGCAGAAAAACAAAACAACAACGACAAATCTTTGTGACAATCAAACACTGGGCCCGCAGCTGTGTTACTCATCATTGCTCACCCTCATCATCATTAAATTATACAGAACAAATTAATTACTCGTTGTGAAAGTCTTGCACTCAGTTATTAAAATATAAAATAACATTACACAGCCAAGTGGAGCACAAACTGTTGATTAAAAATGCAGTGATCACTTTTATAAACACACTAATCTATACCATGAATGACACAAACTCGCTGACAGAACTCTGCTGACAGAAATGATGTTTACTTCAAATATCAATATAATTCTTGTATGAATGGCAGAAAAAAACCTTCCATCTCATAGAAGTGTTGCTTGTGCCAGGTTGTATAACCTGCTGGCAGGCTGCCAGAAGATTACGCATATGCTGGGCAGGGACTGTGTTTGTTTTTTCATTGCCATTTCCTTGTCGGGTGACAACAAAAGGTGACCCATCAATCACCGTGACAGATTCACAGAAAAGCAAAGGGATGAATGCTGTCCATTTGT
This sequence comes from Kryptolebias marmoratus, assembly GCF_001649575.2. Lineage (NCBI taxonomy): Eukaryota > Metazoa > Chordata > Actinopteri > Cyprinodontiformes > Rivulidae > Kryptolebias > Kryptolebias marmoratus. The sequence continues at coordinate 15,366,363 of NC_051431.1, read as the reverse complement.
TTCGGCAAATGAAACTTTAGGGCTGACCTTAATATCAGAGGAAAACGACTGGGGCTGTTCACGGAACCTCCCTCTTCTGTCTGAACGGCTGGCAGGAATGGATGTTGTGCTTCCGTAGTGCCACATTTCTCGTTGTTTAAGTGGAAATGCTCAAAACCAAATACCAGTCCCAAGGAATTAAAGAGACACGTAGAAGGCAGGAGTTAGACTTTAGCATTAAAACACTCACTGCTTGAATTGTATGTTAGTGTAGGCAAAAAAAGGAAAAAATTCTGACTTGCAGAGGCAGCATTATTAAAAAAGTAAATGGGTGCCACCTTCCCAATAAGAGTACCTTAATAAAAGATTTACTCATGCTTTACAAATAGGCTTTTCATGAGTTTTTAAAGACTTGATAATAAATCACAAAACAGTTATTAAACACTGTTCATACACTCAAGCAGGCTTACTCTTTGGCAAGATAAAGTGCTGTACTTTCAGTCATAATTTTAAGTACTAAACTGTAGCGTACCTGCACATAAGCAGAAAGATGTGATAATATGCCATTTGAAGTTAGCTTAGTTAAAAAATAGGCTGAATAACTAGCAATAATGTACTTTTACCTAAATTAATAAAAGTGCAGCACTTGATCTTGCTAAATAGTGAGCCTGCTTGATGGTTGAACAGTGTTTCAAATTATTGTTAATTCTTCATAAAGCATTTACAAACTCACAAATAACCTATGTATAAAGATATATGATGCTCACAGTGTGTTACTGTTACATATATTGCGTATGTATTGGCTTGAAGGGTGGGGAAGTCGCAGTGTACAACGGCCTGAGAGGTGCTTTTGCTACGTCGCATTAGAGCAACCGCATTGTTGTTGTGATGATTTGTTCTGACCTGCGACCTTGTTGCTGCCTATCTGTCGTGTTCATGGATGGGTATAAAAGAAGAGGCCCGTGCTGCAGCTGCTCTGTAAGCTATTTTAATAACTATCAGCTGTTTAGGTAATCTGGCCCTGCGATGGACTTGCGACCTGTCCAGGGTGTCCCCTGCCTCTTGCATAGTGACTACTAGAGATATGCACAAGCTCCCCACGACCCGGAATGGAGAAGCGGGTAAAGAAAATGGATGGATGGATGTTGAGGGACTCTTTAAAGTGTATAAGCTTAAGACTTTTATTGTGAAGGATAGAAGGAAGTTGTACAATTGGGTCCCGCTGTTTCCAGAGAAATGCCTTGTGTTGTTACTTTGCAGTTTACCCATTACAGGCGCGCCCATAACTGTACAACACGTACAAAAACACTGCGCAACTGTTACTGTTAGCACAGCGGAACATCACATCGTGTAATATCATTGGTGAGTTGCTGCAATAGCTATTTCATTATTAAGATCTGTACACGAGATATATGAGACGTTTCAGTCGTTCATGACACAGAGTTCACCACAGTTGATAACTGTGTGGGAACCTGGTGCTGTTCAACATCACCATGCACGCTGTGAAGTTCTTTTCTCACAGCCATGTTTCTCAGTAGATCACAGAAACACAACACAGATAAGCAAGAGTGTGCTGGAGGATTGAATTATCAAGAGACAAACCAAAATGACAAAAATTGTGTAGGCGTATTATGTTCTTCTAATACCTTACTCTTGGCTAAATTCTGCTGTACTACAAAACTACTTTACGCAAATGTTAGCATTATATAATGCAAGTAGTTTTAGATTTTACACTTCCAATATTTATTTACTTACGTGCCTATATTTACTCTGCTTCAACACATCTGCTGACCACGTAACCAGGGGGTTTTATAATCATACACTTACCTCGAATCAGAAAAAGTGGTCAAAGCGTTACCGTTCCTAACTTTTTTCTTTTTTCCCAAGATGTTTTCATATTCGCTGCAATGTAATAAAAGCCTCAGTAAATATAGGAATCTGCAGGGGGTTTTCGTTTGGTCTCTCTTTTCCTTCCTTTTTTATATACAAACATTTTGCTGAGTTAGGATTAAAGAAATTGAGACCAATATCAACTTTTATTGAGCCCACTTGTTAACTGATAACATGAACGTAACAACTTTAAAATCCCTGCCAATGCCAGAGCTCGTGGGCACGCCGCTCAAGAATACATTCGTTTGTACATAAGACAAGTGGAAGTTGCTTAGAGCACTGAAAACTTAGCAACACTCAAATCCAAATGACTCACATGTTTGTCTGTAAACAACAAACGTCTGTTATGTCCCAGTTGCGTAATGATTTGTTATAACACGCAGGAGTGCATGTTATTTTGTAGTTGCCCCCCGAAACCTTTAATTATTTTGACGTCAGGCATTTTCCCCCTCAACTTTTTTTTTTTTTTTTTAGTCATGTCAATTGAAGGTTAGAACATAGAACATCTTAGAGGTGAAACAGTTCTGCACTTTATTCCAGTCTGAAGTCGGCACAACAAGCTAGGAAACTACAGAGAAGTTTCCAGTTCGATAAAGCACTTGTTTCCCACCACCATGCAGTTCATTTCCCCCCCTTGTTTTTGATGCTACAGTAATACAGCCTGGGCGCATATTCTGCTGTGATGAAACCACAGAGAGAAAGACTCACATGATGATGATGATGAGCGCCATCAAAGAACTAGGTACAGTGAGTCATAACCACAAACTTTTGATTTGAGTCGTAATCACGAGTCTTTAGAGTTTCTCGTGTATTGTACCTTTTACTGTATGTGCAGCTCATGAAATTACAGTACCTGTGTCCCTGCCACACATTGGCTTCTTTTTTTTTTTGTATTTACTGTCCATTCAGTTTCACATTCTCTACGTTTTTTTGTTTAGGTACAGTTCATCAAAGAAAATCTAAAGCTGCTGTAAAACTTTAAATTGACATGAATGTGTTTGTAAATTTGACCTAAAATCATACTGTAGGTGAGAGGAGAACATGAAGTATGTCGAATAAAACAAAGTTTTTTAAAAGGTACTTTAGGTGTGCAGTAAAGGGCTTTTTGTGTCATTAACTTAAAGACAAAGTTTGCTTCGTGAGCCGAGAAAATAAAGCAAACTTCTCTTGAAAGTATGAAACAAGCCACATATCTGGTTCAAGTGAAAGCTTTTTACCTTTAATGGTCGATGTCTAAACCTTTGTTTCCTTAAAAGGGGAAATAATGTGAAAGGAAAAAAAAACAAAAAAACACTTTCTGTTCTAAGAAGCACGTGTTTGGGTGTCTGAAGTCTCTACAACACAAACCTTGCTTTTTATTTTTGTGCTGTGGGAGTTTCAAAAAAGTCTACTTCTGGATTGCAGGGGATTAGATCGATCAAAACGAGCCCACAGTGGAAATATACAGCCACTCCCTCTTTATATTCATCGACCGCCAGGTTCAAATGCTATTAATAGTAAATTCTCTTCAGCGGTGATATGGTTTGCTTCAAAATTAAAAGAAGTAATCAAGCTCTAGAAATACTTTATTTAATGTTCTATATTTTGACTTGAAAATGTAACTTCTAAATGGCTTTCTTTCACGTCTTTTTCTCATTGTTGAAGTTGGAAAATATTGGTGAAAAGTGAGCCAAAATATCAAGAATCTTTAAATGTTGACCCTAAAGTGTAACCCAAAGGCAATGGGCAAGCATTAAACGAGACAAAGGAACTGTGTTGTGATTTTGACGGCAAATAATTCAACCTGGACCAGTTTAAAAATGACTCCCAGCTAAATGTTCATAACTAAATTACAAACATAAGATTACAGGAAGAAGTTTTTGGGTCTGGCATCTGTTGATTGGTTTGACCTTTCCTAATGTGCTTTGAGGGTTTTTAAATATAGCTTCCGACCAAATTTGAGTGGGTAGCTTCAAGCTGTAGAACAAATGTCAAAAGGCGCAGCCCACAGGAAAGGGGCTACGTGGCTCAGTCCACCCCCTGAGACGAGGCGCTAAAAGAGCTGCATGCTTATGGCTAAATATGAAACTGTCATATTCAATCTTTGTGGTATTTTGACCAAAGCTCGTGTAGGCATTTTAATTAAATTTCATGAAACAGTGTTAAACTGTACAATGGAGCATAACGTGTCCTTCTCCAAAAGGTATTTTCACAATTGCTATTGAGCCTGGTCGGATGCAACGGAAGGAATTTTAATAGAGCAAAGTTAATTTCCACCATCTTTAAATAAACAGTCTGCCGCAGAATGTAGAACATGCACTGCAGGGAAATCCCGTCCCCCACGAAGTTAACAAACAAAACAACTGGACTTCTGTTCTGTACTTGAAGACTACAGAAAAAAAGTCCAGTTGTTTAATTTTTTTAACCTTTTTTTCTCTTTTTAATTTTCCATGTTCTGGATGACTGAGAATCTACACCGGCAAAGTTTAGCATTCCTTAAATGAACGCATGCCGATCGCCACCTTTCGTGTCCAAGACTTAAACAAAGATCACGTCGATCTGATGTGCGTTATAGCAATATTTGTGTTTGCTAATGTTGATTTGCAAAAGCAAGCACATCTTGACTCAGGTTGACTCCAAAAGTGAATCAGTTGCAGGTGTAGAGCCAATCATTACTTTTTGAAAGATTCAATAAAAATAATCCAATGTTTCATTGGATGTTTTGCTAAAAACCTTACAGGTTTGAAACGGAGAGTTAATGCCAAAACTTAAAGCAAAGACGGTGCACAATGTGAAGCGCTCCATGTATGTGTTGAGAATGACTCCTGGATACAACCACACTAAATTGTAGCTCAAAATCTGTAAAAATGACAAACTTATAGCAATTTCTATGTTTGCTATTCTTGTCTATCTGCTTTGGCCATCTTGAATCTGGTTGACTTCAATAGTCATTCACTGGTAGGTGACCATTCAGTGATTATTTCATGAGCATTTCATTAAAATCAGTTCCCAGGTTCATGACATTTTTTGCTAAACTAAAGACAAATGAGCACTTGCACACCAACATAAGCAGATGCATGATTGGGCATTATTAAACCTACTGAGTACTTTTTGTTAAACCCTTGAAGGCAAAGCCACTTCAAGAGAGATCTTATCTAAAGCTGACTTCTTTTGCACCTCGGTCCTGTTTGCCCCGGAGGGAAGATAGCGTGAAATAAACGTGTCTTGCAGGCAGGGCAGCATACCTGACTCCTGCCTGCTGGGACTGAAGAAGCTTTAATTATGACACACCTTAGTGCAGGTATTTGGCAAGCCAACTTGTAAAAAATAAAAAAGGACCCTAAAACACAGGCATAAAAAGGATTTTCCAAAATCCAAAGACCTCGATGAATCACAAATGGAAATCGAGAAGTTAGAACTGTTTGTGCACATGTGTGTGTTATTACTCACAGATTTAAGACAGATGACATCACCTGACTCAGTCCCACATGACCCGCTCACAGTGGAGACGCTGACAGGACAGATGTTAAGGCCGCGCTACAGATTAGAATGAAAAAAATGCTAAGTCATAACTACCTAAGGCGATATAGACTCAAATGAGCAGAACTGGTTTTCCGAAGTGGAAACAATGTGACCGTGTTAGTGTTGGTTAAGTGATGACTTTTTTATTGACATTTTTACAGGCTATAATTAGAGGGTAAAGTTTACAAAAACAATCGGGGAAAATTTTTTTTTCAAAATCTTCCTTGTCCGCTTTTGAAGAGGTGTTTGCTCGAACACTTATAACTATTATCCCAGTGAAGGTTCAACTTTGAAACAGGTGGTTTATTGTCGTTCACAAGCAGTGTTGGACGTTTCTGAATCAATAGCTGCCAGTGCCTAAAGATGGGAGACCAAAGCACTGAATTACCAGCAATAGTAGATAAGACAAACTGAATTTTTTGAAGGTTTTACAAGTTGTAGGGGACTTTCCTTTTCCAATGACAGCCTAGATGTTAAAAAAAAATACTTTCCACTTGCTACTTTTGTCATTCTTTTATATGACAAAAATGACGATTTGGGGGACATATAGTTCGAGGTGTGAGATCCAAGGTTCTCAATCATGGAACACTTCCTAACCATTTTAATCAACTTAACACTTTATTGGTATTTTAATCTTAATAATATCTTGGTTGTAGCTGAGGGTCATCCCCAACACGTGCTCTGTGGTAGTCTTATCCCATCCTGAAAAAGATTGTGGTAGATTTTTTTTGTTTTAAACTTTGACATGCAAGGTGGCAAAGCAACATTCTGTTGTTAAGAAACACTACTTTCATTTCTTTCTTTTTTTTTGATGGTGAAAGCAATGTAAGGGTGCACTTGCATTTTCGCTTTAAAGCAGATCCCTTTTGTGTTTTTTAAGAATGAATAAAATAAAAAATGTCAATTTTGTCATTTTATGCGCTCATCACTTTTTGTTATTTTATTCTAGGCGATGGGATCTTGATCAAAAATGTCAACAATTTTCAACAATTGATATTTAAAAAGACTGTATAGTCAGTCTTTGTAACGTGAGTCATGTCATTTTACAAAAGACACGTCAGCCCATGTTTTTGTCTTATGTCAGCCCAGAAGACAAAAAAAAACCCAAAAGCTATTCAGCTTATTGTCAACTTAAGCACAGATTCATAAAGTCTTAAATTAGATGTTTTCAATCTCCTTCTGGTACATTTCTTTACTAATCTGATCCCATAACAAGTACTGTTCAGTTTTAAATGAAGAAGTAAGAAACTATTCACTGCTGAGCTGACAAATACTGCTAAAGACTAATAAGTCTGTGACATGATGTGTCAGACTGAAGACTCCATGTAAAGTGATTCTTTGAACATCTGCTGAAAAGACAGCATGAGTCAACGAACGTTTTAACGTGACGACTAAACCTTTGGCGTTAAGCAAGTAAGTAGTAAGAGTAAGACAAAAGGAAACAGCTAGATTAAAGTGGAAAAAGACGTGACCTGTTTTTTTCCTCATCGGAATTGAAACGTAGCACAGCGCTGTTTAATTACCTTTTCAGAGAACAAGGAGGATTTAAAAAAGTGCTATATAAGACAATGTAATTACTACTTTGTTATAGTAAAAATGTGCATCATGTAAGCTCTGTTATAGTGCTGTATTAACGCTGATGGTTCATTCATTGCTTCCCTGTACTACAAATGATAAGTACTCTTTCATTCTGTATATTTTTTGTCTTGATAAACGTGGTGTTTCAGACTGTAAAAAGAAAGTACAGCCACAAGCATTACAACAATCACGCTCAAACGAGGATGCTTTGGCTTGGAAGCAAAACAATGGATTGTTTATGGAAATCATGTCAAATAGGAGCATCTGAATGCCTTCAAAAAAAGATAAACTCAACCCAAAGTTTATTTATAAGTATTTGTTCCAGTGCTTCTTTTGCTAGGAACATTTTCTTAGTCGAATAGCAGAAGTGCTGTAATGGAAGCTTAGTTAAAGGTTAACTTCCTCCTAGTTATACTCTTTTTTTTTTTTTTTAAGCCATCAGTCAAGGTCATACTGTATATGTATGTGTCTGTTATATATATATATATATATATATATATATATATATAAGAAACATTAAAACTCACTAAGAGTCAAATTTTGAGTACACAGAAACACATGGGGATGATTACTGAACACATCCGTCTTTAAACTTGAATCTGCTACAGGGATTTCTTTATATATTTTTTTAAAAATAAAAAGGTCGTCTGTAAACACTGCGGTTGAGTCAACCAAATTACACTTTAACTTAAAGATCAGATCTGATAAACTAGTTCAAAAGTTGATTTACAAGCCAAACAAATGGTGGCTGACTGTTTCTTGCCATAAACCTGATACAAAAAATTGAATGTGGTGCAGAATTATTAAAAAAACAAAACAGAATATAAATGCTGAATCATACCAAACAGGAAGCCGATGCTGAACTTTTCTGTGAGTGGGATTTGATTCATTTTGATATTTATAGGTCATCGGCTCTATTTTTTGTTTTTGTTTCTGGAAAGTAGTGACATTAGTTGTGACTTGTCAACAACATGAGGAAGTGTTTGGGTTATTGCTCAATAAACCAAGCAAGAAAAGTCCAGTTGAACCATTTAGCACATTTCATGATGCTTGATGATTTCAACCTAATGTGCTTTCCAACAAGAACAAAATATTACAATTAGAAAAATACAGCAAACTACATTTTTGTACCCAAAAAATTCAATAAAAAATTGTTCAACAATGACCAAAAAGAACAGCATATTTGGACTTATGCACACATTCATACTGACATATATTGGGATATTCAAACAGTGTTACTTGAGAAAAGGTTGTGGTATATTTAAGTGGAAAAGAAACTTGGACACTCATGTTGGAAAGTCTTAAATCCACAGGACAAAAAGTAGAAGTTTCAGTGATTGAAGAAAACAGTTCACAATTATAAAACTATGACATTCTCTGACAGGCCATGAATTTGCGAGAAAAAGAAGTCAAAGAGTTCTGGACTAAAAGCCTTAAATTTACAAAAACAAAAACCTCAGATGAGACTATTTAATCATACATTTGTGAGGATAAAAATATCAAAGTTGTCAATTTTTTCTTTAAGGAGAAAAACAAAACTCAAAAAAACAGGGAATCGACCAAGAACGACGTTGCCCCGGCAAAGACTCGCCTCTCGCAGGGAATCAGGGATGTCACAGCCTGATGATGAGGGAGTGGGTCCAAAACGTGGCTACTCGAGGAAAGTATCTGTGCTGAAATAAATAGAGTTGGAGGGTTATAGTTCATGTCTTGTTTAAAGTTTGCGTTCTTGTTTTGCCTGGTTGTAAAAGCTTTTATACCAACAGTTTAAATATTGCACAGCACAATGTTGTAAAGCACAGATCTTAATAGCACTAAACTCTTTATTACACTTGAAATACCCTCACAAGAAAGTGAGGGCTTCAAAAACCACAATGTTTGTCATTACCACAGCAACAGTATAATCAGAATTGCCTTTGTATGTCTGTATAAGCCTACTTGTTTAAAATAACTATTTTAAAGTTTAAGGTCTTCACCGTTTTGTTACATCTTTCCAAAACGGTTCGTGACCAGTCCCTAAAGAACTCATCAGTTTTCTGGAGAAGGAAAAGGTACGAGTAGATGAGATTTTTATTTCTTTACAACAGCTAATTAGTTTCCTGCTTTCTGTCTTTTCTGTCTAAATGTGATGCAGGAGTCCACTTCCTGCTGTTTGTTGCCTCGTCTTCTCTGTTAACCTAAACCGAAGCCTTTGGAGCTTAAACCGCGCCCTGATGACACAACATGTCTTTCTTTGTTTGATTCAGAAACACATACATAGTGGAACCTGAAGCGGACCATGGCCTCAGATTTGTGATCATGCTGCTTCACCTTTTGAGGGGAAAACAGCGATGAAAACAGAGATGAGTTGTTTTTCAACCTGTTGGTTTGTTGCACTGATGCAAACACCACAAATGTCAGAAACAACGCTGTATGACTGTAAAACGATTAACCCTCTCAAGGCAGACATTGCAGATTTGCAACAGAAGTTGCTACTTACCTAATTACTCCACATTTATATTTTATGAGCCTTATTTTACTCAAATGATAATTTCCCCAAATGTTTGATTTTTCCTGTTACTAAAACTTAATTTGAGCCTGAGAGGGTTAAAAATAAAATAAAACTAAAATATGAGCTCTTCCATCTGTCATCCTTAGGCCCCTTTTAAGGCTCTGAGCCTCAGGTAGAGAAACTTTAGCTCAAAGCGTTAAATACAACAAAAATACCATTAAATAAAAGGTTCTCCCCCAGTTTCTTCAGGAGGAAGACGAGATGTTTCCAGGCCTTCTGAGAGATACCTAGAATTCAGTTCTGATTCTTCCTCATTAAATGATGAAGACCTTTTTGCTTCCAGACCGTCAGGTCCGGCTGATGGTCTGAATTGTTCCTGTTTCAACTCAGATATTTTTTGTTTACGATTTTCGATCAGATCACAGTGCAGTTACATCTGTCATGTTTACACCATACAGAACAAAACGTCCACAAATCTCAGTGAAACGGCTCCGAATTGATTTGGAAATTATTTATTTATGTTTGTTGTTGTAGAAAGTCATATATCCGTCTCCCTCACAGCTTCCACAGGTGTTCCCAACGATATAAATGTTTTTTAGACATCATGCTACTTTATGCATATTATACTACAATCGTGAATCTGCGAGACTTATTGGGGAACGTCTGATCGTATCGTAACGGTAATTTTATATTCAAGAATGGCAATTAAGAGCCAAAAATTCACCATACAATGATAACAAATGCACAAACAGGAAAAGGAGTCAAAGTTGTCTGACACATTGTCAACATGTCTTCACACAGAGCAGATCATACTCTAAAGCCAAGATAAAGTTTGCAATAATAATAATAATAATCATTACATACAGAGAAGAAGAGGAAAAGAAAGCAGAAAGAGAGACAGACAGAGAAGTTGTGAGAGACGATAAAGGCAGAGGTGATCTGTTTCACTTCCAGTCTCTCTCAGTAAAACTAGTGGGAGTGTAGTTATGATCCGTAGTTTTCTTTTGCAGGAACACGTGAAGGCAGCGCTCGTTCTGGACCAGAGGATGAAATGTATTTATTTGCTGATGATAGTGTAATTTATTCAGCAAGACTTTCATTGAGCATGAAGCTCACTGCTGTATTTACTGATAAAATCATATATTTACTTAATATTCACTCATACTTTTGTTGTGTTTCCATGATACAATGAAAATGTAAAGATATTCTGATTCCGATTGATATAAACATCTGAAGCATCATGAAGACCTTATCAAGTTTATGTGACAAAATATCAAAACCTGCATTTTTTTTATATTTAGAAAGGAATTAAGGGCATCATGAAACCGTTACAGCTGATCTCAGCTTTTATTTTAAAATGATCTCTGGTGATTTTTAACGGATAAAATTTCTTTAAGCTCTTCGTGTTCTTTTGCTTTACCTCCACATTTGTGTTCTGGGGAAGCTTCTCTGTTAGAGGTTGGAGATTAAAAGGGAAATTTCCAAACTTCGAAGAACTCTTACTTCAAGACCAGAGTTTCAGTTTCTGTCTTTATAGGAGAGTCTCAACATCTTCAGCTCTGCCACTTCCAGTTCTGTCTCCTGTCTTTTTGTCAGTCCCACTGTCTCCCAAACATAAAACATCACTGTTTTGTAAACATTTTCTTTTCCCTTTGCTGCCACCTTTTTGTCACAAATACCTCCTGAAACCTTTCTCTATCCACTCCATCCTGCCTGGACTCTCTTCTTCACCTCTTTACCACACTCCCCATTTTCCTGGAGAGTCGACCCTCAGTACCTGAAGTCCTGCACCTGTGTGACCTCTGCTCCTCGTAGCCTCACTGCTCCACCTGCCTCCCTCTCATTAACACACAGGTACTCTGTCTTCCTACAACTGACTCACATCTCTCATTTTTCAAGTGTATACCTCCACATCTCCAGAGTTCCTGTTCTCACCAGGAAGCAGGTGAGAAAAGAGTAATTAATTTAGCTAGTATTACCTCAGATCAGTTATCTACATTGTGGTGAGACATTCAGTAAATTTAGCTCGGTTGGGAAAACAGGAGCAAATATTTGTTATTACACATATATAGATGTGCTGAGGCAGCTGAATGTATCAGTTCATATCTGAGTAAGCTGTTTTACTTAACTTAAAATTTACAGGTAGGTTTTTTGATGTTATTGTTCTTTAAGTTTGCTCTGCTTCTGTTGCCTTTGGCTGCCTTTATTTGAAGTTGTCAGTTAAATAAAAGTGGACTTTTGCAATGTAAACTTATCTGTTGTCATTGAGTTTCCATGACTAACATGTTCAATATACATGTAACCAGTAGTAGATAGGCATCTAGTAGTCAGGTTTCTTTATGTGGTTGACTGGTTTAAATGTTTTGTTTTTAATCAAGTAATGATACTGAAGATTATGAAATTATACCATTTAATTTAAATAGCTAAGTTTTACCAATAATATTTAGGTCACCATTAAGTAATATTACCAAAGTCCCCATTAAGTAAATGGTGTTTGTGTGAAATATGGAAAACATATGCAAATGAGGTCCCCATCAGCCATGAATATCAGAAAATGAATAGGTCCCCATGAAGCATGATCCTGATAGGCTCCTTGTGGTACTTTACAATTTCAAGTATTTTAACGCATGTATAGGCTAACACGGCTTTGGTTGTTACACTTGACTTTTTTCATGACTCCTGAACCTTTAGAAAAGGTGGTCCCGGCAAATGACGATAAAAAGTTGAGTTCCCATAACACATATAGACGTGTAGATATGTGTGTGTGTGTGTGTGTGTGTGTGTGTGTGTGTGTGTGTGTGTGTCAGGGTATGGTTTTTATGACACTGGCTGAGTATGTGCAATGAATTTTGGCTGACATCAGTGTCTGCTGGTTTACTTGGTGTGTGTACGTGTGTGTGTGTGCTCAAGTGGTTTAAGTCCATAGGTTTATTGTTTTCTTCCATCCACGCTGAAGTGCTTTATGATCTCAAAAGTCAGACAGATGTCTGACGAAGGCTGAATCACCTCATAATTTATGACCATTAGTCTGGAGCGACTACAAAGACAGTGATCAAGTTTTTTTTATCACGTAAGAGGGTCAAAAATTGAATTTTTGATCTAAATTAGGTTTGGTTTAAGATGAATGTTTTAAATTTTAATGAGCGGCTTAGAGCAAATTTGGCTAAGAACATAAAAGTAATATCTTAAGGCAGTAGTTGTTAGCAAAGTTCATAAGGGTGGGGCAACACAGTGTACTCATGATCTATTATCTCACTCTGTATGTGTCTGTGACCTGTATTTGTTGGGCTGCCTTTTAGAAAATATCTCATGAACCACTGGACAGATTATAATGAAACTCTTAAAAAAAGAATCATTAGATGTACATCTACACAACTTTTGAAATCAGCCAGATTCAAAATGGTTGCCCTGGGTGATTGACCTTAGCCAACAACAAATAGCTGTTTCTCAGTTAATGTTACAGATATTTAGCTAAAAAACTAAGCGGTAGTGGACGACAGTCACTCCCAACACAGTTTGAGCACTAAAAGTTCATGTTAGATCTTTTCTTTTATCTCTGGCATACAAGGTGGCGGGGACATATGTTAGTTTCATTTATCTATTTATTTTTTGTGGCTCACTACCATGCACTACTTGTACTCTAAAATTTGGAAAAATGTTTTGTTAGACTGTAGATGTGCCTCATTTAAGAAAAGTAAATTTATATCTTACATACATTTTAAATAATCTGGTTTATCAAAATACTCAAAAATGATTTCTGGTCATTTTAGAGCCATTCAAAGAACATAATTTAGCCTCCGAATTTGCCTTTTGGTCATTAGCTTGCGATTTCTACAACATTTCACAAATGAGACTCTTGAAATAGCTGGGTTTTATTTACACTCTACAGCCACCTCTTCAAAAAAGTGCAAAGGAAGCAAAAAAACCCAAAGCCTTAAACTCTGAGCATTTTACATTGTTTATGAAATTTCCCAAAAACTTTTTTGTTTTGGAAAGGGTGCATAGAGAACTAAAGATTGACTCGAGAGTTCATAAAGGTTGATGTACTGTAGCTCTGTTTGCATCTATTAGAACATGTTACATGAAAAACAGTCACATAACAGAGCACGGGCACAGTTTGACACCATACTTTCACTCTTAATAATCTGTCTCGGATTCACATCTATCTGTTAACTGCATTTGTTCTAGTAAGCATGCAATGAGTGGGTAAAGCTGTACAATTAATCATTTTATGCAAATGAGAGTGCTAAATGCATATTCGGTTCTGAACCGTTAAAAGTTTTTCACGTGCAGACTAATACTTTCCGCAATGCAACCCCTAAAGACTTCAGCTAAAGTTTTACAACAGATGGAGCAGCAAGAAAACACTTCAGAAAAATGATTTTTATTGTTTTTATTGTAATATCACACTGTAGAAGTAAAGGCAATTGAAAAGTTTGTTAAGAAACGGGAAAGTGTTTCCTTGAACGTGATAAACCTTGGGTTTCCTGAGCATAAACAGGTAGTTTTTATTGCCTAAACATTATCCAAGAGTGACCGAGAAGTGTTTTAGTGAACAGGATACAAATTCTTGCATGAAAGGTCTGAGATTTATAAACCAGTTCTTACATTGCTCTACAGTAAATGCAGTTAGGGGGACTTTAAGCTTTAGTTTTAAATACAGAGGTAAAAATGGTGAAAGTAAGTTTTTTTTTTTTCTCCTGAGGTTTTGAACCAACAGGTTTTGTTTTATAATTAAACTTGGCCATGTTATTATGTTGCTCCCAGTCTAGAGTCTCAAGATTCAAAGCTCTGTGATACAAACACTGTTTCTTACGTTAGTAACCGATCAGTAGTATTACTTTTAAATTGGGATCATGTACTGGTTCGTCTGTAAACCAATCAGCAAATCATAAAGTTCTAAAAAAAATGCATATTGGAAGACAAGAATAATAATAATAATTTAAAAAAAAATCTGTGTTACCGATCTCTGCTTTCACAGATAAGGTAATGCATGTGAAAGCATACTTTCTGACTGGCTATGCATTCACTGTACAACAAGGAAGTAACTTTTATTTAAATTTACATTTCTGCTGCTGCATAACAGTCAGTACAAAGTTTGGTCCACCCACGTATGTGGTGTAGTGGATTGAGTATTCTCTTAATTTAAACCTCCTTTTTAAGCAGCACGGAAGGTGTTACATGCTAGGTTACTCTGAAAGTCCTATATATACAATATCACATTATCTACTGCTGCTTGAGTCTAGGAAAAATATGTCCACATAAATATAGTGTATCAATAAACCAAGCAATGGGTTCTAGCCAGAGAAAGGCAAAAAAATTACAGGCTGCTCTGTTGTCTTTATAGGAGAAACCATCAATAAGATTACACTTCGAAGTGAATGTAAGTGGCAGTACTTTACCATAACTGACCAACTGCCTAAGAAGGCTTGTGATTTGACAGGATGTATGACCATTAGAGGTGACTGCGTAAATGTGAGGTGTACATTGTTTTCTATGGGTTATATTTGCTGAACAAGAAACAAATTTAGCACCTCAGACTCCACTGAAGAGGTGGGCCTTACAGCTGCGTCAAACGTGTCCACGCTAACCGTGACATGAACCAGGAGGAGTGTTAAAGTGTCACTTAACAGACGAACACTTTGCAAAACATGTCACAGCCAGTCCGGTGAGAGGGCGAGGTCAAACACTGGGTGCTATTGTGAGAAACCAAACACCTCAAGTGGACTCTTGCATAAAGGCAGGAAGTATGTCACGGAGCTCGCCTCAAGAGAAGAAACAAACAATTGAATAAAAGATAAGCATAATCTGTGTTTGTCATTCATGACCTACAATTGTCCTGAAGGTGGTGATAATCTGGTGCATCAAACCAAAAAAAAAAAAAAGAACTAAAATGACTGGTCCTCCAAAACCCTTTCAGGCAGCCCAGTTATATGAAAGAAAAAATAAGTTAATTTTAGTCATTTTTGTATTACTCAGCTAATACTTTGCATTGCCACTCCCAATGTTTTCGCTCAGTAGTAATTTATAGAGACCAGTAACGGTAACTGTAAAAGTTGTAGTTAATGTTTTTTTTTTCTTACCTGAACAAAGTAGTTTCAGTGTAACTAACAAAATCCTTCAAATATCTAAACTTAAACTGTTTTTTAAGTAAAACTAACAATTAAAAAAAGAAAAAAAGAAGAAATGTGATAAGAGTGGTCACCCTTTCACAGTTGTTTTTTTATCTAGAAAGAAATCTCTGCCAAGATTTCTTACTTTTCTCTTAAGCAGGTCTCCAACTTCTCAAGTTTTGTTTAAATTTGTGAACTCTTATATTAACCTGCGAAGAAATAAATAACAAGAATCACTGAAAGCAATAACATCACCCCTGTTGTAGACAGCATTTTGTGAACGACTGTAGTTAGAAAATAAGAAAATAGAGTTTAATTTTGACCAAACTGATAAGCAAATAGCTAGTCTGAGTGGAATCAAGATTAAAGGGGAATACTGCCATTTTAAACCAATTTTAATTTAAAAAAATCCCAGCAGTTTATATGGACACTGTTTTGTAAACCTTTACATTAATGTCAGTTTCTCAACATGCAGTTATTACATAAAATGAAGATTTGTGAACACAAATAGTGGCAGCAGCTAGCTGTAGCACTTGTGGTGTAGTCTGGAATATTAAAATATTTCTGCTTCAGTCCTGCGAAACAAGAACCGCATAGTTCTTGCTGAAACTTGGTTGCTAAGTTCAGAGAAGCATTATGCCTCTTTTTGAACTTTCAAAAGAAAAAATCGACCCCATAGACAAATGTCACAGACTTGATTCAGGCACAAAGTAACTTCCTAGCTAAAGTCTTTCTGAAAGTGTTTATGCCCCTTTCAGAGTTATGAGATAATTTTATCAGGCACTACCACCTTGCNATATATATATATATATATATATATATATATATATATATATATATATATATATGTTTTTTTTGTGCTGGTGAATTTATATTTTAATGCATATGACTGGAGCAGCTAATGCAAAAGGGCAACATCACAATATCCATCAGTGGATTCTTGCAACACCAAGTGGAAAAGTTTTACTCCAGTGTTTGGCTTGTCTCAGAACAGTTCATTTAAAGTTTGAGAACATTTTTTATATCCTGAGCTCAAATATCTACAGTGAGTCAATAAAACAAAACAAAAAAACAACAAAAAAAACAACTATATGGTCAGTTCTGAATGAGAAAGAGAGACAGGAGCTCCTCCTGTTTCCTCTCTGAACGGCAGGGTGGGTACGTGAGCTGAAGTGTGTTATTGTACAGTACATCGTGTACCAGACAGTCTTTTTGATTTCATTTGAATAGCATTCTTCACCCCTGCTGGAACTTCTCCTTGGTACCAAGGGGCCTCCCTTCCTTTTTCTTAAAGCCCTTCCATTTCCTCTGTCTGAGGTGGAGCTTTGTTTTTAAAGCAGAAGTAGTCCCACTCCACTCGGCTGAGATTACTTAGGAGAAGCACAAACAGATTTTTGCTCGTTTTTTTGGTTCCACTCGTGAAACTTTCACAACTTGGATTTTTGCCTTCTTGTTGCAGGGTAGTGTGAAAGAAATTTAAAAAACTGGAGAAAAAAAAAACTAAAAGAAAACAAGTCTTTGTGCCTAAAAGCTGCCAGTGAGGCATACCTCAGGTTTAATTGTCTGAAAATGGCCCACATTGTCATGAAGGCCAACATACACAGGTTTGACTGTATACTGAATTCATGGAAATAGATATATATTTTGAAAATGTGGTTTAATGTCAGCTGAGTTTACCCCATAACACTTCTTAACTCTTGGTCATTGACCCTCAATAGGTCTGGCCTGTATGAAAGGACTGCACGGTCATGTGAAGCCAAGCAGAAATACAGAACAATGACAGCCTCAGTATATTTGGTTACAACGGCACATAAAATAACACAAGCTTTAAGGAGGGGCATGTTATTGAAGCAGAAGTATCTAAACCTCTGACATTTATGCCATAAATAAAACAATATTTTCCAGTCTGCCTACACTTTTTCCATCCTGTCAACAATCCCTTTTCTTAAAACGTTCTTTAATCATGTCACATGTTGTTTTTTCATTTGGTTTCTATCAGTTTATAAATCCCCCAGAAATGTAAGCCCTGCTGAGAAAGAACACCAGTCATCAGGCATTCGTTTCTTTCTTTTTTTTTTTTTTTTCCAGGTTGTTTTTATTGTTTACAAAACACTTTTTCATGCTTAGAAAGGTGTGTAGAAGCTGCCCCCCTTTCTAGTAAAGTCTGCCTTGGTGATGTGTTGCTGCCACCTGCTGACTGCTGTAAAAGAAGCAGCGTCAGTGTCCGTTCCAGTCTGAGAACCAAGTGTACGGTACTAACACAGTGAGTCAGTGACTTGGCAGCTTATGCAGCACACATTGACCACACATTAACATGAAAATAGCATTTAACATTTATAGTTAGGTGTGATTTACCCTCGCTTTACTTTGGCACAAAAGGATTACACAACAATCTAGCTAAAAGTTAAAACATACAGGAGCTTAAAACGGGTGAAAAAGCTGCAAATGGTAAAAGGTAAGAAAAGAAGGGCTTTAGTTTTTATTGTACTTTTAGTAGAATGCACAGAAATATGGGAAAGTGTAGCATGTGGGTTTGAGTTGGATTTTGGGATGATGTAGAGTCTCAGTCATCTAGGACACGAAATAAAAGGTAGCTGGACTCATTCTCCTGTTTCTTGATGACTCCAAAGGTAAGACACCCAAACTCAAGCTGAGTGGTGTGGTTCGTGCAACTCTGTTCAGGGAAGAGTGTTCAAACCTGTACATAGGGGAAACGAAACAGAGGCTACATGGACGCATGGCTAAATACTGGCGGGGCAAGATTCAGCAACTCACCTGCATCTCAAACATAAGGGACACTCTTTCCAGGACGGTAATGTGCAAACTTTAAACAGAAGTTGCTTTTTCCATAACACTTTCAAACAGAGCCTGAGGTGCCTTCTTCTCATCTTGGTAAGATGAAAGGGCTGAGGCAGTATGGATGAGTTAAAATCAACCCAACACTGCTATGCCCCTCAGCCACCAATGGATGTAGTCACAGAGCTGAAACAGTCAGGTGAAGGTAGGCTGGCCTGAGGGTGTCCGTGTTCAAACCTTTGTGTGCGCTGTGTTTTGTGTCATACCACATTATACACCGCACCTCCTTGGTTCTGCAATCCCGGCTTTAATTGTGAAAGTTCACCCTATGGTAGGACATGGCTGGCTCACCTGGTGATTTCTGAACAGCCAGCGGCAGCTTAAAGAAGGGCTTGCCTTTGTGGCTTTATTGCAAAATTGTTTTGTGAAAAGGGCCTAAAGAACACAGGTCTTCTTTTTTTTCAGTTTTGCATTATTTGTTCTCCTTGTGCACATGTGGGTTTCCTCCGTGTCCTCCGGTTTCCTCCCTTAGACCATAAACACGCATGCTAGATTAATTAGTAACTCAAAAATTCTCCCTAGCTGTGAGTGAGAGAGTGAATGGTTGTTTGTCTCGTTTGTCTCTTTGTGGCCCTGTGATGAACTTGCGACCTGTCCAGAGTGTTCCCCACCTCGCGCACAGTGATGGCTGGAGACAGGCACCAGCTCCCCGCGACCCAGAAAGGATAAGCTGGTAAAGAAAATGGATGAATGGATGGATTACTCAGTTATTTTCTGTTGAAAGTGACCCAGGCTGCACCGGAAGTCTTACAGCTGGCTTCTACTGCCTCTTGCAAATAACCGTATAATTCTATCGACATAACCATATTATGACAAATTATTGGAGGTCTAAACATTTATAAAACAACTGATTGCACAGATACTATTGATTGTGTTTGAGAGTGAAGCTGTTTTAAGATGGCAATGATCCGATGTGGTCTTGATCCCACTTGGACGAGCTCTGAGCTTGTCAGTCTGGTTAGAGCAAAACTCTGAGGTCGTTCAAAGAGCTACAGCATCTACAACAGGTGAGATAGTAATTTGTCATCACTTTTGAGCCCCACTTCAAAATATCGGAACTATTCCTTCAAGACAGAATGATCTAACAAAGCTTGTTTAAGTCCAGCTTTCTTGTCTCATCTTGGATTTTTGAATTATGCTTTTGTGAAGTTGTCCTCCTGACTTTGGCTTGGAATGTCAACATTGTTTACAGATTAACACTGTCAAAAAAATGCACTCGAGGCTGATTGTTATTTATTTATTTGGGTATTTATGAATATAAACGTTGGTTGTTTGTACCTAATAATAATACAATGAAAATAAGTAAAATAGTTAAATCATTACCAAAACAGCAAGCCTTTTAAACAACTCAAAATGGTGAAAAGTTGACAGTACTAAGATATTTATCTTCATACAGTAACAATTTATATTCAGCTCTAGGACATTTGTGTTACAGACCCAATCAATTGCCTTATTAAAACAGTAACATGCTTGTCTCATTCATTAACCCCAGATAAAATTAATACCCTATGATAAATGTCCATGCACATACTGGGAAATTAACTGCATCATTCAGTATAGATTTGTGATATTTAATAGAAGGAAGCTATTATGAGCAAATGGAAATTTTAAAACCTTTCAAACATTCTTTTATTCATTTCTTTTTACCCAAGCAGGTCAGGTCAACAGAATCAACCCTAACGCCTCATTTGTAATCTCTCGGAAATAAACTTTTGCAACTTGAGATTCTTGGCATTAGGGTGCCTTTGGACCAGACACATTTTGCGTCACAGGACCCGAGACATCCAGCCGCCCTTCGGTAAACTCTTTTCAACTGTTTGGTCTGATTGCATTTGTGGAAAGAAAATAAGAAATTTATACAATGCATGAGAAAAAAAAAAGTGTCGAGAATCCAGCTGGACTGAGGGCAACCCAAGTTTATGTTTGGAATGGCAATTAGCTCCCCCACATAAAGGTTTTGAAAGGCAAATGTGTTTCCTTACGTTGGGGAACTGAATCATTCCTACAACACACACGTCTGTGCTCTGACCTTCTTAGTGAAACTGAAATGGCTCATGCCGTTTTGCAGGTGTTGATGTGCGGGTGTCTCTGTGGGTGGGCAGTTTGCAGTCTTACTTTCTACCCACTTGCCTGGCCTCGCTACTGATTCTCCGAGACTTTGATTGTTGATGGTGTGCGTATTTGCGCCGGGGGGCACAAAAAAGGCGTCTCAACTCCACACTTTTATAGAGTACCACCCCTTACCAGGCAAACTCACTCATGCACATCTGAGAACACATGAATCAGATGTGAGAGATGAACCTACAAACCTCCTCACCACATATTGACAGATGAACCATTACACAATTTCACTTGTGTCCTTTGGAAAAAAAAAATCCTGATACCTAATGGAAAAACCCCCAGGTCTAATGCTTGTTATCAGATAATCGAGTAGCAGGCAGCAAGTACGGACATGCAAGCTGAAAAATGTCAAGAAATGACTGGTGGCAAAGGTTATGAACTGATCAGACCACACAAATACACACAAACAGACGATATATGAGGTTTATTGAAGAAAGTGCTATGTGAATGTGGTATTTAAAACATTCCATATGTCAATTGTTCACCAGCCTAATTTTCTTTTTAAGAGCAAATCTCTAAATTACTATAAAACAAGTAACTTATGTTGATTATACCTGATCTGTGATTCATGAAATCATCAAAAACCTTGTTTCACAATACTTGCTCGAGCCCCAAGGCCAGAAGAAGCACAGATAGTGTAAATTTTCCACAAAATACGGTGTACATTTATCATATTAAAGTGATAGTTTAGATGTTTTGAAGTGGGGTTTTGTGGAACGTTATGAATAATTATTATCTTATTTGTTGTAGATAGCTCTTCGACCATACTCAGGTTGGAGAAACGGAGTTTAATTCTGATCTAATTGATGAGCAAACGTCAGAAATATGTATACAAGTTTTATAAAATAGAGTATGCATAACACCTATGAGATCTTTGATATTGAAGTGTTTTTAAGACAACAGTAATTCATTTTGGTCTTGGTCTCACTCGGATTAGCCATTAACTCTTCAGTTTGGTCAGAATTAAATCATTTTTTTCAAATTGAGGTCATTCAAAGAGCTATTCACAACAGGTAAGATATCATTTGTTCATTACCTCTCTATAAAAATCTAAGCTATTCGTTTAAGTTGATCCTAAATTTAATATGTAACCTTTTGTCTAACGATGGTGCTCTAAATGTCTCGGTTTATGCAGTGCAACACAATCATAAATATTGCTTCCAATAATCGCAGTTGAAATTTAACATATGGCCATCCATTATCGGTACATGCTTTTTCCTTTCTGGGGAGCTGGTGCCTATCTCCAGCGATCGTTGTGAGAGAGGTGGACAAGTTCATCCCAACGTCACATAGAGACAAACAAGACAAATTTAACATATGTGTATAAAATAATTACCATAATCTAAAGGAAGCACACGTAAAGTGATCGAGCTTACAATACGTCAGTTCATCAGCACTTCAACCTTTAATATAAAGACATACGTTTGCTGACTTTGTTTGTTGAGGCTTATTTGTTGTCTTGTTTGAGCAGACACTTTGTGTCAGACATGTTCAAGGTGTGCCGCATGGCTGCATTTAACAAAAGGGCTCCTGAGGGGATGTGGACTTTTGTTGTAGGATCCTCCCAATCATAAATTAATAAATTCATCAGGGGAACCTAAACACAGCGGGGATCTGTCAAACAGGGGCAGCCAGTGTGTCTTAGGAACCTAAAGTGGTTCAGCCGGTCAGCTCTTATACATAATTAACGTCAGCTTCTATGTCTCTGCCTTACAGATCCTGAAAAAAAAAGAGTTTGTGAATTTTGCACAAAAGAAACAAAAGCGTGGAAGGGAAGAGAAAGAAGCTTTTCTTGACAGACAATCAATGGTAGATCTGGAGAGAAGACATCTGAGATCTTTATGATATCTTTGTAAGTCTGATGCACTTTGACATGCTTTATGTCTACACTATTGCACCTTTTTCGAAGATGTTGCATGTGATTTATATCTATATTTGACCAGATTTTATCGCAATTACCTTGTTTTCTAAGAAGCTAATGTAATTGTTGTTTGATTCTTGTGTTGCTATGTTTTATTTTCTGGCTAAATAAGAGTATATGTCAGTTCTTATGATTTACAAGTTTCCTATGGAAGGGACTCCACAAGAACCAGATATTTACGTCTCCTTTGTGTCTGACTTGGAAGGCCCACAGTTTTATTGGGTAAACTTGGAAAAATAAAGAAGCTTTTACGTTTTTCTCCACTTTTTGAAATGAATTTTGTGAAAAGGAATCAAGAGGCCAAACATATTCAAAAGAAAACAAAACAAAAAAATCTTGACATAAATTTTAAAAAGCAGTCCCAGAGTAATATAAAAAAATAACATTAGAGAGTACCGAAATGACTCATGTAGACACTTTTGACACGTGTAATTTTGCTGTGCAAAATTGATGTTTTCATGTCAAAGTTAATGTTATATAGACACTGACTTCTTGTAATTTGTTAATGGCTGCAATTGTAGTTATTTATCAAATTAGGAAATACAGTTCTTTTAGAAACTTAAATTGACAAGACCAGTTCTGAAACAAGCAATTAGACAAAATATGGCTAATTTTTTTTCCAGCAAAGACTTCTCAGAATCATTAGTAGACAGAGAAAAGGAAGTGTGACCAGTCATGTCTGATTCAACCTGCACAGGATCAGTGGTTTTGAGGTGGAAGGGTGGGAGTTGTGTTTCACTTTTACAGTATACTGACTTTTGAAGTAAACATATGGCCTTTTATTACAGAAAATCCCAACACATTGTGAAAGGCTATTTAAAGAATTCAGATAATTATTTTTTTTTTGCTCGGGAAAGTGTTTCAGAAAATTTTGTGCGTAACTATTTACCGTCAGCCACGCCACACCTCAAGACGAGCATCGGGTTTTCATTTCCACCTTCATCCTCTGCTGAAATTACACGAGCATGGACTATTGAAATTCTCTCTGCAAGGCGTTTACTGATCTGATTTGTACAGCAGTTTAGGAGGCTAAAAGGATTATGGTCTATATCTGTACCTTCACTGTGAAAAAGTGCATGTTGTTATGGAAATAGGAACACCAGCACAATATTTTTAAAGGATGTTCTATGAGGCAACATGAGAGTAAAACCTGAAAATCAACAGTATAACACAACTTTAACAGTTTCCTTTGCTGCTTTTGAGATGAAGTTTAAAGATGGAAAAAAAAGATAAATAGAACTTGATGCACATTAGGAGGCCACCCCGACACTGATGATTGTGTCTACTGATCACTGATGAACATGATGCAGATTTTTAAAATATGCAGTTGAATCCTGATCCTTTTTTTATCTTGATCCTGTCAACATCAAATCTTTATCGTGTGCTGGGGTAAAATCTTAGAGAAAATTGTAAACAGTGTCAAAAAAATAATATAAAAAAGTGTTAAAAGGTTCTATCCTACTATACATGACTTGCTACTTATATGCTACTTATAATATTTGTCTTGTGAGATTCAAATTCTGATTGAGATTGTTCACACCTTGCAGTTTTACATTTTCTGCATACCTGCTCTGTATGCAGATTCACACTCAACCACGCCACACAGTAGGTTACCCAATCAGCGATGAGCTATCACAGCGGGTCTGCTGATGTTTCTCAAAAAAAACCAAAACAATACAACCAGGCACCTGAACTGCATTGTTATTTTGACATTAACATAGTTCGGAGCCATTTGAGTTGTATTTTTGTATTCATCTCTTGATAAGCTGAATTACCTAAGAGAGAAAAAGCAGCAAAGGGATGAGTGACTTCACAGAGCCCAGTGTCAGAATAAAGAAGGAGGATTTTAACCTGTAAAAATCCACCATAGTGAAACACGGTGTGCAGAAAGCTGTCAGCTGTTTTATACAGCATCAACAGGAATGTTACATCAGCCCTGTGTTTAAATAGATGAATATAATGCGACATATATCTGCTCAGACTGTCGTCCTGTGACTGACACAGCACATTACACTACACAGTGACCACAATGGGCCCAGTCAGCTCTAAAAACTAAAGAGAAACTCGCAACACTGCATCCTGCAATCCACGGTGATTAATAAAATCTCGACAACACAAACAGTTATATTGAGATGGATTCTGTCAAACAGATTAAAACCTTTAGCCAAAAAAGCAAAACTAAACAAACAAAAATCTTCATAATATTCCAAGTGATGACATGTTTCCCCCTTGAGATGTCCAGGTAACAACACTGCTGCTTGTCTGGGGATTACGTCAGTTCAATAGGAGGTCCTGTAGCGGAGCTTGGTACAGATTGTGTTCAGACTAATAAATGCGTCTTGAGGCTAACACCCATCCAAATGTAGTCTGATTGCTCAGGACGGGTGTTAATGACAGATGGGGTCTTAGAGCCTCCACCTGAGCAGTGGAGGTTTGTTTTTCTGTCTCTTCTTTTTTGGAGAGTTGTTGTTATCTGTTAAAAGTAAGTGAAAGAATTAAATAGAATTTGGCTATGACTTATGTACATCGTTACATTAGCCAAGTTCCAAGATGCCCAAACATGGTCAGGAGAAAAGGCAGTTTTTTTTTGTCACCTTAAACTTATTGAAGTTGTTTGGAATTATGTAATCCTAAAAGAAGAACGTCAGTTCTGTTCATGTAGCATGCTGCCACCAGTCCATGGCTGCTTGCACAGGATACCAATCCCAAGGCATCCCTCTGTGAGAATGCTCACCACATTTTATTTAAGATGCTCACTTGATATCTGTGTCTCATATAAAATCCCTCTCTACTTCTGCATGTGTCTTGGGAGCTGATCTATTTTCTAATGTTTTCTCCAGCTTCATCATCGAGAATCCCAGTATGTTTATCTCATCCAAGCCTGAGTTTTTATGCTGTGTTTTTAAATGTCCTCCCATGGGTGAGTGAATCTGACTGCATGTGCTCTATCTTTTCTGTTTTTCTGTGCGTCTGTGTGCACAAATCTGAGTCTGTGTGCAGGTGGGTGTCAGCTGACATGTGAATGGCAGTTAAAACACACTTTCCTGAGTATGTATACAGGCCTTCTATGTTTAGGGTTGTTTTTCCGTGTGTGTTCATGTGAGCATCTTCATGTTTGTGACAATGCGTATTCAGGCTGACGAGATATGTAAATAAACTAAACATTTCTATTCCAGGCTCCCATAATGACAATACAATGAGCAGCTGAAATAGTATAATACCAGCAAAGTTGATGGTTTGTTTACATGCGCTGATGCACATTGATGGGAGCCAAAAAACACCACAAAGACTGAATTGTAGCTCATTATAATCAGAATTAAGAGTAATAAATTCCTTTAGACAAACCAGATAACCTAATTAAAAGGACTAGCATTCTTTGGAGGAATGCATATTATGTGTCATCTTTAAGCTGTTATCGTATGTTGAGAAATGATGGTTCTAACTTTTTTTTTTTGTCATATCTTGAAAATAACAATATGCACAATTTCACAGGATAATGCAAACTTTTATGTGACCGGTTAGCACTCAAGATATGTGTTGTGAATGACTATCAGCTACAATCACGTCCAATTTTAGCTCAATAGCTGCAAAACTGACTAAATAAAATCCATTTTTGTGTTGGGTACGGTTAATTTAACTGTGTTAGCTGTCATGAATTGGATTGATTTTCTGAAGTCAGTTGTAGATCCAGGGAAGACTTCTTGAGTATTTCATTAAAATCCATCAATTTGTTCATGGGATGTGATATTTTGCTAACACACTGACAGGGTTGACTCTAATATGCAACGGCGACGTTTTAAACAATGATTTTGTTCAGTCTTGTTAGCTCTCAAATAAGTATGTGTTCGGGATGAGTCTCAGCTACTACTCATCCATCCATCCATCCATCCATCCATCCATCCATCCATCCATCCATCCATCCATCCATCCATCCATCCATCCATCCATCCATCCATCCATCCATCCATCCATCCATCCATCCATCCATCCATCCATCCATCCATCCATCCATCCATCCATCCATCCATCTTCTTTACATAATTTATTGCTATCTGCTTTTGGCAAAAATGTATTTTTTTCCACACCAATATGGATACAGGCAAATGGTCTTAGGCGAGCTGCATGATGAGAAAGTTGTTAGCATGGCTGCCTCACAGTAGGGAAGTGTTGAGCCTATCTATGTGGACTTGGCACATTCTCCCAGTGCTTGTGGGTGTGAGGGGTCATCTGTCTTCTGTGTCTCTGTGTTGACCCTGTGATGGACGGCCAGCCTGTACAGGGAGATTAAGTGGGTGTGTAAATAAGTGTTTGGAGGGGAATGGCTATCAGCTTTAATGAACAAAGAAAAGTCGGTGTGTGAAGGTAACACACGACTGTCAGTCTTAAGATCCAAGCAAGTCTCCAGCGACTGGTGCCTTTGGCATCGTGTCTTTGTAATTTATCAGCTAATGTTTTGCTCCAGATTTTGAATTACAATCCTCCTGTTGAGAATTATTTGTGAACATTTTAGTGTGTTCACATAATGTGGACTGACAGGGTTTTGGATGAGTCATGTAGCTTCAAAATTTCTCTTGTTCTCTTATAGTTTCAATGTTATGCAGTTGTATTTGAACTGGTTGATATATTGAGATTATCTGAAGGTCCTTCAAAGTTTTTCTTTGGATTTAGGCTGCCTTTCACTCAATTGCAGTTTTTTTAGGTCACTTCAATCTTACCTAAGAATCATTCAGGGATAAATAGGCTCCTAAACTAAAGAGTGAATCAGTGTTGTATTGACACATAACAGACAACTTAGCAAAGAACCAGTTTTAAATAGGATTTCTATTAACTTTGTTACTGGTAAACTGCCATAAAGACACGATTTGCTCCCACAACCTGAGGTTAACATGGTTTGACACATGAAATAGTATTTTAGCATCAACAAGGTGATTCTCAAAAAGCTATCTAAACACCACGAGGATGATGCATCTCTGAGGTCCTATGTAAGGACAATGATGAGTTTTTTTTATTATAGCCTAAAGATATGACTTTCAGTAGCTGTTCATCAACAGCATATATTTTTTTAGGTCTTGACACATTTTCTTTTGTCCACTTTGCTTGTCCACTTTCCTCATTGTTTAAATAATGGGCATGCTGTCACGACTATGTACAAGGAAATGAGTGAAAAAAAACCTTCAGAAAACTTGAATAACTAGTGATCAAGACCACCTTAAGATTACAAGTGAGTCTGGCTCCTTGGAAGCGAAAATAAAGAAAATAGTAGTGGTTTTGCATGGTACAGATTATATATACACATATAAACCAACATTTATCCATTCATCCATTTTCATTACCAATTTTTTTCCTCTCTAGGTCACAGGCGAACTGGTGCCTGTCTCCAGTATTCATTGTGAGAGAGGTAAGGTACACCCTGGACAGGTCACAAGACCATCACAGGGCATCACACAACCATCATTTACTTTACTTTTTCATTGGTTCATCCTTTAAAACTATTTATTAAATACTGTAAGTAAAGGTTTTGGGCCATTTCCCTGCCTTCTTACTCTTTTAATAAGACTTTCTGACAATAAAAAAAAAAACTCAACAATAACATACATGGAATCAACACTTGGTATTATAACATGATGGATGACTGATAAAGCCATGTTCTGCAGAGCTAACATGTTATTCACACCTGTCTGAGTCTACACACCCTAATTGAAATGCACACACATCTTACACAAGCTGTCAGGGCAAAAACCCTCTGAAATGCCTGGATCTCTCCAGCGTTTAAACAGACAGAGAGGCAGCAGCATGTGCTCTGAATTCTTTTGATTTGATTTGCTTTCATGTCAGATGGGTTAAAAAGATGGTTTCTCTGTCATTTTTTTTTTTCAAACATTTTGGAGCTCAGTTTTGGTTCTTTATTGTGAAATAGTAGTTATTTCCTAACTTGCTGTTGTTTTTCCAGCAACATACTGTACAGCACGTATTGTTCTGTCCTGTTTAAAGGTCAGTTTAACTGCTGAGAAAGCAGAGCTTTAAATACA
Organism: Kryptolebias marmoratus; assembly: GCF_001649575.2. Lineage (NCBI taxonomy): Eukaryota > Metazoa > Chordata > Actinopteri > Cyprinodontiformes > Rivulidae > Kryptolebias > Kryptolebias marmoratus. The sequence continues at coordinate 15,337,884 of NC_051431.1, read as the reverse complement.
GACCATATGAACTTCAAGTGGAGGAAAAGTTCACCTTAGTAGTTCACCATTACTTTCGTTTTAAAAAAGGCCTAGCATCTGCTGCCTTTTGTACCAGAGTTTTAAACTTTAAGTCAATACTTGTCAAATTGACTGATTTATATGACTTTTGAGCTTGCTAAAGACAGCTAGTGGAGGTGGCTGTCTTGAGATGGATTTACTCAAAAAAAAATCACTTGTAGATAATCAGCCAATTATTACTTTTTGAGAGTTTCATGAAATTCTGTTTTGGGGTTTAAGGAATATTTTACTAACAGACAAAAAGGAATGACTCCAATAGTTAATGCTAAAGATCTCACACAATAAGAAGCACTTGGAGTATGTGTTGTAAATAATGCTCAGCTACAACCACACCAATTTTTACTACATCTGTAAAACTGACTGAATTTGATGGTTGCAGAGGCACATCTAATAATTGTTTCCTGAAAGTTTAATCAAAACCTGTCTTCTGGGTTAAGGAAATATTTTTGCTAACATATAGAGTTGACTCTAAATAGTTAATGCAAAGATTTAACCAATGATCTTACACTATGTGTTAGTGCATAAAATGTGCCGGGGCTCAGTTTCAGCTACTACCACACCAAATTCAAATAAAGACAACAATAATGCAAATAAACACTACAAATGTAACCACATTATAACTCGTGTTTCTGCGATCAGCCGACCCTGCTGTTTCCAGGCGCTCATCAAGTATCTCTGGTTCATTTTCCTCAGTCCGCCACCTGACAGCCTGCCCGGAGGCGCTTCCTTGTTTTGTCCCTCTCCAGACTCCTTCAAGCTAACTCTGTCCTATTCTCCTTGTCTGGTTCCCTGTAGCCACAGAATTAAAATCCCCGGTGCCTGCACACATGACATCTGCAGCTCTACACCTTCAGGCTGATAAATGATCCCCCCCACGACCATCCCCTCGATTGACTCCAATTTCTCTGCACCAGTCTGGCCATCAATACAGCACACTTCACTCCTGTGGTGAAATCATCTCCCTGCTCCTGTCAGATTAACAGAGTTCATAAATGTTAGCATATTCATCTTTCACTTCCCTACTCTGAAGTCCTTCTGCTTCATTAGCTACATCCTTATTCACTTCTCCAAGTGCACCTCTTGTAAACATGATCCTCCATTTCTGCTACCCACAAGTTTAAAAATGACTTACAATGACTTTTATAAAGTTTTAACTCAAACAGCTTCAGGAAATTAGAAGTACTAACAGTTAAAATCTTCTGAAGTTGGTTTGTGTGGAGAGGTTCTGAACAATTAACATCTTACCCGCTGTAGATAGTTCTTTGAATGGCTTTACTTTGGAGAAATAAGGTTTAATTCTGATCAGCTTTCAAAGCAGCTTATGCAAACACTGTCTTATAAATCTTTATAACATAGACAGTTTTGCATTACATAATCATTCAGGAATATTACAATATTCCGGGTGGAAGTGCTACAGCTAGCTGCTGCTGCTGTTTGTGCTCACAGATAAGAATTGTGTGTAATGTGAAATATAAAATGAATGGTATTGTAAAGCTTTATAAATTCACAAACTAGCCATTAGCTTGAAAATACTGTCAGAATTAAACTCAGTTTCTTCAGACAGAAGTTGTTCAAAGAGCTATCTACAGCTGGTAAGTTATTAATTGTTCATGACCTTTCTACAGAACCTCATTTCAAAAGATTTGAACTATTACAAAATCTAATATTACTAATAACAAAATCTTAGGTTAACCAATGTAGTAATTGCAAACAATATAAATATAACAAACATAACTAGTGTTAGCCTTTTTTATACCTGACAATAAGACAGTTGGGCCTACTGTTGACATGATGTAAGTGTAAATTTATGTATATATATATATATATATATATATATATATATATATATATATATATTCACACACATACAGGATAGCACTTTCAGCAGAATGGCGCTGAAGCAGCCTGTTAAGTAGACTTGTGGGGAAACAGCACCTTGCATTTGTAGTTACTTCAAATAACAAATGTAATAAATACTAATGTTTGAGCCATAAAAAAAATAAATTTAGTGATTTTAATTATTTCATTTTGTTTTGTTTTCAGAGTTCAGCTCAAGAAGGATGTAAAGTCTCTCTCAGCTGAAGAAAGCTAACTTAATGTGGCTGTAAAATGGGCCAAAGACGACAAATTAAGTTCACAGTAAGAGCCTGTGAGGTAATCAGAACCAGACATGGGGGGCTGCTTATCATTTAGCTTTAATCCTCTCAAACATCTAGGTAAATTTTTAAGGGGTTAACCAACGTCCTCCACGCCCAACAATACTGGCATTTTACAAATTGTACAAATGTTTGCTGTGTGGGTTGGCGAGAACTTGGTGTTCAGACAGGTTTCTAATGAACGTCACAGAGACATGCCTGAAGCACAAAAACTTGAATGATTGAAAACTACGGGTGGAAAATGCGTCACACAGGTTCATTATTCAGATAAGAAAACAGATGTGCGGTTTTATTGCAATTCAGTGATTTAATGACTCATAAAATCACACATTTATTGTTTCGGAGAAATAGCTTAACTTTGGGTTGCTGTTGTTTGCCATAAAGATTTGTGCGAAGGTTGGAAACACGAAGCAGTTAAATATACTCATTTAGAGTCAGAAAAGAGACCAGGCGCTTCAGCTGTTTCTTAAACACTTTCCAATAAGATTTCCAGGAAAAAAAAAACAAACAAAAAAACTCGAGACAACAGTCAATCATAACTGAACTAACAATTACAATACTTTTAAATGCATGGTTTTTATAGATGACAATCCCACAAGTCTTTGCATTCACAAGCAGGAAACAGCCCCTGGGCCAAGCGACCACCCCCAGCTGAGATCACAAAGCGTTTTCTATCCAAGTCAAAGACATGTTGGTAATGCTACATGACACACTGACAGAAAATATGCAACACAAACTGTACGCTGTGCTCAGAGAAGAGAAGCTTGAAACGTGAGAGCTTTTGTTTCTGTTGTAAGCGAGGAGAAATGACATGTCATTAAAGAGGGGGTGAAGAATTTCATCTCTTTGTGGCTAAAATAAATTAAAAAAAAAAGAGTAAAGGCCTCACATCCCATGAGGAAGCGCACATCACTCACCACTTTTCGAGCCAGAGTTTTAAACTAGGATCATTTTATGATGAGAAAATCAACTTTGTAAATGCCGTTAAGCACCATCACATGCGATATTGCAAGCTCCCCTGAGATGTGTTGGAATATGTGCTGAGGATGACTCTCAGCTGCCACCACACCAAATTTTAGCTCAGTAACTGTAAAACTGACGGAGTTAGAGCCAGTTTTGTGTTGGCTATTGGTGATTATCATTGGTGGCCATTTTGAATTGGGGTGACTCCAAAAGTTAATGAGTTGTAGATGTTCATCCAATGATTACTTTCTGTAAGTTTCATTCAAATCTATCCAGTGGTTTATGAGATATTTTACAAACACAACACACAGGCAAAATGAGCTTGCCTTTTTGTATTTTTTATTTTTTTACTAACTTTCAGAGCTTCAATGGAAGTGAAGCTTTTTTTTATTAATTTAGTGTGTGGTTCACTTTTGAAACACTAGAGGACAGTAAGAGATTTCAGAGAACAGGAAGGGGAAAGAAGCAAAAAGAGTAGGAGTTCAAACCTGGGAAGCAAAGGAGAAAATTGAGTCTAAAGAGACAGAATGAGACCACAAAGTTTCATACCACGGTCAAAAACAGCAACGATCACAAGACTGACAAGGGCTGAAGATAAAACGGGAGGACAAAAGAGATGGACATTCAGACAAGGAAGGAACAGTTTGAAGAGAGAATCAAATAATATCAGAGACATAGAGATGGCTAGATAAGAAAGAACAATCTGTGTGGGATGTTAAAAAAAAAATTAAAAAATAAATAAATGGCAGATTGGGAGATAAACGGATGCAGAGCTGGGAGACGATGTGCTTGGTGAGGGCCGAGATAGAGAAGATATCTGATTTGAAAGTGTACCGCTACCGTTTGAAATCAGATTCAGGCTGTAGTGCTGTCAGCAAAGAAACAAATTAACTTTAGTTCTCCTCTGATCTGATTTTTTTTTACTTTTTCGTGTTTCTCGTTTTCTCGTTCCAACTTTCTGTTTGTTTTTTTTTTTTTCTCCACCCCATCTTACCACGTCTCCTCTATCTCCCTCTCTATTACAAGACGGTTTTTAGGAAATTACAGTCATTCTTTGAAAAGCTGCTCATAAATCAAAGCCGCACTCACAAACTGAAAAATGAGGGAATTAGCATGCTGGAAAGCTTCGAGCACGCTCAAAACATTTCCAGCCTTTCATCCCGTTTTGTAATATCTATTAGAGCGCTCTAAGGTCACAAAAAAAAAAAAAAAAATGACACTGATACTTGAATACTTTGTCAGCACCTGATGCAACGCTGCAGGCTGGGTCTGGGTCAGGTCTTGCAACCTTTAAGCCTTAAACTGTGAACTAGAGTGCAGCTTATCGGAGAATCCTTTTTGTTTTCATGTTTTTTTTTCTCCATGTTTTGTTCAGTCTACTTATGCATACTTTGTGCTTTTTTACCTCTTTAGATAAAACCTTCAGGTCATGAGTGCTATGACTTTTGGTATATGTAACTTTATACTTTTCAAAATATATTTTCAATATTAATATAAAATAAATATTTCCTTAAAGAAATACATTAAGGTCTCTTCAATTCTATCAGAAACACTAATCGCTTTAAAATCTGCTTCAGCATACTTGCTGAATTTATGTGTTCTTATACTACTTTTAGTTTTAAGCTACTGTTTTGCTACTTTTAGCTTCAAGCTAGTCTTTTGCCACATTGAGCTTTTAGTTACCATTTTACTACTCTAGCTTTTAGCTAACCTTTTGCTGTTTATAGCTAGCATTTTAGCACATTTAAGCAAGCTCCATGCTATTATTAGTCTCCAGCTGCTGTTTTACTATTTTTCTTTATTTCGTGTTTGTGTATTACTACTTTCAGATAGCATTTCCCTCCTTTTTAAGTTTAACCTCTTTTAGCTTTAACAACTCAGGTTTTTGCAAATTTAGGCTAAGTCATTCAGCGCTCAGCACTCACACTGCATTTTCACAGAAAATGCATTTTCTCCAGGAGTGATGTGTGATTCCAATTAAAGGTGGGAAATCTTTTCTTTCAAACCAGCAAAAGATTTGTCTTATGCTCAACAATAGGCTGTATAAAATGTCAAAGGGACAAACCAAGCCCACCCTCTCGTCTCTTCTGGGGACTCCTGAGCAAGGTGAACCCTCCTGTCACCTGGGTAACACCTCTTTTGTTTTACTTAATGATTTGCCTTTCTGATGCAAGTCACCAAGCTGCTTGAATACATTAAGACTCTAGTGTGGGCCCAACTACCCAGCAGGCCTCCACATGTCCCAAACTGCCTTCATCCTAAAGTGGGAGCCTTCTAGAGGCACTCAAAGGGCTTTGATAATGAGCAGATGTTAGAGCCTTGGTGCGAGTGGTATGGTCTCTCGCATGGTGTGGTCTTGCTCTTGCCTTTTCCTGAGAATAATATCAACAAGTCCAACTTTGCATGCTAAACACTATGGTAAAGGACCAAAGCTGTGTGCTATGCACTGCAAAATACAATCTATAATGGTGGAATAAAACCTAATATTGCCGAACATGCTCTGCAGAACAAAGGTGCACTAATGTTCTTAAAAAAATGTACAATAACTGGACCACATGTAGTCTCTTAAAGTCATTAAAGAAATAGTACAGATCTTTTGAAATAGGGATTTGTGGAAAAGTTATGAACAATTATTTTACCTGTTGCTGACTTGATTTATCTGTTCTTTCAGCATTAATCAACAGTTTTTTCCATTTGAAACTATACTGTCTTTAAACATATCAGCACTGCCTTTTGTTTCAGGTCTTGATGAGACATGCATGTTGCATGATTCAGGTTCTGAAGGTTATCTTCTGTTCATAAAAAATACTGACATTGACTGCAGGAAATCACAAGGGTTCCAGAAATTTGCCTCCTGCGTCCCAGAACTTGTAGTACTACTCAGCTTTATCATATGCAGTCACATGAAAGAATGCTTACTGCAGGAATTTAGATTAAAAACCAAGATCTCAAGGCCTCCAAAAGAGGCAACAGAAATTAAATATTGTGATGTAAAAGCTGGAAAAGGCTTGCCAATTTTTTTTTTCTGTAAGTGTGTACTAAAGATTTTTTTTTTTTTTTCTAGAGGCATACTATCAAGACGCATGAAGGTGAAATCACTCATCACTTCTGTTTTGTGGAAAAGCAGTGATATCCCTCTTCAAACACAGCGAGGTGTCTTGAAGCAAGCTGGCCTTAAAGCTGCAGTCAGCACTCATCAGACCTGCGCTGAGTTAACAGAACGCTGCAGCTCAGTTTAACCTCCGGGAGGCCAACAGGTAATTTTAAACCCCGCTGATCATTTATCTCCTCGGAAAGAAAAGGCTGATGGGACGGCTGACCTCGACGATAGTCTTCTGGCAGATTCACTGTCTGTCAAACGGCGTCAGCGTGCACGACATGAGGGAAATACAAGCTTAGCCCTGGTGGATACGATTCAGATGGAAGACATGTAAAGAGCCCACAGTGACTTTTGCTTTGTGCACTTATAGGATAATAAATACTTTTGCTGCATCATATATATTCCCACACACATACATAATGAGGAATTAACTTATGTGATGTTAATTCATAATTATGCACATTAGAAGCACAGAGCAGTGTTCACAAAGCTTTTATGTTGCGTATATTGCACATGTATTGGGTTAAGGGTAGGAAAGTTACAGCATGCTATGGTAAACGAACCACGTATGCTATGTAGCCTTAGCATAAATGCACAACTGTTATTGTTGATATGGTGTTTTATTCTAACCTGTGACCCCATTGCTGCTTATCTGTCACACTCACAGATGGATAGAGAACAGAGGCTCACACTGCGATGGTTGTGTAAGCTATGTTTTTAAGCTTCAGATGTTTAGAGTTAGATAAAATGAAACTGGACCATGTATTCCTCCAGACTGATTAAGCCTGTTTACTTGTACATGCAGCCACTTGAGATGACTTTTGTTATACACTGGCACTACATAATTAAACTGAAACGTACCTGAAAGAACATTTGCTCATTGCGATTTTGTTTTCAAAGAATTGCACCAGAGAACTGAAAACACAATGGTCTTACAATAGACACAAATTAATATATTCTATGTCAAATAAATAGATGTGTAACAATTACGTTTCAATGACTTCTCAAATTATGCTCGTGAGCAGCTTCCTGCGTCAATAAGTGTCTGACTTACATGCTAAACACAACATGCTTGTGTCTACTTTCCTAATTACTTAGTTGTAGAAGTAATTTGTATTTCAGAAAAAAGCACATTTGAATACGCAGTAAGACAATAAATAATTGTGCAAAACTGAGTTGCAGTGTTGTTTGCTCTAACTGGTGAATGTGAATTGTCGGTCTGACAACAAATCACATAATAAATACAAAAAGCACATGAAAACATCATGAGTACGTGTCACAGGAAGTTATTTTCTGGACATTTTTGACAGCACATGCTGACAGGAGCACTGAAATTTGCCCGAAAGAAATACCATTGTTTTAATTTGACAACGTATTTATTTTTTATGTGAACACTTGAACTACTGATATAAAACGTCATTCTCTTGTCATCGCAATCTGGTTGTCTGTTGTCCTGCCGCTTTCTAAATATTAAAACTGCCCCAGAGATATTAGAGGTTCATTTTCCTGTGGCTGTTGTTGATTCTAAATCAATTTCTAGTGGAATCACACTCGTTAACAAAGCCCTGGATTGCAGCAGCCTGTGTTTTCTGTGTCTTGGTGTAATCCCAAATTGACTCGCTTTTGTTTAGATCAGAATTGAACTAAATGAAATTCGCCTAATTGCTACCAAAAAAAATTCATACCTTCACAAAATGACTCGGGAGGATGAAAAGATGCATTTTTTCTTTGCAGGAACCAAAATATGTTTTGCAGGTACAAGTTCCTGACTTCTTCATTTGACTTCTTCAAATACACAAACCAGGGAATAAACAGAATATCTACGACCGACAACAGCCGTGCTCAGAAAGATTACTTTTAAATGAACATGAGTTAGGGTTTGCAGTATTGAACATTTGTGATTAAATCTCCACCACAGCTTGGGAAAAGTTTCAAGCCGCACAAGTGTCTGTTTCTGTTTGGAATCTCACCATTCAAACCTAACCATTCCCGCAGGTTTCAATAAGTGAGAGAGACACAGTGCACGTCAGTGCTTGAGGTGATAGGCAATCATGAGACCAAAACGTCGAATATAAAATAAACGGAATGTTTTATCATGTCTTTAACAGGTGTTATGTTCTGAAAGACAAGTAAAGGTATCTGCACTTTAGCACAAACCAGTGGGAAGGTGCCACATTGCACATTTCATTGACAACTAATGTTTTAACTCATCTTTGGAAGTGGAGTTCTATGAAGGAGTTATAAACAATTTATACTCTGCCTGTTGTAGAAAGCTCTACGAATAACCTCAGATTGGAAAAATAGTTTAATTCTGACTCCACTGACAAGATAACAGCAAAGCTAAGCAGGGCCAAGACCAATGTGGACTGCAGCCGTTTTTAAACATCTTGAATATTTTTCTCGCACTTCATGCTAATGCTTATTTAACCTTTACACCACTGTCAGTATTACATCGCAGTTATTCCGGGGAGAATTATTGTGAAAATCCTGTAGGAAATGCTACAGGTAGCTGTTGCTGCCACCATTTATGCTTGCAAAAATTCAAACAAGTCTATTTAAATAACTGTAATATGAGATTAACGGCAATGGAAAGTGTCCAGCGAACATCTACGCCACTCCAGCTCAGACTAGCTGTTTGCTTGTCATTCCGGGCGGAAAGCTCTGTTTCTTCAAGCTAAAGTCATTTAAAAGCTATCTGCAATGGGCAAGAGATTAATTATGTTTATTAATTATTAACCTCTCCATAGAACCCTATATTAAAAGATCAGAACTATTGCTTTAAGCCAATTTCTCTGACAAATGTTCAGCAGAGATTCAGCAGACTCAATTACCAAAAACATTTAAGGTAATTTGGACTTATTTGGAAAAAAGTTGCGATTCACAAGCTGTCACTCTTTTTGGTTCACTAGAAAAAGGCCTTGGGGCTGCTCGAGCAGTTGAAGTAGAGATAGAAATAGTTAGATTAAAATAAAAACAGAGCAGGCACAATAAACCAGACCCTACAATCATAGGTACCGTATGCAGAGATTACACTGCCTTGCTTAGCCTGAAGCATACAAAGGTTGTAATCATATAGATGTATGACTGCTATTTAAATCCCTGTGTGTCACGGCACATGGAATTTTCAGTGTTAGACTGAAGCAACATGTTAATCAAACGTGTTCTCCTATAATGTAACACAAGTAATCAACATGCAAACTCACAAAACATCAGTTTTCTACAATGAAACAGTGCTGCAGAATCGCTTCAGGCGTCTGTTTTTCCCTTCAGAAATAATCAGCTTGTTTTGGGATGAGCTGCGGTTCTTTGCTAATTTAATTTGTCATAACCAAGATCCGTTTCTACCATGATGTCTTGTAATGTAGCCCTCTTAATTCTACCCTGCAGCAGACAGATGCAGTGTGTCCCGCTGGCAGCAAAATGACCAAAAGTCAGAAGTCAGATGATGAGAGGAAGCTGCGTGGAGGTGCCTTAAGAATCGGTCTCCTTATAAAATGCATGTGCCTGTAAGAGCATTTTTCATTTTTCTTCCTGTCATGAGTAGTTTATAATGCCGGCGTGTATAAAGCTGTTGCTTTGTGTGTGTTTTTAGGTGACTAATGGATCTTTTTTTCTTTGGCGGCATGCTAATCCAGAGGACACACACATTCTCACCCGAAGTCTCACACACATCCTGGTCCACATCCATTTTTCATTACAATTCTAAAAGTATTCCTTATTATTTTACAAATCATGTTAATATACTTATGCAAATTTATGCTGCCTAAGATGGCTTTCTTCCAAGACTTGTGTTTATGAATCTCCCTCAAATAAAGCTTAAATTATGAAAACTTTTTTTGTGCTATTTTTCCAGTCCTACAGCAATGCATCATCTATCTCAGATTTTCACCCAAATAAATAAATCACAAAAATGCAGGCTGTTGGCCAGGAAATGTTTTTTTTCCCTTTTCTTTTCTGTTTGATAGAAGCATTTGTTGATGTGGACGTGAATAAAGACTGATGTATTCTTTGTCACAGTTACTTGTTTTCCTGATGGACAAAGGTGACCACCCCTTTAAAGCTACAGTTGACATATTTTAAAACTTCTTTGCCTTTTTATGATATTGAGAAGCTTTTGTACCCAGCTTCACCTGTGCCTTCTCTGTTCAGAACCAACTATGAATTCCGTGTGAGCTACTGGATAGATAAAATCTCTCTACTCCTTGGACTCTTCTGACATGTCCTACTCAAACAAATTCTCATAAAAAAAAAAAAAACCTCACTGAACCACTCACCTGCCTGACCCACTCTCCACTGCTCCACTGCCTCTCTCCTCCTGACACGTGCATCCTCCTACCACCTCCTCGTAACGTGAAAAACAGAACCAAGCGGAAAAAAAACGAAGACGAAGAAATCATATAATTATATAATTACTTGAGCATTGTCAAGATGCCCTTTAATTCCCATCCACTCTCTAATGAAGATGACCTCCACATGACCTGCAATGTAAATACATTTTCCCTTTACGTCAGTTCTTTGGTTAAGATCTCAAGAGCCTATTTCAGGAAAATTAATACATTTATTTATTCATTCATTAATTGCCTTAAAACAACTATATAAAATAGAATGTACAAATCAAATGAAAAAAGAAGAAAAAAATCTTATAATTTCTGCCCCTTTTGTCCAAAGAATATATTCAAACAATAGGAATTTACAGAGAAATAAAACTAATCAAAACAATATCAACTCAAATAATAATTCTTATGGATTCACATCATGCTATTTCATATTTCTTCAAAAAATACTGTGACAGTTATGCTTTCTGTTACACTTTTTGTTACCTTTCGTCTGCCATTTAATGAAGGGATTGTTTCAATAATTTGAAGTGGAGTTTTAAGGAAATGTTATGAACAATTCTTTTACCTGTTGTAAAAAGTTCACTAAACAACCTCAGTTTAAAGAAACAGAGTTTAATTCTGAATGTATTGACAATCTAACAGCTTGTCCAAACAGACCAAAGTAGAAAGTAAAAGTATGAACGAAGGTTCATACAAATGCTATTTTAAAAACTTTTCCTCTACCATCAGTTTTACATTACAAGGTTATCCAAGCATAAATATTAAAATATTCCTGCTGAAAGTGCCCCAGGCTGCACCAGAAGCCGTTAGCTCATCAGTCTAGTAAAAATTAAACCATTTCTACAAAATCTTGCTGCTCAAAAAGCTATGCACAACAGGTGTTCATAAACTTTCCACAGAACCCCTTCAAAATTTTCAATGCTTTAATTACCAGTCTTTAAACCTCTGTTTCTATCCTCCTTCTACTTCTGTCTGCTTTTATTTAATTTAGATGATTCATTTGGGAATATTTATTTTTTTCTTTTACTTTATAATTTAAGTACCTAATAAAATTACTTGCAACACAAGTATTTGTATATTAGCTGACATATTAAGTGTTTTAAAACCATTTTCTTTTTGACTAACTTCTACACTCTTTCCCATGTTTCGTATTCTGTTTTGTCTGCTCTCTACAAGCTTCCTTTCAGAAACACATTCATTAATTAATCTTGATCATGTCATACCTCACATTATCCTTGTCCTCGTCTACATTTTACACGCCACTAAACAAATCTACTTCCCTCTTTCTACACTCGCTCTACTTTTAATTATTCACTGTCTACATAAATAAATTAAAGGTTCTGCAGTCTGAAAAAACCCAACATTGGAGGGTTTTTACCTGTCCTTCTGAACTGCTTTGAAAGAAGCGTCTTCTGGAGCAGTGAGCGTATTATTGCTGTGCACAAATAAAGACACGGTGTATAAAGAGGGGCACTACCTGCAGTCTATCAGAGAGGAGGTTTAAGGTGCATCTAAGACCCAAATGTATTTTGTTTGGAGAAGCAATTTGCTAAAAAATTGGGCAAGCCAAGCTGCAGGTTAGACAATAACATCAACATTAGTTGATTGTACCAAAAGGAAAGCAGCTTTATGATGCCAGCAGTGATGGATAATGCCTATTAGCCATCTATTTTTCCCCATTACTTCTGTAGCTTTTATAAAAAAGAACTGTTCTTCAATATTTTGTATCTTCTCCCTTTCCGAAGCAGTACTTTGTAACTTTAAAATAACACAGACATATGCAGTCATGTAATAATAGCCGCTCACAAAGCCCAAACTTTGTGTCGATTTAATGGAGAAACATAACTTTGTCACCTTATTTGAATTCTCTGTTTAACATCTCTGTTCGAAAAAAAAAAGAAAAGTTCTTTCAAATCTTCCCCATGTCTCGAGGCCTGGTGTTGCCGATGGGAGTAACGTTGTGCATGTGTCATGTTAGAGAGGAACAAATGTCCTTTGAACACTAAATTGTTCTTGATTTGGACTCTTACCATGACAAAAACATCTCTATCATAACAGGGTTATCGTTAAATTAGAGATGTGAATCTTGCGACCCCGAGGAAGGAGGATGGTTTAATCAAAAACGTCTTTAATCTCAGCATGAAATCACTTTAACCACAGCAGGGGTCGGATGGTTGGCGTTCATTATCACAGGAAACATATTCATCCCAAACATGGGGTCATGTACTGTACGTGTTTGCATCTTAAAAAAAGAGACATCAATGTTGAAGTCCTAGGATTTTGCTTAGGATCCCTGTGATTTAATTTTAGAAATTGTGTTTCATGGTCCATATTCTGCATGTGTTTCCTCCATGGAGTTCAACACACTCAGGGTTTTTCCAGGTGATCTGGCTTAATACCACGGATAATGTGGAAACTGTGATTAACTAATTGCCAGTTTGGTAAGACAACCCAGGTTTTACAACTCTGGGATTGTCGTGATGTGAAGAAACGGAGACGAACTTGGAGTGCAGACTCATTTTAGACAGAAAACTAATTTATTTAAAAAAATAAAAGATAATCCAAAACAAAAAGCTGACAAGGCAGCAAAACTAAATAGAACAAAATTCAAGCATGGTACGATGGCAAAAACAGGAGGCAAAGATGGGAACCAAGAGACAGGCCACAAACAACAATGAACCAGCAGAGTGTGACTGGGTTTTTAAACACTGAGGGTGATGAGGTAAGTGGGCACAGGTGAAGCAATTAGTAGAACTTGAGGCAGGTGTGGATGAGCGTGGCAGAAAGGCAAGAAGAGAGACTGAGGAGGAGTGGAAAGTCACAGGCACAGGTGAACATGAACACAAAAACCTAAACCCAAAAGGAAGACATCTGAAAACACAACTAAAACAAAAAAAACCCATGAAGAACAATAACTAAACACAAAAAACCCAAATCCCGACAGGTATCTGCACATTCATGTAAAATGTTGGGAATCACATGCTCAATCCTAATCATGGATCGGGAAGGGAAGCTCTCAAAAAGGCTGATATGCCTGAAATGCCTGAATTAAAGTTCTAGTATTCCTTGAAGGAACACAGATTGGTCATTGTCTTTCATGCAGCATGAAAATTTATTATTTTAACTTGTTCACCAATGTCTGATCTGTATGCAGGTCCTGCTCACCATCAATACTAAGTGACAATAGACAGAAGTTACTTTTACAGTCATGAGAAAAAGCTGATGCATGAAGTTGACGGTGAAACATTAACATCTGCTCCAAGCACGACTGTAAAATAAACAGCCCTACAGATTGAATTAACAGGAACTATGAGTATAGAAAGCCAGTTAGTGCTCGAGACTTTCTTTTCTGGATTTAAAAGTATACACTCAGACGATGCTGGTTTTGTGTAGCTGGTTTTGCTTGAAAGCCATGTGACAGGAAGACGCTGCAGGTCTCAGCGAAACTATTTTTCCAAATTTTGCCTTGATTTGTTTGACCACTGAGCCAATATGATAAATTATAAATGATTTTTTTTTTCAAAGAAACCTGCAGATGAACAAGAATCTGTTCACCGTGTGGCTTTTAAATATGCAACCTAAGACTGAACTCATACATTTAAATTGGAAAGAGTTTGTAAATGATTTTCAGTGGAGCGTCCCTAAACCTGTAGGGAAGGATCATTTTTTTCTAATACCATGCCATAAACAGTATTAAATATTATGAAAAATTATTTAGCCTAAGTCCAGATGAATTCAATTTTTTAAGTATTAAAAAAAACTAAAAAATCGGTGTCAGTTGCCTTTAACTAAAGGTTCTAAAGCTTCACATTGCCATTTATCTTCCCTGAGCTTGTTCAGTCTCTCCCTTGGGCTTTCTGTGGCTGCTGCCAGCCTATACAGTAAATCTCAACACTAGTTTTAAATCCTTGCATTGGTCCCTGTAGCAAGCAGTGACTTAAAAGAAGACTGGAGTATTACTAGAGTCCAAATTCCCCAACATATATGGTGCAAAAACCATATGGCAGAAACAGCTTTAATGTACTGTTGGAGTCGGTGTTAATTCTTTAGAAATACAGAAACTGGAAAAATAAAATAAAAGTGTATGAATGACACAGTAGTGAAATTTATACAACAATAACAAATTACTTTAAATAACTTTATCGGATGTAACATTTATATTATATTATGTGAATACATTTCCTTCTGCATTTTCCCAATATTTTGTTTAGAACTATATGTTTATTTTTATTAAGAGTCCAAAAATGTCATGATGGGTGGAAAAAGAGGCAAACCCAGAGCACAGACTCATTTTCAAAAAGGAAAAGAAACTATAATTTATTTACAATAAATACAAAACAAAGGGCTGCAAAGCTAGACATAACAGAAATCCAAAACTGAGACACAAGACAAGGGTGACAACCAGACAGCGCATGAAACGACAACAGACCAGCGAGTAAGTGGAGGAGATGACCGGGTTTTAAAGACAGGAGGTAATTACGGGAAGTGGGCACAGGTGAGATGATTGCAAAGCTTGGGGCAGGTGTAGATGGGCGTGGCAGGCAGACAAGAGACAGACTGAGGAGAAGTGAATGATGACAGAGGCACAGAGAAGACAAAACGTGAAGACAACAATAAACCCAAGCCAAAAGAAACCAGAACCACTAAATACAAAAAGAAACACACAGTAAAACCGACTCCTGACAAAAAATCATCTAAATATGCTGTTATTTTTCCAATTAAGGGCACTGTGGAGATAAAGTACATTTATTTTAAACTTCATCTACCAACTAGATGTCACCTGCTCATATCCCCACTACCACTCTGTTCCCCAAAAACACTGCAATATCTGTGACTGACAAAATTACAAGCAAAATCTAGACTTCCCAATGTAGCATGTGAGGAGGATGTCCACACATGGGGGTGTGGATGTGGGTGGGGGTTCCTGTTCTAGAGCCTAGGTACCTGATTAAACCCTGGGAAGGTCTCCTAACCAATCTTCTACTTGAGTCGCCCTTCTCTGCTAGCTTTGCCTCCTGGCTGTCCTAATGAACGGTGCCCCTTTTCACGTTGTACACGAGACCTCCCCACTAACCTGTGGTTTTTCATCTGTTTGCAAAATCTCAACCAGTGGGTTCTCAGAAAGCAATCATTCAATGTTGTCTTGAATCAGGAGTCAGCCTAATTCAAGATAGCTGTCACAGCAAATCAACCTTGCAAACACAAAAATGTCTAGAACTCAGTTAATCTTTACAGATACTGAGCTAAAATTTGGTGTGATAGTAGTTGAGAGTTATCTCCAGCACGTATTCCAAGTGCTAACAGATCACACAAGATCTTCATTGAAAACTTTGGCACATAAAGCAGCCAACAATATGCATTCCTTCAAGGAATGCAAATTGTTTTATTTCTTTTTAGGGGTTAACTTAAAAACTTTGTTTTATTCATTGTATTACCATATAAAGTCCACACATGCAGGCTGGGCCAAAAAAAGCACAAGCAAGGAGAGAGACATTTAAGGCATTAATAACTTAAACTCACTACACAGACGCTGCTATATAATGAACATGTGGAGCACTTGTCTCAAACCTCCTGGGAACCAAAGCGATCACTGATTAAAGAATCCATATGCTTAACGGAACATCTGCCTTTTCATAATTCATTCCCCCATAAAGTGATAAAGCACACAGCCCTCCCCCAAAATGGTGAGATCAGTTTTTATTTGTTTCTTGTTTATGTTACATGGTCTGCTGCCCAATTGCAAGGACGTAGCTGCAGACTGTCCTCCAAACCAAGCTGTTGCAGTCCTAAATTAGTTTGCTGCTGTAGTAAATTTATGCTCGTGGAGTGTAGCTGAATGCACAGATTTGTCGCACTGAAAAACCAACATGAATTATCTTTGACATAGAATGTGGAAGATTTAAATTGTCTTTGGCATAACAGTGTAAAAGATACAGAGCATAACTGATACGAAGGGCTATAGCATACAAGCAGTTGACTTAATTACTGTAGAAGCCTTCATGCTACTCCTAATGTATTATCGGGATCAAATAAGATATAGAAAATTTAATCAGCTTTGAGAACTGTACAAGATTTTCAGGGCGTCTTCTTGGCAGTGGATGCAAACACTGCAGCTGTTGGTCATTTAAAACTGTTAAAGATCCTCATCATCCTCGTGAATGCCAGTGACATTCTCACTTGGGCTCTACTGATATCCTATTATATGTAACATTACGGCGGTTTTAGTAACACTTTACTCTGATTCTCATGATGTGTTTTCTGCTGTACAATGCTTCTGTTTATTTCTCAGGTCATTTTATCACTCCTCACACACAACTGTAATCCATTCTATTGTCTGTTCCATTATTTTCACCCCTAAGGTTTCAAAACCTCCCAAAGAAAATTAATTTTCCTTAAAAATTACTTGTAAAGTTAATCCTTTCGATCACCAGCTGCCAAAGGCGAAGTGGGGGTAATGTTTTTGCCTGTGCTTGTGTGTTCATTAGTCTGTAGGGTCAGCAAAACATCTCATGCACCACTGGAGGGATTTTAGTAAAAGCTCAGTATCTGTAAAACTGACAGATAGCAAAGGTTGCTTAGCTGTGGCAGCCATCTTGAATGGGATTGACTCAAAAATTGTAGTTGTAGAAGTGCATCTAATGATTACTTTTTGAGAGTTTCATTTAAATCCACTCAATGTTTCATGAGATTTATTTATTTTTTTGCCAACACTACAGAGAGACAAATGAAGACAGACGAACACGCACAGACATGAGCTTTAACATCATCGCCTTTGGGCGATAAATTTTGTTTGAAAGTTGCTGTGAGATCATGTGAAGGCTTTCATTTTGGTGGGATTAAAATGTAAGATAATTGCATGTTTAGGGTGCGGGCTCCTTTTTTGTACACTACTATAAAATCAAACATATTGTTAAGGAAAACAAGAAGTGCTAATTGGGGTTACCCAAGCTGTTATTTTGTGTGTAGAGGTGGAGGTGAGACATTCTGGCAGTTTTTATCGATTTTTTTCTTCTCCACATGAAATTAGGCAAAAGGAAGTAATTTATTTAGAGGTCTGATGGGACTCAAAACAAATCTGTGCTCATGGAAAACAACTTGTTGCCCCGAATTTATCTTCACCTCATTTATAGTACTTACAGTGAGTCAGTGGTCCACTGAAAGACGTGTTGACAGAACAACCTCGGAGGCATGCAAAACTTACACGGAGAGCCATGAAGAATTCATGCGTACAGTGGTTAACCTGTTAAAGCAATAGTTCAGATCAGTTCAAGTGAGAAAGGTGTGGAAAGGTTATGAACAATTAATATCTCACCTCTTGTAGATAGCTGTGTGAATGACCTCATTTTAAAGGAATAGTTTAATTCTGATTGGACTGATGAGCTAACACCAAGACCAAGCAAGGCCATCGCATGGTTATTCCAGCAGACGTATTGTGATATTCCAGCCAGGAGTGCTATAGCCTGCTCCGGAGGTTCTACAGCTAGCTGCTGCTGCTATTTGTGCTTGAAAAAACAAACATTTTATGATGTAAATAACAGTGGTATCTTACTAACAAAAAACATATACTTACATTTTGTTTCATTTAGCAAATTCTTCCCAAACATAGCTGCATATCCCACTGGTTATTCCAACAGAAAAATCATATATTCCTTCAGGAAGTGTCCCAGTGCTGCAGCTAGCAGCATCTAGTGATTTTTTTGCACGTTCAAAAATCATAGTTAATTGTGTAAATAACCGTATAATGCAAAACTGATATAAAAGTAAGAGTTTATAAAGAAGTGTTTGCATGGAATAGGAAATTTGTTATAAGACAAAAGCAACTAGGTTTGCTCTTGACTTCTGTCAGACTAGATACTAGCTTGTCATTCTGGCCAGAATTAAACTTTTTTACCACACGGAGGTTGTTCAATTAAATATCTACAGCAGGTAGGACATTATTGGCTCAAACCCTTTCCATAGAACCCCACTTCCACAGTCGTCAGGCTTTGAGGTTTGGGGGGCAAAGGTAATTTTGTCAGGCCTAATAGGAATTTCAAATACATGTTGACTATACATACAGGAGGAGCTGCATAAATACTTTGTGTATGTGTGTGTGTTACACAACCAATGAATTCATAGGTTGTAGAAAATACACTTTTAAAATGTATTTCTGAAATTATTTATTTGTCAAACAATTTGGAGAAAAAAGTAATCTGAATCCATCTTTTGATAATTTGTATACCTACAAATGCAAACAGAAAGCATAATGGTGACAGAAACACTTTCTTTGTGCTACAGTTTCACTAACGGAAAAAAAAAAAGAAAGACTCAACCTGAAGATGAGTTGAGGGATAATGCTATTTATACATTCAAATCAGTGCCGTCTTCATGCAGAGAACGGGGTGATGCCATTGTTATCCCCAGCTCTGACTGGTAAAATTAAGCAAGGCTTCTCATGTATTTAAACACAATTATAATCAATGAAGTTACTGTGGTGTTGCTGATTAAAAAAGATAAGGCATACAGAGGCTTAAAGTTAGTGCACTAATTTATTAATCCCACCACATGAGACTGTTGCTGTTTGTATTCTTTCAGATCTTACTGTGAGAGCTCACTGTACACTAAGCAAATAAACTATAGAAAAAAGAGACTAAAAACATATACTAATTGTGGTCTACAGGGACCACACAGAGGCAGTTTAAACTGAACAATTTTTTTTTTTTGTTCAATTTGCTATATTTATCACCTGTTTTTAGAAGAGGCTATTAAAGGTATAGTTTTTGACCAGGTCTGTGTGTGGATGCTTTAAGCCTTAGCAAAATATCTCAAAACAATTGGACAGATTTATAGAATCGCTCCGAAAGTAATAAATGGATCTACGTACAACTTAGCTAAGTAACCTTATCAAACATAAAAATGCCTATAACTCAGTTTTACAGATACTGATGTGATATTAGTGTGATAGTAGCCTACTCCAAACATCAACTGATTATGCTAGGTCTGTTTTCAAAACTAATTATAGAAGTCTGTTAGAGGAAAGTATCTCATTGGCCACTGGGCAAACTGAAATGAAATGTTCAGAAAGTAGTCATTAAAGATCTACATCTACAGCTGATCAACTTGTGGCATCAACCCAATTCAAGATGGCCACCACATCCAACTCAACTTACAAAACACAAAAACAGCTCCAACATAATCAGGGTTACAGATATAAACCTAAAATTTGGTGTGGTAATAGCCGAGCACAATCCACAACCTATACTCAAAGCACTACACACGTCGATATATTTTTGCCTAAAAACTTTGTCATTACATGTTGGTGTCTATTAGCAAGATATCTCATGAACCACTGGATAGATTTTAATGAACTTTTTAGAAAGTAGTCAGTGGATTTATAACTGAATAATGTTTGGAGTCAACCCAATTCAAAAAGTTCACCACAGCTAATTAATATCAGCCAACACAGAAACGGCTATAACGGTCAAATCTACCGATATTGACCTATGATTTGGTGTGTTAGTAACTCAGAATATTTCTCAATACATCCTCTGAGCCCTAATACATCTTGCAAAAGCTCAAAATATTGCATGAGATTGCACATCGTCATGGAACAAGGCGAAGGACCAAACGGCAGCAGGTTGTCTTGTAGATTTAATGGGAAAAAACAGAGCATTAACAAAACCCAGCAACCCACAAAACACAATGGAGAAACTGACACCAGTGACTGAGGGAGAGGTGACTAAATAATCAAAATAGGACACAGGTGCGGAAAAGGAGCAGGGCAGCAGGGGCCAGGGAGAACAGAAAAACCTGAAACAGACACCAAAAGTGCAGACTACAACACACATCACATCGTTTACAAGTTCGACCGAAAAGGCTCCATCCCTTCCCACGTGAGACTAGTTTAGTTTAAAACTCTGACATGAAATGTGGCAGGTGATATGCATTCCTTTAAGGCAGGGGTCTCTAATCCTGGTCCTCGAGGGCCACTATCCTGCATGTTTTCCTTGTTTCCCTGCTCCAACACACCTGATTCAGTGGTTAAATCACCTCTTCGTGTTCTGCAGAAGCCTGTTAATCACCCATTGATTCAAATCAGGTGTGTTG
>NC_051431.1:15311182-15317082 GCF_001649575.2 Kryptolebias marmoratus | reverse complement strand
ATATGATGAATTTGAGATTTTCATTTGTTGTCATTTGTAATCATCAAAATTAAACGAAATAAACATTTGAAATATATGAGTTTGTATGTAATGTATGGATATAATATACAAGTTTCACTTTTTAAATGGAATTACTGAAATCAATCTACTTTTTCATGATATTCTAATTTTATGACCAGCACCTGTATATGTTGTAAAATGTTGAACTGATTTACTCAATTAAGCATACTGACATGCAATAAAAACATAATATGACTCAGGCTGCAGCTAATAACTGAAGTTGTGTCCTCTCTAGGAAAAAAAACAACAACAACAAATTGACTACAGCAACTGAACTGGTGTGGCTAAAAATGGCATCCGTAATCTCCCTCTGTGATTCCCTTTTGTTGCATCTCTGTTTTTATCCTGCAAGCAACACTAATTAGGAAAGATTTTCATTTCCATGAGCAATTAAATAAATATAAATAATAATAAAAAAATGATTTGACATTTTATTCTAATCCTAAAGCTGGAAGATTTATCAGGGACGACAGTTCTTTTTGTTTTCTCCTTTCTAATAATGACAAGAGGGACGCTTCATCAAAATCAGCCTCCCATTAAAACCTTTTCGCTTGTCTGATAAAGTCACCAAACAGTTAATTAGATTTATTACATTTGACACTGAGATTACTTTTCCCTCAAGTGACAAACCTGATGCAGCTGACAACACGTTTTTTCCTCATTGTTTTTACTTTTTTCATTCAGTCTTTGTAGATTTTCTTTTCCTGCCTTGCGGTCTGATTAATTACGCACCTGACAATGAAAAAAAAAAAAAAGGAAAAGAAGAAATCCACCCATTGAATTAGCTAATCTCCACTGGAAAACAATGAGCATGTTTTGTTTTTTCAGTGTTTATTTGCTGGCTGGTGTTTTTTCTTTTTTCACATTTTGAATGGGAAGGGTAAAAAAAAGTGCACAGGCTTGTTTCACATCAACAAACTCATCTGTCACTGCTAATGTGGTCATATTTTCTCATCCCGGTGGTTCAGTAGTTCAGGAGAGCGCAGGATATTAATGGAGAGTGGCCTCTCCACCTCATTTCATCTGACACGTATCAACAAAGACGACTGCAGATAAAATTGAGAAGTGGAATGTCATTGGAGCAGCGAAAGTAGCGCAGAGACTGGTAAGGAAAATATTTTATTGATGAAATACGGCTCATTTTCAAAAACAACTTAATCATCTTAAAAAAAAGTAATTTCCTCTCCTAACAAGAAAAAAAATCCTTTCTAAGTTTGAACTGGAAAGGAAAAGTCAATATTATTGATTTCAGAAGTGTTTTTTAAAAGGCGCGTATTAGAGCTGCATTATAACTTAAATTCAATCAAAAAAAGAATTGTCAATTCAAGTGTAAGCTGATATTTAACTGAGAGTCAAGCACGGAACTACTAAAACCACTATAGTGATTACGATAAAAACATTAATACAAAATCCCCCTTTTTTTAACAGTAAAGAAACACTAGCTGGGACCGATCTAATAAGTCCTGGTTTGCATTAAGTGTGTGTGTTGGTGGGGAGGTGGGAAATTTCTACATTCCATATTTCTTTCAGTGTCAAATATACGCCAAAAGTCCACCACGAGCGTGTATTATGCTCCCCGCGCGCACTGAACTTCCCATGCACACACAATTCAGTGACCACGAGCGCGACTCTACTGCAGGGCACAAAACTCAACACGCGCATGAATTGCAGCTCTCAATATATCAGTCTGCTCACTCGTGGATCTACTCCTGCACTGCTTGTGTGAAACTTTAACCCCCCTTCCCCACAACAAGTGTAGAAAAGAAGCACTTAAATATTAACCTGCATATGATTGGCACCTTTTCTGCTATCCCCGCCCCGTGACCCTTGTTGGCGCTGGCTTCCATAGCTAAGTACTATTGTGAATTGTGAATATGTACATGTATAATCTCACAGCAACTATAAAACCTGCATGTTTCTATGCTAAATTCATAAAAAGTTTCCTCACTAAACTCCGACTCAGCCGCGTTAGAGCCACACAGAGATGAGTTGGCAAAGGAAGCCAGCGCCGACAAAGGTCACAGGGCGAGGATAGCAGAAAAGTGACCAATCATATGCAGGAAATAGATGCTCGTGGTGGACTTTTGGCATAAATTTGACACCACAGAGTTGTAGCTACACTTGTGAATACTAATGTTCAACAGTCTTGGTGACCACTTTAAGTTGACTCCAAAAGAGTTAATAGGAAAATTTTAAACAAATTAGATATTTTTTTGCAATCTGTTAGAGTTTGGAGTAGTTGTTTGGCATGACACTACCACACCAACCTTTAGCACAATATCTGCAAAGCCGACTGGGTTATAGGTTGTATTTGAATTTTATGTAAGAAATAAAAACTGAAGAGCAGAGATCAAACTATGCCAAAAACTATTGATTAATTTATTTTCTCAGCAGATGCCGTGTCTTTGGTTCTTTCCCTCAAGCAAAGATGAATGAAAATATCTTAAAACTGTTTAGGTAATTCAAAATCAATATTGCACTTTCGTAGCTGTCACAGCATATGGAATTCTGTTTATTTAGCTGCGTATTTTTCACTACTGAAAATTAGAGTGTGTGCTTTCTAGCTGCTTTTTTGTAACCAATATGGAACAACCCAAAAGACGAAAAAAGGGCAACAAAGAATCCTGGTTGTCATATTTCATGCATAAAATGGGTTAAACTGACAGCTTGACATGTACTCTTTATGATTTGCTTCCTTTGATGTATCAATGTGTAAATAACTCTTGCCACACAGACACAAAAACTGACTCCAGATGACACCCATACTGTATATTGCTTAAACAACACAGACATTTTTACAGCATTGATGCCACTTTTAACTACAGCCGTCCTCACTTAAGAGAATTTTTCTTACCAGGACCCAGCTCCTGATAAGTAAGTCTGCCCAAAACCTCAGTTTCACATTTTATCCCGGGACTTCCTCATATCTTCAGATTAGCAGCTTTTGCAATTATTTTTGTGTATGAACTACATGCTGTAACAAGTAATACATTTTGATTAAGTTGTGACACAGGCCTGCAGAGGCACCACATATTGAAGCAGCGCCTGGGGGACAACATCTCATAGTGCCTTCATTTTACCACGTTAACCACCGCAACATATACCAGCCTATATCTTAAGATGTAACGCTAAAGTCATAATGTTTTAATTTATTCATACACTTATCAATTACTGAAGCAATTACTGACTGTCTCTGCAGCTTAGTCACAGCAGGAGCATCCACATTCGTTTTGGAATGGTTATAAACTTTATCAAAGTAATTAATAGTAGACAGAGTTAGTGCATTTTTTTTATTGTATGGACAGGCTGAGACCATTCCTCTCAATGTGATGGGACCCAAACTAAAGTCTTGCTAGTGTTTTGTCTGCATGACACAGCTGCAGCATACTTGATTTTATTTTATATTTTTACATTTTCAGACATTATTAAACTGTATGCGTTGTTTTAAAATCTTTTATTGATCAAATAAGGTCAAGAACAGTTTTTAATGTTAAGAATTCTGACTTGCAATATGATCATGTAGATCAGGGGTCTCCAATCCTGCTCTTCGAGGGCCACTATCCTGCATGTTTTCCTTGTTTCCCTGCTCCAACACACCTGATTCAGTGGTTAAATTAACTCTTCATGTTCTGCAGAAGCCTGTTAATCACCCATTGATTCAAATCAGGTGTGTTGGAGCAGAGAAACAAGTAAAACCTGCAGGATAGTGGCCCTCCAGGACCACGATTTGAGACCACTGGTGTAGATTCTTAGTCATCCAGGACAACTGGATGACTGAACTGGACTTCTTTTCTGTTAGTTGAAGACGTTCGGCTTCTCATCCAAGGAGCTTTTTCAGTTTAAATGAAGAGTGCGACATTCCAAGTTTGGAACAACAGAAAAAAAAGATTTGTTCATTAAAAATGAGAATTTAACATTTAAGTATCTTGATTCTGGACAGCTTTGATCGCTGCTGCGTCTTCTGTTATTTCATGTACTTTAAGTGATAATCCTGATTTTGTGGGGATCTTTGGAAAGGTTATGAACAAATTACATCTTACAGATACAGCTAGATAGCTTTTTGAACACTCTTAACTTGGAGAAACAGAGTTTAATTCTGGCCAGATCGATGAGCTCATGACTAGTCTGAGTGAGCCCAAGACCAAAGTAGATCGCTGCCATCTTAAAAGAACCTCAGTTTCAAGAATTTCATAGTGGTTCATGTAAATGCTATTATAGTCACCTTTACTTCATCATAAACTATGACATATAATTCTACAGTTATATGCAAATGCATATAGTGGCAGCAGCAGCTAGCTGTAGCACTTCTGTTACAGACAGACTTCAGGCAGGAGTATAATTTTGCTGCTGGAACAACCATATAAAATACTATTTACATGTACCACAATTTAGAGATTAGAGATGTTTTCGGATGTTAGCATTCCTCTTTGGTCCGGACTAGCTATTAGCTAGCCAATCCAGTCCTAATGAAACTTTATTTTTCCAATTTGAAATTGTTCAGTGAGCTACTTGCAACAGGTAAGACATTAACTGTTCACAACCTTTTCCACAGAAACCCACTTCAAAAGGATAATAACTATCTCTTTACACTTGTTCTCAATTTTCGGCCACCTCACAGCGCCTCTTCATTTCATTATACGAGATGAAACAAATAAAAAGAGCCCGGAGATAAAGGCAGCATTAGAAAATTAAATTCTCCAGTTTTGAAAATGACAGTTTTATTTTTAATTAAACTTGTTCATTCCAAATTTTGCTGTTT
This sequence comes from Kryptolebias marmoratus, assembly GCF_001649575.2. Lineage (NCBI taxonomy): Eukaryota > Metazoa > Chordata > Actinopteri > Cyprinodontiformes > Rivulidae > Kryptolebias > Kryptolebias marmoratus. Next base: position 15,312,263 of record NC_051431.1, on the reverse strand, counting down.
AAAAAAAAACAACTTTATTCTAATTTATCAATTATTTACATAATTATTCATATGATTTTGTAGTTTTAGGATTTTTATTCTATTAGTTAATTTGTTTTCTTAAATCAGTAAAATAGAAGGTTATTCATTCTCCTGTTTTTTTACAGTATTAGCCATTTAAACCCCTCCATCTAACCTTGATATTAGCAGGGCATCCAGTATGTGCACTGGGTAATTTAGCGTTAAAATTCGGTCCAGCAACCCACTTAATGCATCGCGAACACCATTTGTTGCATGTTCTGGTGCATCACTGGTGCAGACACTCTGCTGCATGTTATTTCATAATATGCCTTCAGGTAATTATAAATGTACTCAGATCTGCATTAGCCGGATTGCTTTTCTGTCTTTGCATCCAATTCGTGTCTGTGAATTAATATTTTTGAGCGTCTAAACACTAAACCTCAAATACTCAGCTTGTCATCTTTGGCTGTAGCTTCTGTCAAGGTCTCTTTGTGAAATTATTCAGGTCCAGTTTAGTGTTTTTTTTTGTATGAGCTTTATTTGCGTGTGTGTTCGGGTCTCCATTTGGTTTTGGCCATTAACTCTGAATGTCCTAAGCCACTCTTCTGACCTCCCTCTGCCTGTCTCCTGCTTGCATAATTGTGCTTTGGTGTCCTTCACTTTCATTGTGACCCGTGAGAGCTTTGGCTAGTATTCGAATGCAAATGTGCCGAGCATATTGGTTGTACATCCCCTAACAAAACTGACATCAGCGGACCTACATAAAGTGCAGTGAAGCATGACAGAATTTATTGGCATGGTCTTTTGTTACAGTTGTTAAGTTAATAAATTGGCTGGGGCTGTCAGGACATGCCTCACTTAGCATTTAATTTATTAGTAATTATTAGTAGCTGGCCGCAAAAATACCTTAAGTCACTGAAGTTTACTGGAGTGAAGTGCTGCAAATCCATCCATCCATCCATCTATCCATTCTCTTCCGCTTATCCGGGGTCGGGTCGCGGGGGCAGCAGCCTAAGCAGGGAGACCCAGACTTCCCTCTCCCCAGCCACTTGGGCCAGCTCCTCCGGGGGAATCCCAAGGC
>NC_051431.1:15302418-15308533 GCF_001649575.2 Kryptolebias marmoratus | reverse complement strand
AAAGAGTGTCCAACCCCTCTCAAGGAGACTGGTTCCAGAGCCAGAGCCGTGCGTTGAGGTGAGCCCGACTATTTCTAGCCGGAACCTCTCAACCTCACACACCAGCTCAGGCTCCTTCCCCACCAGAGAGGTGACATTCCACGTCCCTAGAGCCAGCTCTAGGGACGTGCTGCAAATCTTTCAAAATAAAAGATCTGTGGAAACATTTGAACAGCCCTAATTTGTAGTAGGGGTCCCACAGAAAGTTATAATCCAACTTTGCACTCCTTATTACAAACGTGCCAGTATCTTATAGCTCATTATTTTTTATTTATAGCTTTCAAAATTTATAGCTAGCAGCTTTACTGATTTTTGCTCCCTTTCATTAAGAACATGCCACTGAGTGTTTTTAGCAAAACAAAACTGCAATGAATTCACAGAACAGTGTGAGCTTAAAAACTGGACTCATGGGATAGTTCATATATATATATATATATATATATATATATATTTTAAAGTGTGGTTCTGTGGAGTTATCAGCAGTCAGTAGACAACAGTCTAAACAATCTCAGTTCGGAGAATCAGCAGTTCTTACAATAAAGTCAAGTTAAGAGCTAGTCAGATTGGGACCTATTCCACAGCAGATATCTGCTATCTTAATTCCAGTTTCAAAATTTTATAAGTATTCCTGCAGAAGGTACTTTAAAAACCTTTACTTGATTGTCACTTTTGTATTATGTGGTTAGTTACACTGAAGATTGTGTTGGTCTGTGGTTCATCCCAATGTTCTGTGTGAATTATGTTGCAAAATGGTGAGTGCTAAGCCAAAGTAATGGGAAAATAATGCGTAAAAATCAATAAATTAACATTAATTTTAATGGCTAAGAAACTTTACACTACATTACTTTTGTATCAGATAGTCACTCAGCCTGGTTGTGCTTAACCTTACATTCTGAAACATGTTTCACGTTTCATTTAAAGTAAAATAATAGACTAAAAGTTTTAAAAGGGCTGCTTTAAAGACTTTGCACTTGGACTAGCTGTTAGCTTGACTCTTCTATGAAAATGTCTCTCATTCTACCAACTGAAATCATTCCTATTTATTTCTGGCATTGGTTTCCAAACTTTTCAACATATGACCCACGGAATACCGGTGACAGAAGATTCCTACCCCAACTAGCTTTGGTTAAAATATTCAAGCATTTTTAACAGGCCAACTAAAAAGGGCATAATGATAACACTAACAATCTGAACAACCAAGATTCCATAGTTTTAGTTTCACAGCCAACAATGAAGTCCTGAGCCCCAAATTTGAGAACCACTGATTAACTGCAGGTAAGATACTGACTGCTGATAACTCCACAGAAGCACATTAGTAAAAATTGGAAACTATCCCTTTAAAGAAACATCCAAGAAAACAGCAAATTATTTATTTGTACCTTGAAGTCATGTGGCCCTAATACTTTACATTCAACAGAAGAACAATTCAGCTTGGACTGTGAGGTAAACCTTTTTGTTAACATAGTTTTTAATTTGATGTACTAACTGGCATTCTGCCAAAACAAATTCAAACATGTATGTCTGTATGCGTTTACTGTAACGCCTATAATTTAATGACATGAATGTTGCCCTTTTCCATCTCTTCTTTGTCTCTTGGATCTCTGTGGACTTCGATGAAAGTTATACTTACAGTTGATGTGAGTGCCTTTTAGTCCTGTGGGGACGGAGTTGCTCCTGCCAGCAGAAACCCAACATAGAATCTCTCTGGCTCTCTGATGTATCTCTTTCTCAGCACTAGACATCAATATGCTTCTAACGCTTCTTCTTGCTCTGTTGTGTCTTCTCTCCTCTCACCCAGACACCCTCCTACCCTAAAGCTTGGGTTTTGTTCAATAGTCTTGTGCTTCTGGCTTTTGTGGAGTCAAAGTGCTGCCAACATTCTCCTCTTTTTCAGGCCCTTGGCTACATATTCCCTGTGTCCTGCCTGCTCACACCGCCTTTTTTTTCCCTTTGTCCTCTGATCTTTTTAGTCATTCTCCCACTTCTATCTGCACTGTCGACTTTTATCATTTCCTGTCTTTTGCTTGGCTTTTTTCTAATACTGTTCTGTCCAGTATAAAGTCCTCTCATCTGTTCTTTTCTTTTATACTGTCCGTCCTCTTTGTTTACTTTTGTCTGCCTTAAATGAATCGAAGATTCATAGCTCAAAGACAAATTCTCCTTCTACGGAACCACAAATTATAATCACGTTGTATATGCACTGGTGGCGGTCGAGGAGTATTTTTAGTAATTTATTTCCTGCATTTGTTGTAACAAGTCTGGAAATAACACCTTTGATATAAATGCCAAAGCCTTTTAAGATGAGGACGGTTTTCAGACAATAAATAAATAAATAAATAACCACAGATTTATTTAAATATTTAGTTATGATCGATTAACCAAGACAGATTCAGGCATTTTCTCTTTGCCTCCTCCTGTCAAAGTGTAATGTCTCTACAAGTCTTTTGGAGCCAAACACAATTAGGCCCCCGGTAAAATATTTTATTGGCAGCAAAGAAACGGCGCATTTGTTTTGTTCTTACATGTCAAGCTACGGAGGTTGTTTTTGGCAGTGAAAAAAGGTCAGTGTATGTGGGGGAAATTATCAAACGTCAACAATACTGATAAACATTGTCACACTTGTAGGTTTAATGATCCAAAACCTGTTTGGTTTGAACAGTGGAAGCAGCAAATAGGGACGTTTTCTTTAGATTTATCTGGCTGAACTGTTTATTGATTTTGAGAACATGACATGACAAGAAAAACAAAGAATCTGTTATGTAGAACTCCATCAACCCAACTCTGGATTTTTTTATTTATGTTTTTTAACCAAAATGTTTTCATATGTGAACAAATCTCCAGTACATGGCAAGAACATTCACAATAACAACATCTCAAATCTTAGAGAATTACCATTTTGAGCTTGGCTAAAAGTTCTTTGAAAAGAGCTGTAACTTCTTTTTTAAATTCTTTAACACCATTTACAGCTTCTTCTCAATTATCAACACCATAGTAGCTGTCAAACTGTGCAATTTCCAATGTTTTTGACTTTTATTTTTCACATGTCATCTATGAAAATTTTATCTACGATAAAAATAACCACTAAGTTCACATCATTCACTACCAAAGGTCTACTGCATAATTTGCAATAAATGAGCAAAATCGACAGTCATGTTTTGTTGCCAACAATTGGTTGTTTGTTTACATTTAAACATTAAGGAGTTCACTTCGGACAGTCTTGACGCATGACAGATATTGAGTCGGTAAAATAATCCCTGAATGTAAACAGACTCAGAGGGAGAATGATGGAATCAGAGATGCCAGGACAAAAGAGTAAAGATGAAGTTCTTTTCACTATTTCTGAAAAGAGAAAGACTAAAGGCTGCAAGGAGAGTCGACAGAAGGAGAGTTTATTTGGAGAAGGAAATTGAGCTGAAGTTGAATTAAATACATAACATTAATAAACATTTAATAATTTTAAAAATATTTGTACCATTGGTTCCTCCATTGTGAAGCACTTTGTGATAATTATTAAAAGTACTATAATAAAAAAATCCCTCGTACATACTTGTATCCTCTGCCAGTTAATTTAATGTCTTCCTCCCTTCCTTCGCAGTAGTTGTGAAAGTCAGAGGGCCCATCTACATTTGTCTAGATATATTGTTTCCACTTTTTAATCTCTAGCCAACAAATCAATCATTAACGACAAATCAAATTAAAAAGAAAAAAACATGCTTTACTGGGGTTAGCCTTTTTAATACGTAAACAAAGTTTAATCGCAACAAGACTGGGATGAAGTGAGACAGATAAAAACAGATGTACTGTTTTGATTTCTAGGGCACAAAGTAAAAGTGGGCATGCATAAAAATCGACTTCTGAAAAGCTCCGTATCTTCAGTCCAAACAGATTTTTTTTTTTTAAATCCTTCACTTTAAACAGTGTTTTAAAAAATATATCCTTTTTCCTTTTTCACCAAAAGCTCAATTTCTGTGTGGACTGTCAGTGCAAACGGAGCAACAAATATCTGTTTTTTAAAAATAGCTGGAGTAGTGTGGACAGGGCCCGAGTCAATTTGTTGGAAGTCAGTGACTCAGTGACCTAAAATGAAACCTAGACCTGTAAAATCCAACCTCCATTGATTCAGAACTCCTGCCTTTGTGCAGTGCTCCTCACTCTTTGCACTGTTTTGGCCAGTGGGATTGATTGTATGCACTCTGCTGCACCCTGCTGTAGTGTTAAGCCCTAATTTTAGGCACTGGGTCGACTGACCTTGAACACATCGCTTTCGTCCCATACAATGGCACCTTACTGAACGCCGAGGATACTGTACACAGTCATCAGTTCTGGGCTGACGTGAAAAGTAGAAACGATTTATATAAATTAATGAAATTGTTGGCGTGAAGTAAAAGCAAATGAAGTAAGCTTTGCTTCATAATGTTAATTATAACTGAAATAAAGTTTTCCTTTATGATTCAAATAGAGAATTGTCACAATTTTAAATAAATAAGGTTTTACTTTAAGAAAAGTTTGGAGCCGCTTATTCCCCTGTCCATATTGTATGGTTACAAAGCAATGTTTTATTGACATTTTTGAAATACATGTTAACAAGTAACATGTTTTAAAGCACTCTGTTATTAGCAGAATGTCGCAAAGATACAGTTTGTTACCATTTCTTTCCTTATATCTACAAAAGTATTGCCAGCAACTTTACAGGGATAAAATGATATTTTTATTTTCACTAACAAGGTGAATACCTTAGAGCTATTAGTCAAAATTTGGCATACAGCAGACAGGTCAACAAAGGGACGATGCATCTCTCAGGTCCTGTTTCAGGTCTTTGTTAAATGTATTATTTTCTCTTAAGGACGGGACTTTCAGATGCTTTTTATCTGCTGTATATTTAACTCTTCTCTTACTCCCCACTTGTCCAGCTCCACAATCGAAGTTTGAAAAATGCCAGCTTTTTTGCAGAAATGTCCTTGTTGTTGCAGAAATGATATTTTATGCTTGTCAAACGGTTACTTTTGGATTTTTTTTTTTTTATTGTAGATAACGCTAAATAATTGGGAAAATTAGTTTTTTTGTGACAGAATGAGCGCAAGATCAAACAGAAAAAAAGATTTTTAAGTTTTGTTGGAAATTTATTATTTGTAATTCTCACAAGACAGGTCCACAAATGTGCATCCCAATAAAATGTTTGAATTTTATAGGTTTAAATATTATGACAGAAAGACACATTTATCGTTTAGCCTGTAGATACGTTGTATTTTTACTTATTTATTTATTTATTGAAGCAAACAGACATGTGGATTGCTTCCTGTTACTTTGTTGATACTGCACCCATGGCTTCCTTCTTCCAGTTAATCGGACTTCATACATTGTATGTGTTACTTATGTAGCTTCGGTATGGGCAGCTATATATTAATTTGAAGACTTCTCAGTTAAGTTGGGAAAACCTTCACTTTACCACTTTCTCTAACTTGGTAAATATAGGGAATAACGCTTGAAACTTCAATGAAGTTTATCTAATTTTGCAGCAGTGTCAGTTTCAGAGATTTATGCCAAAGCCTGAATTATTGCGCTCTCTCTTTCTTGATCTTCTACTCCCTTTTCTCCTCTGCTTCTTGTTCTTGTCAATCATACTTCTTTGCCGGACAACCAAACAAATAAACTGCTGCAGCTCTCGCATATATTTCTGCACACACTCAGGGAAAAACGCCTTACTTTTATTCAGCGTTTGAATGATTGACAACAGGGAAAGCAATTGGAGGGATCAGGTGCGTTAGCTGACTATTTTGTGTATATGAAGTGAATATGAATATGCATGTGTGCAAGTGATATTTGATGGAGCTGCTGTTTATTTTCTGCATCTGGCATCCTCTGGTCTCCTTGTCAGGAACGGTGGAGACGATGGCGAACCCAGAACGCAGACTCATAATAAGAGGAACGAAAACTAATTTATTAAACTAAAGGAACAAAATGAAAACAAAAAGGCTGACGTGGCAGCAAAAACTGAAACTAAGTACAAACATTGACAAACAAGGTGTGAAAAAACATGGAGCAAAACAAGACCAGCAGGGAACCTAGAACAGCAGCG
>NC_051431.1:15221759-15302318 GCF_001649575.2 Kryptolebias marmoratus | reverse complement strand
AGGTGAGTGGGAACAGGTGGAGTGATTACAGAGTCGGGACAGGTGTAGATGGGCGTGGTTAACCGGCAAGTGAGTGACTGGGGAAGGGTGAAAAGCAACATGAACATGAGACAACAAAAAGCAAAATACAGAATCGAAACAAAAACCCCAAACCAAAGAATAAAAATAAAACATAAACAAAACCCATAGAAAAACCAAATCACCACACTCCTCAAAGCACTGTTTTCATAACCTCTGATTTCTCTGTGATGATCTCTGTTCCTCAGTTTTCTCCCTCAAGTGTTTTTGTGCCCAAATAACATGATGTGAAAAGATAAAACCAAATCTGCTTTTCATTTTGTGCTTATTTTCTGAAGTTTAAGAAATTTTAAAACTAAATTTAATATCTGACATAGGCGTTGAAACTTTGAGGTTCAAAATTTTCCTTTTCTATCCCTTTACCAATCTTTTTTTTCCTCACATTTCCGGCCCTTTTATTTTGTTGTACGTTCTGTTGTGTGATTCGAACACATATCCCCTTCTTACTTCCTCAGCCTTCTCCTGTCTTTATCTGCATTTATTCCTCTTTTCTTGAACACCTGCATTCTCTGTTTTTCCCTTCCTGCCCTGTAGCTACATCCAGATGTCAGTCTGCATTGGTGTTTGTGTGGATCTGAATGTGCAGCTATGTGGATTCCTGTGCAGCATTTGACCTTGTCCAACCATCCATAACTGAGTTTTCTAATGTTTCCCCAAAGCTGTATATGAGCACGTGTGTCTTTTGGTGTCCTGGCTGTGTGTTGGTGCTCATGACAACATGCACCATTTGTCCTTGTTCGCTCAAGCACATTGGCACTTTTGGCAATTTTTTTCACAGGTGTGTGTGCACACGTGTTATTGTTTAAGTGTGTGTTTAAGCCAGCGGGGCACCTGCAGGTGCAGTCTTTTCAATTTGGCACATTTGGAAAAGGTGCAGGTCACCAGTCAGACATTGTTGAGTCAACATGCATCACATTTATACACAAGCACACAACACCACTGAAATCCAGAAGTAATATTAATAATTTAATATCTATCTATAACCTCATTTTACAATGTTGCCAGGACTCCATAGACTTATGTCATAAACACTGGGATGTTGTCCAAAGAGCGAAGCCGAAACCAGACACAGAGACAGATATAAAGGTAAGTGAGTTTATTTACAGGGTGAAACTATATACAGTGGGCGGTATCCGGAGGGGTCTGCAAGAGAAGGAGAGCTAGGTGAGTCTCGGGTACGAGTCTTGGTCCGGGACGGTTGAAAGGTGGTGGTTATAATGTCTTTTTGTTTGCTTACAGATCCAGGAGGTGAATGCAGCGCCGAGGAGAGGAGGAGCGGTTCTAGGAGTTCCAGGAAGTGACGAGCCAGTTCCAGCAAGGTAAGTATCCGAGTGGTTCCAGGTAAGTAGTTCTTAGTATCCGTAGTCGTGGCGTGGCAAAAACCTAGGACGTAGGCAAAAACAAAGAACGTAGTTAACACTAGGAGCAAGAGTTCAGGTTAGACGCTGAGGCGGAGAATCTAACCCAGTAGGTTTGATGCTCCAGCGAAGATGTGATCACAGCCTGCTGCTTAAATCCTGTGTGGTCTCGTCAGTGGTATGAGGAACACCTGTGGACAATGATTAGTGGCGCCACCCAGAAGGTGGAGCCAAACCCCAGATCCTCACACTTATCCTCATTTCATCAAGGTTTTGGTCACTGTGACAAACTATTGGTCCCAAAAACCTAAGAAAAGCCACTGAGGTTTTGTATGAACAGGGCTAATGCACGCACAGCTGGTGCTACATCTGACTTCTTGGGTTCTAGAATAATAAGTCCAAACATATTTCATCCAACAAATAAAATGTTTATTACTTGCCAGAATCTACCTGAAGAGATCCTTAGTTCATATAGTTTCAAATGATGTCCTTAAACAACATGTAGTAGATTGCACAAAAGGCCACAGGAGTTTAGTTCTAATACCTATAGAACCTGACACCAAAATGGCAGGTCTCACTTTTATAGAAATTTACCAGCATAACAAGATTACCACTACACAGAATCATACAGAAACAGTTCCTTCACCCTCTCTTTTTTATTAAATACATTTTGGGCGAGTCCTTGCTTCAGGCAGAGGAGTTCAGGTATCTTGGTTTCTTGTTTGATAGAACAGATTGAGAGAAGGACCGACAGATCATCAGTAATAAGAGCTTTGCAGCTCAGGGTCAATCCATCCCTCTACCAAATTGTACCTTTGCAGCTTTGGTCACTTGATGATCATAATTTTGGGGTATGAAAAAAAGCTGTTTTCCACAGGTGTCTTTATACCCAGGTGTCTTTATTCATATATTCATAGATGGATTGATGAATGAATAAGCAAAGCGTATACTCTATTATAATAATTAAATCAATGTTGTTTTTTGTTTGTTTTACAGTTTTAACCCTTTCAATTTATCCATCCATCACTTTCTTAGCTTGCTTTTCTTCATTGGGCAGAGGCCAGGGTACACAAAGTCTATCTCCTCCAATTCAAATTGTACAAATTCAGATGGGAAAGTTAGTATTTGTTTCCCATATTTCAGTTATGCCCTTTTACAAGCGCTATTATCTTTAAAAAGGTAATAACTCTATAGTGTCTGTCTGAGTGACTCCATCAAAACCCTTATTTTTATAATAGGTATTAATACATTAGAGAGCCAGTTAAACAGTCCGTCTGCAGCACAGTGTTCTTTTCATTAAAATCTTTAGGGATTAAAGGTGCGAAGAGCATTTTGATTTATCAATTCATCACAATTGTATTTTTATTTCTTGCAAGGAAACCCAGGCTATTCCAAAACAGATTAAGTTTTTATGAAAATGAATTTAAATTATGTTTCCCCACTGCATGGACAAATAAATGCATTAACAGTCCACAACAATATTCTGAAAAAATAAAGCGAGCCAACAGATTTTGACTTTGAATTGAATATAGGTAAGGCTATTTTTAAATAATGCATCTCATTAATATTTTCTTGTTGATCTCAGTGCTCTGTGGATTTTTTTAAAATCCCAGCTATCTAATTTAGAATGACAGTGGGTTTTTTTTTAAATTTGCAATTTCTATATTAAAAAAAAAACAGAAACAAGAAATAAACACAACTGAGGTGCTTTCAAGCTGAGCTATTAGTCCAAATAGCTGCTCAAATAGTCGTAAAACTACAAATGCCAATAAAAATATAAATATAATTTCCAGCTGACCACATTTAAATGTCTGCAGCTGAAGTAGAAATAAATGCGTTCTCCCCCGGGACAAATTTATGACCCAATACATCTCAACTGAAAATAGGCTGTCTATGTTTCCATTTTGTGCATTTTTTAGACTTATAACAGGCAAAATGTGAAAACCACTGGCATTTTATCCCTGTGAATATTTTTTTAAATGTATGTTTAAGAGCAAAAGCTAAGCAAATAGGCTATAGTGAGTGAACTGGTGTGTGTGTGTGTGTGTGTGTGTGTGTTTTTAGTATACAGGAAGGTGATGTAATATTAGGAAGTTGTGGGTGTGTGTAGGCATCCAGTGCTTCTGTAACACAACACAAAAAACATGTTCACACTGTTTATGTTTGGAACATTTTAGTTGGGCTCCTGAGCTTTTTCGCTTTCAGGTTGGTTCAGTTGCAGGGTGAAAAACAATAACAAAACTCATGAACACCGCACGTCCATTGTGAAGTTCCACATGGAAATGTGACTCTCAGGTAAACTCAGATTGACTTAAGCGATGTGATTGAGGTTCATATGTTAACTGCAGTTTTTATTTTGTGTTGTTGTTTCTTGGTTTTTAACTTCAGGAAGACGGCAAGGGGAGAAAAGAAGCAGAGCCAAACATGCTTCTGTGTTGATTTTCTTCTCAGCAGGTCATCAGCTCCTGATGATGAAACCAACCAAATTAAGCAAGCAAGACTTTGGCTCCTGTTTGCTGTAAAAGAAAAAGAAAATCAAACATAGAAAATGGAATGTTTTAGCTTTAGCTTTTAAATTATTATGGACACCAAGATATCATACATGTCAAACATTAGTGGTGAAACTGACAGCATTTTTATGGGATTACCCTTCAGAAAGTTGCTCCATGAACTGAAATGTTCAGGTTTCAGTAAATATAGTCAGTTCTGTAAGCAAGGAAAACAAAAGATAAAAAAATTAACCATTTTTAGTGCTGTATTGTTTCCAGAAAACATAATCATAAGAGATCCATCTTGCTGCAACAAATTTACATAATCTTGACATAAACTAAAATGTGCTAGTAGCTCGAAATGTGAAACTCTGAGTGACAAAGTTGCTTTGTTTTTCAATTATGAGGCTGCTGGTGTTGAAGCATTGCCCTGAAACCCACTCACAACATACTGCATTGTTGTAAATGTCAGCCTGAATATTTAATAACTTTGAAGGAATCCTGCATGCAAGGTAGGCTAAAGGGAGGCACATATAACCTGTAATGAGGACAAAGGCAGATGTTTGTTTGCCGTTGCTGTTTTTCCTCTTTGTGAACTTAGCAAAGCATACACACTCAAAGAGCAATTCACTGTTAAAGACAGGTGATTGCAACAAAATAGAGAAATAGCCATAACACTCGATGTAGTGTTTTGTTAAAGTTAGCAAGTTTTAGGGTTGGCAGCTAGTCTTTAAGGTATGTAATTATTCTCCCATTGCTTTCAGAAAATGCTTTGAACTAAAAAGTAAAAAAGGAAAAGAAACAAAAAAAAAAATACTTCAAAAAAACCATAAACAAATGTCAAGTGTGATTTCTTTTTCTTTCACCATAATAAAACACTATTCCATTATTAACCATGACTTGAACTGTGTTCAGTTTGCATAAATGCACAGTGAATAATTGTATCAGTCAATCAAAATGTTTTCAAGTTAACACCAGTCAGCTGAGTTAAATAAAGACAAAACAACTGAGAATCACCCTGCTGTTAAAAAACGTTTAACAGTTTGACCACAACCTTCTCCGGAGAAAATTAAACCTGAATAAAGAAATAAAAGTAGAATTCTTTGAAAAACTGCAAACCGTCTGCCGCCTTGCATGCCAGGATTTTAAACAAAGACCTTGTGCGACGACTCTCAGCTACTGAAGGTGTTAAAAACATCCCTTATAGTTGTATATACTGCTTCCAGAAGACATATAAGTTTGTTGCCTCTTTTATACCACATTTTCGTAAACAGAGGCAGAATGGATGGGGGGTTGAAGTTGATCCACTGCTGTTATTCATCTGAGCTCTCAAGGGAGTCATAAAGCCAAGCGGGAGATGTGTGTGTGAAGTCAGGGGTGGGTGCAGCATTGTACTCTAAACAAGAGCACTGTTGTCACTTTGTTGATGTCCTAATACCAGTTCAAATAGTTAATGTGTGAACAACCAAAAGTGGCTTATGGAGTGGCACATCATGGCGGCCATGCGGCAGAACCATAGTTTGAAAGTGAATGTTTTTATTCTTGGGTTCATTTCTCGAGTAAGGATCAAGAAGGGTAATATTGTTTTAACATTTAGTCTATTCAATGTGACTCTGTGTCTTAAAACAAATGCCTTTATGAACGTAATGCAAAATATTTGCGGATTCTACCAACTACACTGTAAAATGACATGCTCATTAGGATTCTGCATTCTTTTTTTTTTGCTGTGCTTTTTGATTAATGAAGCCTAGGCGTAAATTCAGACTGGAAGACCTGCTTCAGCCTCACCTGCATCTAATCGCTGCATCGAGCACCTCCACTCCAGCCCATCAGCATCAGACCGAGCCTGCAGCGTATCCAATCAGCGAGCAAGCCTTCGTTTAAAAGGACTTCCATCATGGCCCCATCCGTTCGCCGGCCGAACTTCAGCCCACCTCCACCCCTTCTTCACCTCCAGTTTCCCAGCTCCCTCAAGCTTGCTTCCCCTCTTCAACCTCCACCACCAGTGTCCGGCCCGGGGAAGACGCCTCTAATGCTCAACCTGAGCTTCTCGTCGAAGCGCATTGCTATTGTCGGCACTCGCGTCTTCCGCGAGGTCCGAGCGCCAAATATCTTATGTCATTCATGTCAAATAAAACCATTTAATTGCAGCTTCTCTTTGTTGTGAGTCTCTCCAGGTTGAATTAGCTGTCTCATCACTGCCTGCCACACTTAAATAATGCATGTCGATCTGATCAGCACTGGTTGAAAGCCCTGAGAATTAAGAACTGTTCGTTTTGGCAAGGACCAGTCTGCAAGTTTGAAAGTTAATTTGAAAGTGAATAATTAAAAACTCTGCATCATATCTTCACGGGTGAGTCAAAAACCAAATTTATGCCCCACTTTCTTCTGTGTGGGGGAATGAAAAAAGGGTACTGCCAAAGGAAAAAGAAATCTTTAAAAAAGTCTAATAATGGGGGGGAAAGCAAGAATGAAGGAGGCCTTTTCCAGGAACTGTGCAAAACTCCTTAACTAAGGTAAACAAAAGAACTGGCAAAGCAACTTAATGCTGAATGATTGCGAACAATCAAAAACCAAAGAGCATATTCAAGGAGAGGTGTTTAACGAGTATCCAAAGGTGTGCTGATTGATAATGAACAAGTAAATTAGAAGCTGGAAGCAGACATCTATTGGCAATTATTCTACAAGAATAACACAAGACTGAATAACCAAAACAATTCTAACCCATTTTAAAACTTAAGACAAAACAGAAATGAACTCAAAGCCCCCAAAACTAAAGCAAAGACCCCCAAATAATGAAAGCTACCTGTAAAAATCATAAAGAAAAAGGCCAATGAGGAAGAGCTGTAAGATGTATAGTGCTGATTCCACTTTAACAAAATACAATTATCTTGTAAAACGTTAGGTTTATTTTATTATTAGGTAAATTCACTGGTGGTTCTTTAAAAATATACCATAAATAAGACAATAAGATATTTGTTTCCAAAGGCATTTCTTGTCTATTCAGGTCCCCAACTCCACTCTGTTGTCCAGATATGGTAATTTCTGGTTGCAAAAGAACTGATGTAGCAACAAGGCTTGCACTAAACCTGTAGCTTTAAATGTTTCTTCTCCAATCAATGTCAAACATAACGTGATGCAACAATGGGGGATTTAAAAAATAACAGTAGAACATTTTTAAGATACCTAAACCCTTATTGTATTGTCTTCTTTTTGATGGAGCATCCCTGTGGAGTTTTGTGTATATTTTTGAAACATGAGGAAAATGCATTCAGTGTTGATATTAAGCTTCTGTCTCCTGACATTCTTTGTTATTTTTATGTCATTGTTTTCACACTTACAGTGAGTTTAGATAAGCTCAGAATGTGAGCATTCATACTCCTACACATGCTGGGATGATTATGGGTTCTGTTTTAGAGTCAATTTGGTAAAGCTTATGCGTCTCTGTAAAAGGAACTGGACATAAGGTAACAGTCATTGGCGAGAGTGTTATTCTCCCTGCAAGCTGAAAACAGCCAATGTGACGAGCAATAAAGAAAACGGCACATTGGAAATAACAGGCTACAAGTGATAAAGAAAAAAAATAAAGCAATGCATAACAGCAGTACATGCTTTTTTCAGAGGTCCCCATTTATCTAAAGCAAATCTCAAATATATTTAAATTTTTATTCAACACTTCATGTAAAAGTGATGTTAAAAGCATCCGTTAACACTCATATTCACAGGAAATAATAAAAATGATATTTTTTCAACTCATCAGCATAAAAATAAAATATTTTTTAGAAAATGAAGCTAATTACTGTGCCAAAGATGAAACTGAGCCCCGTGGACTGCAAGGCCAATGACTGGCGTGGGCCAGATACATGACAAGATCCTGGGAATTGATCAAAGAAAATCCCAAGGTTAATGTTGTGTCAACAACCCCCCAAAATTGCTTGAAGGAATGATAACAAAAATTATTATTTTTAAATAGCTACCATACAGATTCTGACAATTAAAGGGTCTATCCACACAGGTTAGGCTCCAGGAGGGTTTAAATATGCCAACTTGGTTTGACTTAGAGCAGTCTATTTTATGCTTTGAGTTAAGACTAAAGCCAAAAAAAAGAGAGAATATTTCTGTACAGCCAATTTCACAAGAACCAGTCAGCACCCAAAACTTACTGCTGCCATGCACAAACCGTAAAACTCATAGTCATTGCAGCATTGCTCGTATACCAAAAAGCCCATCTGGACTGCAGTTTTAAAGACTTTCAGATAGATACAAGTTTCCATGTTTCTGATGACCTGAGCAATATCTTAAAGGAAAGGAAAACTAATGACCACAATAGTAGTCTTGGTTTTTCGTCTTCTTCTTAAGAGGGTATTTAAATCTTTGTGAGGAAGAAAAAAAACAACAAAAAAACAAATGAAATTAAGACCCGCACTGTTTGTTATTACACACACTGACTCTAAGCCAGCCCTGTTAGTGAAGAATAAAATCCATAAACATAGCCAATGAGCAATGAAAATATATTGTTTATATTCTACTTTACTTCAGGCATTCAATTTGTCCATTCTGTCACTACATCGTCTTGGCATGTGTGAGTGTTTACTATAATTACAATATTATTTTAGGGAACTGTGGCACAAACTGCTGATAAAGCTGTGCATGTTACTTTGTTACATGTATTCCATTTCAACAAGCTCATGAAGGTGGCTCCCGTACACCAAGCAGCAATATTACTTTCCTAATGAACCCCTAGGGGCTCACACACAACATGCCCCGATGTAGGTTGAGATTACTCTTTATAATATAGCTCTAATGAAGCTCCTCTGCTGATTCACAGATTTCAGGGTCAGGCTGATGGGTGCCTCATGCATTAGGTGATACTAAAGAGAGCCATGATCTCAACAGCCAATTAAAACAAACTGCAGCACAAACCCCACAGAATACATTTACTCCCAGCATCGGAGACAATACAAGAAGTTTCTTTTTAACGGAATGATTCCACCGAGGCTGGTCATTTTTGCCTGAGACAGACTTGTGTGTGACTAAATGAATAAAAAATAACCAGATGGATAAAAATAAATTGCAACAAAGAGAGATGTGTTTTTCTTTTTTTTTACCGCTTTAATTTCAGACTTGAATCAGTTCCAGACTTGAGTCACAAGAAGCACGGTGTAGTTATCTAATAGAGCAGAAAACACAAACAGGTTTGATACATTTACAGATGGAGCAGATGTAATCTTGTGCCTTGACTAAAATTACTCAAACACAAGCACCTCACCACACTGATGAGCCCAAAAGTTGCCCATCCATCCATCCATCCATCCATCCATCCATCCATCCATCCATCCATCCATCCATCCATCCATCCATCCATCCATCCATCTTCTGCCATATATTTATGTTTGGGTAGCAGAGGCAACAGTTTTTAAAGAAAAATCTAGACATTCCTCTCCACAGTGCCACTCTCGAGCTCCTCCTAGGGGATCCCAAAGGTGTTTGCAGGCCAGAGAAGATGCATAATCTCCACAGCTGGTTTTGGACCTGCCCTGGGTTGGTGCTTAGAAAATCTCCAAAGGAAGGCACCCAGGATGCATCCTAATCAGATGCCGAAACCACCTCAACCGACTCCTTTCAATGTGGAACAGCAGCTGCTCTACTTACTGCTGCTTACTAACCTCAGGTGACAAAGCTCCTTACCTTATCTCTGAGGCTGATCTTGGCCATCCTACGGAGGAAGCTCATTTCAGCTGCTTCTGTCTGGGATTTCATTCTTTTGGTCATGAGCCACACCTCATGAACATAGGTGAGGATTAGAACATAGACGGAGTGTTAAACACAGCACCTAAACACTGCTCCTACTGAATCAGGTGTTTGACAGTCCGTCGAAGCCTCTCTTCCAATACCCTGGACTAAAATTTCACGGGGACACTTAGAAGTGTAACCCCTTGATAGTTGGCACACACTCTCTGGACTAGAGAGAGCACAATCTCTTTGACTTTGTGTGCACACACACCTGTTGTGTGTCGTACAAGAGTGAGATGCAGATAAGTGCAAAATCAAAACACCACTGTACAGTTTGAGGTTTGACCCAAATGAGAAGAATCGACACAGAGTTTGAGAAACAATTGTATATTGCTGTCATTCTGCCCTGGTGTGGAAAAATGGATTCCTACTGGAATCAGTGCTACAATCTTTGGCCTACGAAAAACAAGTCAAAGTGGATCTAAGACCAGGAGGAGGAGAAGAGAAAATGAGTGCTTGTCATACCAGAGTCTGGAGGGATCAGGGGAATCACAAGGAAAGTTCACCGATGAAAGAGCTCTGGACATAGAAAACAAATGATGTTCCTTATAATTACATGACCTGCTGTCTGACGTTGTTTACTTTAGCTAAATGCTACACTTTCATGGGCAAACCAAAATGAAAACTAAAACAGGTAATTTATTGTTTATGTCTTGTAAAGAAATTATTCTGCTCATGCAGTCTTTTAATCAGTTTCACTATAAACCATAATGTTAGAAGTAGAAACACTTTCAGATTTGCTGAGCCATTTTCAGCAATATTAAATACAAACGGAAAGCAATAAAAAGTGATAAGTCAACATAGTTATAGCTATATGTTTTAATTTTTTGTATTATGAATGAAAAACACTGAACATAACTTGTAGGACTTTTGTTTGTAATCTGATGGAAACTTGTAAATTTGCATTAACCAATATTGTTATATGTTAGCCCTGGTCTGGGCCAAGGCTAACAGGGATCAGCTGGTATGCTTTTAAGCAATCAGGTCCTTGGTTTGGTTCCCATCTGGGGACGTTTACATGTTTTCTTTGTGCATGTGTGGGTTTTCTCTGGGTCCCCTGGTTTTCTCCTGCAGTTCAAAAACATGTGTTAGGTTAACTGGCCCTAGGTGTGAGTGTGGGTTGGGATTTGGGTGTGTAGATGTTGTCTGTCTCTATGTGGCCCTGTGATGGACTGCCACCCTGTTCAGAGTGCTCCTCATCTCTGGCCTAAAGACTGCTGGAGATAGGTACCACCTCCTTCTGAGCCTGGATAGGATCAAGGAGGTGAAGAAAATGGATAGATGGATGGATGAGGGTCACTTCATCTGCTTGCACTCCTGCTCAGCCAAAGTAGACACACCTGCTCCCTTTTACCTTCTCTCCTGTGTATTTAGTTGCTGTGTTCCCTTCTTCCTGTGCCATTTGTTTCCCTCTTGTAGCAAGTCATCCAGTTCCATTGTTAGTCTGTGTTTTCAGCCTTAGCTCTGTGATTTGGATACCTCTGTCTGACTGACTGACCTCCTGTGACCTGACCTCGGTCAGTAGACCTTTTAAATATGGAATTCTCTCATGTATTTGAGACCAGACTGCCGAGTTTAGTTTCGTCTGATTATTCTGGAATCAATCCAGATCAAGATGGCTGCCAATTTTGCAGGAGATTGTGCATAAACTTAGTCTTAAGATTTAATTAATTTGATTTTAATTTAGACCTGTTTCAGATTGTTTGAATTTACGCTAAAAGCATAAATGAAGGTTTGCCGTGGGCTTTTTTTTTGGCGGGCAATGCAACCTTGGCCTTCTGTGAGCACCTTGACGTCTGGGCTCCATCTGTGAAAAGCAGTGTCATCTCTCTGCTACCTAAATGGATGCTGGGATAAAATATGTGGCAGAGATCAAAGCAGAGATCCTGTTAGCTCTGCTCTCTTAAAGGTCACCTCAATACGTAATAGAATGGGATGTCTTTGAGTAAGGGAGCGGGATGAGGATATGGCCAAAGGTAGTGGATAGAGAGTAACTGTGATATACAGGGGAGTGTTAGAGGCTTATACAGGAGATTGGGTTGAGAAAAGAGAAGAAGGGATAGACAGAACAAGATGTCTGACTAAACTTTGGACACGGCAAAGATTAGGAACAGATTTTGATTTTATTTTATTTTATTCTAGAGACATGACACCAGGGAGAAAAAAAAGGAGAACTGCTACATTTTAGTCTGCAGTGAATCTCTCCTAGTCCAACTCTGCCTTATCCATTTCTTAGTGTAAAAAAGTTGTGATTAGAAAATATTAGGCATGCAGCAGGCCTGTAATCACATAATTGCAGGCCAAACCAATTTTGATTATAAATTCAGTAGCAAATTATTTAGCATTTGTTTTTATTAGGAAAAATGTAGAGTTTACTGCTCACAGATGCTACTCTGAGAGACAAAAATAGACTGCAAGCTTGAAAGAAAACCAGCATCGTCTCCATCTGCCTCACCAAGAGACCGTGGATCGGCGTCGGCTACAATCATTCCTTGTCAGCTCTGACACATGCAAATCTAAATTCCTGGTCAGGCCGACACTAGCCTGTAATTTTCCTGGCTAAATGAGCAGATCTGTGTCTTCTTTTGTCATTCAGGCTGGCAATATAACAGCGCGATTAAAAGATTATCGGTTAATCCCGGAGAAAATACAATGTTCCAGGCAAATAAAAAAATACCTCAAGAAGGCCATCCTCTGAATGTTATGTATAACAATGAGCTCATTTTTGCTTAAAAATCTGGGACAGGGAGATACCACATGAAAAAGTTTGAAGTGGCTGTCAGATCAACAGGAGTAAGTTCTCTGAAATATTGAAAAGACTGCGACTGATGTGCTTGTCACTAAAATGGTGGAATTTGTTCTCCAGCTGCAACCTTTACTCTTTGACTCCCAGTAACTCCCCAACATAAACTGCAATTTAAAACTTGCTGTTTTGAGCACAAACATGTTTCAGCATATGTCCAAATAAGATGAAAACACAACATATAGCTTTGGAATGGCTAAAACAGCAAACTTATTTCTGATTTACCCAAGTCGAGGGTGGCTACTTTTTGCACTGACAGTACCAAAGTGAAACAAAACAATGCAACATTGCAAATACTCCAGTTTGTTCCTCACATTTTGCCTTCATTCTTCCATTTCAGTCAGAAATGAATAATCTGTCATTAATTCCTTCCTTATTACATTTACCAACAAAATGGCAGTATAAGACACAACCCGAGTGAGAGAGGGCGGAAATTCTTTCTAACTGGACCAAAACTGTTCAAAAGCAGCAAAAAGATTAGTCCTTGTGTGCGTTAAAATATGTTTTTAACAAAGCCTTTTTCAGAGCTTAACAATGTTCAGATTTTGGATCATTATGCACATAGTGGAGGAGGACAGAGGCTTTTCCACAATCATTTCAAAACTGGATTATTTTTTAAAAGGGAATAAAAAAAAGTTATAGGTTGAAGAACATTGCAAAGAGGTGAGAACAAGTTTAGTTAATTTGAAGAATGAGGATTTAAAAGAAAGAAGTAGGACAACTTACTGCCACGCCAAGGAGACAGACATGTCTGATCTGTATGACAGTCTTTGAGGAAAGGTACTCACAAAGTCTTCTAAGGCTCATCTGATAGTTTATTCAAAGCATGGTGGATTTTGTTCACTGCTAAATTTGAATACCTCCTTGACAAATCTTTCTTTACAATAAAGAAAAAAAAAGGATGAAAGACACGGCTGGTTGAAGAAGAGTATTAGTAAAGATTGTAAATGGAGAAGATTCTTGCTCTAAGTTTCAAGCCGTCATCTTCTCAGCTCGTTACAAGCCTTTAAATCTTTTCTGACATGACTAAATTTTTGATGCGTGGCGCTTTCCTTTACACTTGTCTCTGATTATTTTTAAAGAAAGTGTTGAAAAGATGCAAGGGCTGCATAATTAATTTTTGCTTGTTAACTAAAATAGGAGGTTAATGTTTGGAAAAAGTCTTCT
Source organism: Kryptolebias marmoratus (assembly GCF_001649575.2). Taxonomy (NCBI): domain Eukaryota; kingdom Metazoa; phylum Chordata; class Actinopteri; order Cyprinodontiformes; family Rivulidae; genus Kryptolebias; species Kryptolebias marmoratus. The sequence continues at coordinate 15,288,630 of NC_051431.1, read as the reverse complement.
TGAATTATTTATTTACCCTCTTCTAATAAGTCTTAAATAAACATGGTGTTTGTTCTACCAACAAGGAGTTATTAAAAGTGAGGGTTCAGTTATTTCTATAATCAAATATATTTACATTTCCTCTCCACTAATCCAAGGAGATTCCAGCCTGACTGCACATTCTGTCAATACATCCAAATGACCCCCCCCAGATGCATTTAATAACATCGCAGAACCTCAAAGTTCAACCAAAATTATCCTGTTCAAAATTCTCTTTTACAGGTTCTGTACTATTTGTTTTATTCAATATTGATGAATTGCTACCAAATCTCATAATAGCATTGCATAAAGGTTTTCTATTGTTTTCATTTTATGTTATGTATCCTATTTTCTGTCGTAATTCTTTTTCTTCTTTCGTTTGTTTTTATTCTTGCGAAATAATTTACAATCAAACCAAAATAAGATTTGTTCAGAGAAAACAAGTCAGTTCAGAAGGAAGGCTTGTTTATCAACTTTTAGCATCCGCTTGATGGATAACCAGATGTTTTCTTAGCACAGTGGCTAAGATAAGGAAACACTTTTGTCTTATGGTACAGAGCCAGCTGTGGTGGGCAGAGGCCTGCAGTTCTTCATGTTTTCCTTGTTTCCCTGCTCCAACACACCTGATTCAGAGGTTAAAAAAGCCTGTTAATCACCCATTGATTCAAATCAAGTGTGTTGGAGCAGAGAAATATGTAAAACATGCAGGATAGTGGCCCTCGAGGACCAGGATTGGCCACCCCTGTTCTAAATGGTTACGCTAACCTTAACAGAAACAAAATGGACAAGATAAAAATTGTAACACAAGGAAAGGGAACTGAGAGGATTGTTGTTGTAATTGTTCCTATACTAATGACGCAAATACATCTGGCAGCCAATCACAGCACTGGTTTATATGAAATGCATCACTGCTGTTTTTTTCTTAAGAGTTTAAAACTGCTGTTCAAAAGTTTTGCCTTACCACATGATTATAATGTCACAATTATATAAAAATAAACATCATATCCTTATCACTATGATAATTATTCTAAGAGTTCTGAGAACCTACGGTTTGATCACACATAATTAAACCACTTCTCCTGGGAGGGAAAGATGGGTGATGATGCATCAAACAGCTTAAAATCATGTGATTACCTACATTAGTTATTTTATCAACCAAGACATAAATATACATCATCATCACAAAAATCACATTTGAAAGAATCTTAGCACTTAACGAAGAAACACACTTAGACAGAAAATAATCTTTTTTTTTTTGGTCCAGAGAGTGAAGCAAAGAATGTGAAGAGACTGGAATGGAAGGCCATAAATATAATTGTTTTGACTTTGAATATGTGCAGCTATGTGTGGGGGTGTGCATGTGTATGTGTGTGTGTTTGTGTTCACAACTGAATGACCACAAATTAAATAAATGTGATATTCCCAAAACCTTGACTTCCTTTAACCTCATCTTTTCTCAAATGTTCCACAGCCTGTGATCAGACACTGGATGCACTCCACAGTCCTTCACCTTAAATGCTCTATATACTACTTCATATAGCATGATAAAGAAGTTACATTTCTGGGTCAAAGAGGATAAGGAATCAAATATCTCAGTTTCTGTGTCAACCCTCTCTGGGGAATACATGGCTAAAATACTGATAGAGAATTACTTCTAAAGACCAAGAAGGGCAGTTAAAAGAACAAAGGCACAAAAGAAAGGAATAGGCAGTAAGAACAGAGAAAGGGTTTCCGCCCCGAGGCAAGATCAGCAGAGGAGTCTGGAAGACAAAAAAGGCTGTAAGTGTCTAATGAAAATGAGTTGCTAATCTGGGAGACATGACTGACGGACAGCAGTCATGTCCTTAGGCCCTGGCATTTGAGGCTGCAGTGCCAAATGTTTTATGAATATGCACTGATCTCTTCTATTTTAAAATGAATATTTATATACAGATAAATAATCTACTCAGATCTACTCTTCTGATTGTGGCATTGCAGGCGCTTTGGTCAAAAATTTGTCCCATTTTTTGGTATGCATTGTACATGTTCATGTTTTGAGTCAAAGCATATTTTACTTTGTGTAATGTTTTTGAGAATGCTCGTTAGGTTTGAAATGCTGCCTTGAATCTTTTAAATAAGCGATGGTCCCATGACCTTTAGACAAGACACATTCTCTTCTGTACCAAGAAAGAAAGACAAAAATAAGTATTTTTTGGTTTATTCTAGTTTTATTTTTCAATATTAGACATGGCACGTTGAGATGATCTATACCAGAAAGTGTTCAGGAATAGATATTCCTTGATACGACACTTTCAGCTTGAATCAGTAGCCATCACAACTCCTGATATCTAATGAAGAAGTGCTCTTTGGCATTTGCGATTTTAAAATAATTATTAAACATGTTGAAGAGAAAAGACAAATATTTAATTGAAATCTTGATAATTGCTTTTGGTCTAGCTATAACTCCACTTGGGTCTGAATCTGCGCTGCTGCCTGCTAGTTGGTGATTCATTTTGTAAAATAATTGCTACCACAATCACTAACGTCACGGGAATATCACACAACTGAGACAGAATAACAAATTAAATAAATAAAAGGAAAATAATGATATGAAATGATAATTATGGGCAACACTTGACAAAACAAGAACTACTAACTGCACACTACTCAGTCTGTTGATCTGTATGAGTCCGAGAAGAAATGACACCTACAGAGCCGGCAGTAGAAGTTTCTGCAATGCAAAGTTTCCTCTGTGACAAGGATCCAGACACATGCAAGTGACATATAATTTTAATTAAAAACTCATTAAATCTTGATGTCTATTGACTTGTCGTTATTTTTAATATGCCTGCCTCTACTTATCATGGCTCGTCACAAACACTGCAGCCTCAAGGAGCTGCAAGCACTGCTCTCCTTTTATTTTCCCCTGATAGCTATATCTGATTTATCAAATAACATAACTTTAGGACAGGAGCACACAGTTCTTTCTTTAGTTTACCACAGCCGGAAATTAATCTTAAACTCCAGGAGTAATTCAAACATAGTCTAGGTAAGGTCAACATTGGCCCATTTGAGACTCACACACATTTTTCCTGTTGGAACCTTCTGCATGTACTGGTGTATGTCACTGTGTGTACGGAGACAGGTGTTGGCTCATTACCGCCAGCTTCAGGAGCGTTCCTTTCCCTAAAGCTTTACTTGCATCTGTCTCGGATCCTAGGCTAGCTGAAACACAGTCAGGACAAGTGAAAGCAGCTAACAAGCCAGTCCAGACAGAGCATAGAAAGGAGTTTGAAGTAGGAGCATACAGTTGTGTTTGTATATTTTTTTGGGGATCGGGATAACATGATATTTAGTTATGTGGCATTGTAAATGGTGATTAAAACCTAAAAGTGACTTCAGCTGAGGCCCTATCCACATGAATATTTTCTGCTGCATTTGAACCTCTTATCCACACACAAACTTTTTATTTTAGCTGAGAAAAACAGATATTTAAAAAAAAAGATGAGATTTTTTAAAAAGTTGTTTTTTGGTGGAGCCATGGAATGAAGATGTAGCAGCCTAATTTGTGCATGCCCACTATTACTTTGCACCCTAGAAACCTTTCAAACCTTGTTTTTTTTCTTAGTCTGGTTAAACTGATCCTAATCTTGCTTTTGTTTAATTTGGATCATGTTCTGAAATGGTACAGAAGTGAGAAGAAAATGTAAACATTGTCAGAAGATAAAAAAATTGCTGAATAATTGAGCCTTAGAGATTACATGTTTTAAAAGCCTATATTTTGCACCTTTCACCATCACAAATGCATCAGGCACAAGTGGTTTTATACTCTTAAGTGTGCATAGCAATATGTATGATTAGGGAGATTGCATGTATTTCAAATGTTCAACTTGTAAACAAAGTGGTATAGCAGTAGCAAAGAACTGGTGTGAATTTAAAAACAGTGGATTCAATATAAAATATAAATATAAATATGTTGAACTGACCATTATATTTACAAAAGTTATCTAGGACACAAAATTCTGACTTCCTTTACAGTAAAGAGAAATATCCAGACCCTGTTTTTGCTCACTTGGTTATGTTAAACTGTCTTTTTAGTATTTAAAACTGACATTTTGCCCTTTATAGATTCTGAATATCCTATAATAAAAACATAAAAAGGTATAAACCTAAAAAATAAAGGGCAGCTCTCATTTATTTCCCCAAAGACTAAATACTTCAGAACAGTTACACAATTTGTTGCTTCCCCACTAAAAAAAAGAAAAGAGTAATCCAAATGAGCTTAATTCATAAATAGTTAGCAAAGGACAAAAAACCACTGCAACTTAGCTGATGGTTTTTTTGGGGTCATTTTAGAATTTTGGAGCCACACAAGACATGGACAGTCAAGACAAGAACCAGAACTGTCTCAAGATCAATCCATCTATGACCTGGTTAATTTACCCGGTTAATCCTGTCCTTAACCCAGCAGTCATTGAGTGAAAGACAGGAAACACCCTGAACAACACGAAAACACAGGAAACAAACTATACACACATACATTCCAAAGCTCAACTTAGAATCAACAATTAACCTATCATGTATGTTTCTGTTTTTGGAATGGGCTGTGCAATACTAAAACATATATTTTTTATGACAATACTTATTTTCTTAACTCTACCTTTAAAAGCATAAATTCAGAGAGAATGTTTTTTTCTTGCGTGTGTCCTATGGTTGGAACTCCTGAAGTGTTCTTTGAAATAAGGTTTTAAACCACATTTTCCTCCAACCAGATTATCAGATAAAGCATAAAAGCAAAAGATTAAATTACCAGTCTGAAATGCAGTGGGCATCTTCTACTTTCAGTCCAACTGTTCATAACTCGCTCTGCCCATCGTGGACTGATAAATTGTTTCTCTTTCTTTTTCTTTTTAGTTCTTTTTAGGAAGTTCAATTCAATTCAATTCAAAAAAACTTTCAATTCAAAACAATTAAAAAAAACTTTATTAATACCGAAGGAAATTAAATATTGTTGTACCTCATAATCCTAGTTTCGTTAAAGATTTGTTATAGATGCTAATGGCTGTGTGCAGGAAGGATCTCTTGTAGCGGTCTGTCCCGATGTGTCCTTGGTCCAAGTCTTCTTTAAGAGCCCCAACAGGTGAGCCTCGCTGGCCTCCTGCGGAGCCATAATGGCCAAGCTCTGGAAACGCAGGTTGGTCTTGAAGTCCTGGACGATCTCCTGGACCAGGCACTGGAAGAACAGCTTCCAGATGAGCAGCTCGGTGGACTTCTGGTAGTGGTGGATCTCCCTAAGAGCCACGGTACCGGGGCCTGTAAGGGTGAGGTTTCTTCACTCCGCTGGTGGCTGGGGTGCTCTCTGCTTTGTTGGCGAGCTGCTTCCTGGGAGCTTTACCTCCGGTGGATTTATGGGCGGTCTGCTTGGTTCTGGCCATGACTGGACTTCAGGGTTCTTCACATTTAACATTTGTTGTTATGGTTACACTTCACAAAAAGATGTCCAAAAGTAAAAGGTTTCAGTAAAGAATCTTTGTAGCTGCACAGCATCCGATACCAGAGGAAATAATCATCCCCCCCCCCAAAAAAGCAATTTACAACTCGAAAAAAGAAGAATTAAAATTTTCAAAAGCAATACCACAGAATGAGCGTAATAGAGCAACTCCAACATGCAGCCACCTTAAGCGGCGCAATTCTAAAAGTTGTTGCCGCTCTAGTTTTTAGTACAGGTATATGCCATCCCATTTCATTACTCTGCATGGCTGTCTCTGGGAGTAATAATTCAAAAGTGTGGTACAAATAGAGTGAGGGTAATGGCGCTGCTTCTGGCAATGGGGGGGAAAAATCAATCACTTTTTAGGCAGTATGGAGCCATTTAAAAATCCTGCCTCCTGGATAATTCAGGTTTAAAAAGGTAGACCAGTGGCATTGCTGCCAATGGTAACAACCTACAGTTGACTGCACCCCATGCCAGGGGTGCAGCTGCTTCAGGTCGCAGTAATTGGCTCAGGGCAGGATACAGCATGTCCATTTACTCACACAAGGGCACAGGGAGAGGGAGAAGTGGAAAATGATGCTACCACACTCCACAGTTGTCCAGTCCACATGTTGATTAACAGTCTGTGCTCTGTCAGATTGTCGTTGATTTGGTCTTTTTTTTGAATTAGCAAGTCAGAAGGATGAACATGGAGCCTCACTGCCACCATGCTGTGACACAGTCAGCATCTCAGTTTAATTGCATCCTGTTCCCGGTTCTTGTCTGAAATCTCCCGATTAATGACAAACTGTTTGATAGTTTTGGCAGATGTGCTGCCGTATGTCAAACGGACTAATGCGTCACATATGTTCTCTTTGACTAACTCCACAACGATACTTTTGATTTTTAGACTTTCCTATTATTTAGTTTACCACATTTATACAGTATGTTTGTACAATACATAGATTTCAAATCTATAAATGTTTGTCACAAAATTATTTAATGTTAATGTATTAATGTGTAATAGTATCCAGTAGGATAATATTGGGTTTGCTGTGTGTTTGGAAGTATGCTACAACTTTGCCATTTGAATCCTTCGTATCTAACCAGTGATATTTCAGTACGTACAAGCTCTGCTTTTAGCCAACACATTTTGTGTATTTGTGTCCTCAAAAAAAAAAGAAAAATTCAGAAATAGATCTAAAATAAAGTAATGGATACTGAAAAAATGTGCTTTTTCAGGTGAGTTCCCCTTTTATGTTGCAATATTATGTCTAAAGTGGACATTTGATAATGTTTCTGTTTCCTAAAATAAATTATGCTTTAAGTGATTCAAAAACACTATTGCTCATTTTTTTTGTCCGCTCTATAACATTTTTTGTCTGCTTTTTGTTTAATCTCTTAACCACTCTGACAGTTACCTTCTGAATGAATAAATGATCAGATGTCAGGCGATAAGTCACAGGTTTCAGGGTTAAGTGTGGTGATAAAATTCCCTTGTGGCTGATTCATTTGGCACTTCCAGGAGGTTGGTTCCATAAATTTAAAAAATGTTTAACGTGCCGCCAACTTTTACTGTTCATCCATACCATTATGATATTTTACAGACACAAGAAACTGCACATATGTTAAATTATTAGACAGACTCTGAATCAAAAGTACTTTAATGGGGGTGGGGTGGGGACTCAAGAAAAGACAATGAAACCATATTTATTGGATGAACAGTGAAGTACCAACTTTCCAACACTATACAGATAGTTTGATAGATACCAGTTTCCAAAATAATTTATTGGAGTCATTAAAAATATCTAAATTAACTAATTAATCTTGTATTTAACAGAAAACCACATATCTCCTCAAGTAAAGATAAAAAACTTTTATTTATTTTATCTCCTTAGGAATCAGTTTTTTATAAAAGTCAGTTTTTTATTATTTTTGTTTGACTTGGGTTTTTCCCGCAGTGCCTCAGTGTGACGCCTCAGAGTAGAATCTGAAACACAGAATATAAGACTTTACCTTTCATTTTTACTTATGTGTTTGTATGCCAGTCAACCAGTTTGTAATTTCCATAATTGTGGATAAAAGTGTAAAACTGTCTTTTCCATCCAACACCCGCTAAGATTTGCTTTGGGTATGTTGAAAATGTTTAACTTCAAAATTAGTTTTTAGAGAGAGAAAGAGAGACTGCTCTGTGTGCCAAAATGTTTTTTAAAAGACGTCGCAAATAAGCTAACCAAACTGTTAGCTTAATCAATCAAACTTTAATGATAACTGAGCACATTTATGATGGAAAATATTCTGTCCTATGCATTTCTCGACCAAGTCTCTTTAGAAAAATAAATCCCTCATTGCAAGACAAAGTCTTTGATTAGGCTGATATTGCTCGTAAGGTGCATGAACTTGGGGTCAGCTCTACACCCTGTCTGTTCATTGATTAAACTTACTTAGTGTTTCAATGCATTTAGGTAGGAAAGTGTTCTTTTAAATGCATCTCTCAAACCAATCTCCTTTAAAATGAAAAATCCTTCATTGTGACAGGATGTAGTACCTGTGGAAGTCAAAATAGTAGACGCTGTATATTGACACAAATCTAAAAAAAAAAAAAAAATCAAAAAGAAACAAAAAGCCTCATCATCAATCTCAAAGATGTACAACATCATCAATCATGGACAAATTATGGATATTTATAGCCTATTACTAAATGGAAGTACAGAAAACATTGTCACTGTATTTTCTTGGATTATTCATAACAGTGCAGTGCTTTGCATTGGGACCTAATGTAGCTTGTAAATATTGGGACATTTAGTTGAAAATCGTCTATGACATACTGTTCTGCGTTAACAACCTCTACAGTCATGCATCGATTTGTGCCACTGCATCATCACCTGCATGAACTCTTTAGCTAAACTTTTTTATATAAGTGAATCACTGTAGCACCCATATTTATGTCTAAAGACCCATAATTGGATTTTAGAATAATATGCAGAACTGAGGGGCCGCAGTCTTGTAATCCTGAGGCTGCAAGTTTGAGCCCAGGTTGCATCAGAAAGGGCATCCAGCGTAAAACAATTGCCAAATCTTTTGTGTGAATTTCGCTCCCTGTGGTGACTCCTGAAGTAGGGATCAGCTGAAAGGACAACAACACAGAACTTTCTATCACTGATACTGTTATACAACTGTGTGTGCGCTGTTCAGCTCAAATACTGTGTATTTATTTAGTTTGTCTGCAATTAAAGGGGATGGTGACGATTAAAATGTATTAATCAATTCCTATGTCACAAACATAGCAAAGGAACTGAGGCAAACCTTAGATCTTTTTTTTTTCTCTCTCTCACACTCACATAACAAACACACTCAAACCCAATAAGCACAATAAATTTGTGAATCATTGGAAGAGAAGATAAAAAATAGAAGAGCTCAAAAAGGTTATCAAACAGAACAGGCATGTCTATCCCATTATCTCATCCCTTCCAGCTCACCCTTAACCTTGTTCTCTGCCTCCTCAAAAACCTTTTTAGAAATGCAGAGATACTCAGAAATGGCAGCATTGCCAGTAGGGTAGCTTCAGTACAGGCTGATGGGTTTAAACCACTGTGATCGTACACATCACCACACAGACGGCAAGATATCAGAAGATATTCTGGCACAAACAGTGAGAGCATGATATAGGATTTGGAAGCTGTCTTATATAAATAATTCATTTGATGCAGCATTTATTTCTATAGGAAAATGTATTGCACATGGGTTGTAAATATAGATTTTTCATGTGGGGGAGAGCCTGGAGTTTTCATGGTGACCCTGGGCAAACATGCACATAAGTAACTTTTACAGGCAAATTAGCTAGTTGTTCTTCTGCCAAGTTGTACCCCCACCCATACCTAATAATTGCCATTTTGTATGCAGTGGTTACCATTTCATTCCAGTGAGGTTAATTATTATTCATGGCAGCACAAGAGCAACAGAGGTTGGGGTCTATCATACAAGGCAGGACCCAATATACAGGCTGTGTAAAGATGCCCCTGAGGCAGTACAGCATATAGTAGCAGGATGTAAGATGCCGCCAGTCTAAGCAAACATGGAGCGCCACAACTGAGTGGCTGGAATAGAGTACAAGAACATCTATACTGAGTATGGACTGGAAGTCCCACAGTCAAAGTGTGAAACTCCACCAAGGGTGGTGGAGAATGGCAGGGCTATGATACTGTGGGAACTCCAGATCCAGACTGACAAACAGGTGATGGCTAACCAACCGGACATTGTGGTAGTCAGCAAGATACAGAAGAAGGCAGTGATGATTGATGCAGCAGTCCCAAGCGACTGTAACATCAGGAGGAAGGAGTATGAGAAGCTTGAGAAACACCAAAGGCTGAATGAGGAAATAAAATAAAACAAATTGTGTTTTGCAAAAAAAAGGTTTTGTTGCTTGTTTGAGATGTACTATAAAAATGTTAGTTTATTCTGACAACAGGTGTTGCTTTTTGTCTGGCTACCAATTTAAAGATTTTACTCAATTTTACTTCACAATAAGTAGGTTTGTGCTTACCTTTTCAAATATGCATACAATACCTCTATTTTTTTAAACTTTATACCAACTTCAAATAACTGACTTTAAACATCTTAAACACATACGGTGGCCTGTACTGTCAAACATACACACATTGTGCACACTTTGGACATTGGTCCCTTGTTATTTGAACATAAACATTTTATCAGTGTGTGTCAAGAGACAAAGTTAGCTTCATTAAACATTCATTCTCATGTAGCAGGTAAGCCCCTCTGTTCCAGTTTTCACTCAGGCAGAAGCACATTTCTTTCCTCATATTTGTGATGTGAACATTCTTTTCTCCTCTCCTGCGGAAAAGAAAGAAGAAAATCAAACCTAGACACACTCATTTTAGCTGCTATAACTTGAAGAAATGCACAGTACCGCAATGCAAGCCAACATAAATATTTAAATAAACATAATGAGAAAATCTGCTACACACTCACACACCTCCTGTTGAATGTGAATGTCAGGACTGCCCCGCAGAACATCTGCCTCAAGGGAATATCATGGCAGCAGTCACGTAAGCGCACAGAAGTTCACATGCGGTGGTGAGAGGCATTGATGCATTTTATTAGTAGGAGTTTTGTTTATCTTTATTTCCTATCTACAGCTTTACAAATAATTTGTGTGGTTCTACTATCATTTTCAGACCTTTTCGGGTATAATCACCAATCTTGTCAAGATTGGTAGTCCTTATGGGGAATGAGGCCTGGTCCTACTCTAGTGAAACACCATTTCTGGGTTGATGTGAGGCCAAAGGAGAGGTTCCAGTGAGGATTTTGTGATTTTGTTTCGTAGGATGTGGATTGAATGGGCCAGGTTAATGCTTTGGTGCCTAACATTTATGTCTTCAACTACAGATTAGAAGTCCAGTTTTTGTTATTAGAATTGTTGTTAGACAGTTGAAGTACCACTAATTGTCACACACCTGAGTGTGTGAAATTTGTTCTCCGCATTTGACTCATCCCCTGAGGGAGCGGTGAGCAGCAGCGGTGGAATCATTTGGTGATCTAACCCCCCCAATTCCAATCCTTAATGCTGAGTGTCAAGCACCGTTTTTACATACTTTGGTATGACCCGGCCAGGGATTGAACCCACAACCTCCCAGTTTCACTCTACCACTAGGCCACTGAGCTGGTAGTGGCTACCTGAACACAATCATAGTGTTTCTTTTAAGCATCAAATAACTAATTACATCATATTAAACACTATATTTGAACAGACAGCAACAAGGTCAGAACTGTAAGAATCAAAAGTCAACACCTGGAGGAAATGATCTGTGGTGTATTTTTTTAAATGTCAGTAAGATATCCCATTTGTTTAAGGACTTAAAACTATAACTGCAGCAATTACAGGGAACATTCATTTTGTTTCATTTTCAACCTCTTGGTTCTTTTTCTGTGCCTGGTTATACGTCATATACACTGAACAAAAAAATATAAACACAACACTTCTGCTTTTGCTCCCATTTTTCATGAGCTGAACTCTGTGACATTGCGCTGTGTGACAAAACTGCACATTGTAAAGTGGCCTTTTATTGTGGCCAGCCTGTGCAACAATCTCACCGTCTAATCAGCACCTTGATATGCCACACCTGTGAGGTGGATGGATTGTCTCAGCAAAGGAGAGGTGCTCACTAACACAGATTTACACACATTTGTGAACAACATTTGAGCGATAAAAGCCTATAGTGTTTACAAAGAAAGAGTCTTCAGAGTTCAGATTATGAAAAATGGGAGCAAAAACTTAAGTGTTGCATTGTTATTTTTGCTCAGTGTACATAATATATGCCAGAGGGGAGGCAAAGAAATGAAAGTGAGGGTTGAAGAAGAGGATAAAGAAAGAAGAAGGAAGGTGATGAGAAATGTTTGGTTTAAATGTTTAAATGGTTGGCATACCTCTTATCTAACATTCTGCAAATACACAAACTCACATGTTAGCTTTTAGTGTTAGATAATACAACAGAATAATCAGCAGGTATCTGCCTCCTCTCACTGGCCTCTGGATGAGAATAAAACAACACATGACATGCTGTTCCTCCTCCATCCTTCCCACTGTTGTTCCCCTCTCCCTCCCTCACGCCCTCCCCGTTCCTTCGTTCTATTTTTTTTCTCCTCTATTCTTCTATTATTCCTCCATCTTCGCTCCACCGCACCCTAACCCCACCAAACTTTTATACCGCTTCCATCATCCACCCGTCACTCAGTCTGTCACTTCTTGCTCCTCACCTCTGTCGCCTGCTGTATCTTCCTTTATTTATTTTTTCCTTTCAACTCACACAACCCCCCCTCCCCCCTCGTTTTTTCCTCTACACATTCTTTTTACGTGATCTGACCTTTTTGTTGTGATTGGAAATATTACCAAAAGCATGTATTCACAGATTGTAAACACACACTCACTGAAGTCGAGCAGAGGGAGAAACAAAACACCTTCCCACACACCAGTGAAGGTTATATAATGGTTTTCCTGGATTTCTTGACATTTGCCATTTATTTTCACTATTTTTTAATGCCTATTCTATGAAATATTACTATTAAAGCATCAGTTGTCTTTGATAAACTGATATTGTTATTATTATAATTACATGTAATAATTAGTACTGGTACTCTACAAGGCTTTGTAAAAAAAAATGACAAAATTATATTTCTATTCTTACTGTTTTGTATATGACTGCAATGAATAAAGCCACCTGGGTAGGGACAATAATAGTTGTCACTTTCACAACAGCAGAATGCTTTATTTATTTATTTACTGAAAAAAATAGCACACTAAAACTAAAAGGAAGACAAGTCTGAAGTGAAAGCTTTATGCTCCTTTAGATTTTTAGATTTTTTTCTCAGTGGATTAAAAAAAAAGTATTTTTGCAACACTTGAAATAGATAGGTGAATAAATAAGAATGCTCTTCAGTGTTTGCAAACACACCAAATGCTCAGTTAAAAACAAATAAAGAAACAAATTTAAAAACATTATTGGAATTATTCATCTTCATTATAAACAATCTTCATCATTTTACAGCCTGTCAGTGGCTGTAAGCCCTGCCTGATAAAACTAAGTAATTGTGGTTTTTATTTTTCTAGCCAGCTAGAACTCTTATGTTTGTAAAAATGTGTCTTTATTCCATTTTAAAGGTAACAAATTGTTTTTTTGTTGCAAAATGTGTTTAACACTCATTCAGTAGTAAATAGGAAAATATATTTCCTATATTATAAACACTAAAACAAAGGTTAAAGACACTCACTGTAGTCAATAACCTTTATATGTTTTATTTATTTTATTGTGAACTATATCAAATAGTGCAGTTAGAAAGATTTTGTTTTAGCAATTTTCCAGATATATAGATAAACAATTCTAAAATGCGAGTACAAACTTAATGAAAGCATTCGGCTGAATCTGCCAAAAATCACATGGAAGTTTGAGTCACATGATTAATCTACATTAGGCTGGACGTAGTATGGGTAGGGAAACAAATATAGGTTATACTTTCCAGAAAAATTAGTAACTTACAGACAATTTTAAAGTATGTTTCAAAATAAATAAAAAAATATATATTCATACGTTTTTTAACAATTCAACAATTCAAAATTGACTTCTTGATTCCAAATGGCTCTTCAATTTATGTTGCCATTGTTGATCAATTTTTTAGTAACTTTGGCTGTTTATGTAGGTAAAAAATTGCATGCAGTAGCTGGCAGCTGGTCACAAATTTTACTTATTAATTTGTCATTTTAGGACACAATAATCATTGATTTGAGAAAAAAGTTGCACAGATTTTTTTTGACCACTCTTCATGTCATTGCAGTGTGCACCTTTAGCCCATTCTTCTGCAATGGTTGATCCACATGATCAGTGTTTGTTGCTGTTTACGTCAGCAATGCTGCAGTTCTCTTTGTAAACAGCAGACGTCACCAGTGAGAAAACAATACTGCTAAACAGCAGGAAGAGGAACTGTTGTCCACTGAAAAAAACCCATGAAAATAGGTGATTTGTTCTTCATACACAAATGTAACTACACTTGTATTTTTTAAAAATCATCTTTGATCTTTTTTATAGTGCATGCTTGTAGAAACTAACCTGCCTTTGCATTCATTCAGTGAACAGATCAAATTGTATTGGTACAATACATAATAAACTGCTGCATCTAGATTTAATTTCAAAATTGCTTCAGTTCATAGCAGCCCTAACAATCCAATCACATCTTCTGTGAATCGGTAATCCTTGCATCCTTCGGTTAAACCACACACATGGGTTTAATTGCATCAGCTGAAAAACTTGTTGTGTTTTACTTTGTTCATTCATTCTCTTGTACTTGCTTTGTCCTGTTCAATGTTGGAAGAGGGCTTGCATCTGATCCTGTTGTCACCAAACAAGAAGAGGGGTGCACTCTGTACACACTGCCATTCAATCACAGTGGTTATAAATGCTAAATAAAATATTAAAACTTTCTGCTCAGTGGTTTCCCGGTGAATTAATTCTTTGTTGTTTCCCTGTTTGGCTTGCACAGCTAGTGCTATCTGTGGTAGAATGATGAACACTTACAGCAATATTGCAATATTAATTGAAGTAACTGCCTATTAAGTTCTGCAAAGTTAATTAAACTGTAAAAGCGTGTGTATATAGCTCAGTGTTTACTGAAAAGCTCTCCTTCTATGCACACAGTTTTAATTGTCTGCGTGCCCTTGAAAATCTCAAACTGTTTGGAAGCCAACTGTAACACAGCAGAGACATCTCTGCACAGGGTTTATGTCTTATATAAGATAACAACCACTGAACTGTACAAGTCTCCAGTTTCTGCTTTTAAAAATCATGCAGAGATACACAGGGTGTGTTGTCAGGACACTCATAGGACAATTACATTGTCTGAGTTGTTTGTACTCAGCACAAAAAGGACTGTAAATAGTACACTTATTATAAAAATCCAAATGTCCAGTAAAAGTTGGAGAACAGTGTGGGATGTGAAATTTTTTAGACTGGTAAATTATAAATAACTTGCCTTCAACTTTTGTAAATCATTCTTTGTGCTGCCAGTGAATACTATGAAAATTAACCAATTCATGGATACATGCACAATTAAATAGTGCAGTCATGTGCTGATATAGTGTTGAGATTAAATCAAGATGCGCTGATTTATTATATCTGTACTAATACAATCTAGTCTGTTTAATTATTAAATAAAGTCTCTAATGTTTTTGACAGTCATTAACAACAAAAAAATGTAGAAAAGAAAAATTTGACTCAGGCAGTGTATTATGGACACATTTAATTTCTACAATGAGATCAACATATGAATGCAAAGTATTTTATAAAACACCATGTAATACACAGAGACTTCCTACAGTGTTGTATTTAAACATAAATCAGAACCTTGTTGCTGATTTAAAACAACTACATTGTGTTTGTGCATCTTAACTAATTCACTTGACTTATCAAGGTAATTTGGTAGAAAATCTAAGTCCCATTAAGCCACTATTGATGGCTGCTTATCTGAAAATTGAACTTCTACAATTTCAGCCTCAAGGACAAGGGCCAAAATCAGGGAGTCTTGATTAAACCTGTTTCAAAAGTCAGTGCCCTCATCTTAATGCTTTTTTCTTTTTTTTTAGTATGGAATATAATCTTTTGCCCCAGGAAAAAGGTTTGTTTTTGAGAACAGTACATTTTATATCCTACTTTAAACTTGCAAGAATGACTTGTAACTCTTTGGAATAATATTTTTATTGGTACAGATGTACGACCAAAGTTGTGCTGTTGTATATTACCTTTTTTGATTAAGACAAATAATTTTTTGCTGAAAGATTTCTAGTTATTCGGGGCCTTAGGATACTTTGTAAACAGTGGTAAACTTTAACTTGTTTCATGTCTAGACCTAAACCAATGACAGATGAAAATCTCTAAAATTTGTGCAGAAGGAGATTAGTGGCTTGTACTTGAATAGAACTGCATCCTTCTGGAGGGTCGTTCATGATCAAAACTATTTGGCCATGGGTCAACTTTTCTTGGTAAACCATAGCTGCTTTGTTTGTGGTAAGCTTTTGTGGACAGCAGTTAGCTTCTTTTGAATCATGTCAGGGCTTGGTACAGTCTCACTTTTCAAATTTGAGAAATATTTTCTCTACTAAAATACTGTTGTATTTTTCTGTCACTTTTATGCAAATAAAGTCAGACGCAGGTTCTCCTCCTCCGAACCGGAAATGTGTTTGGAAGCCCGCCTGGTAAAGATCAGTTTCCCCCCCAACTTTTCTTCTCTTTAATTAACATAGTTCTATTCTTAGTTTAGACACACCTGCCGTGACTTTAACAGAGACGTGTTTTTGGGACAGGTGAGCTGTTCAAACTACAACTTTCTTTGGCATATCATGGGGACATTGCCATCAAAAATAAAATGAAGCCACGCAGCTCTGCTCTCTGTAACTGGGAGAACATGTAGGGCCACATGTTCTATATTGCAGCCATTCTTCACACATTCTATGGCTCTTATAGTTCAGTAAAGAAGATGTTCTTTTACAATTAAAAGTAGATTTTGATGCACTTCTTGCTGCTGCCATGTTCTGTGTCTGACTCTGGGCAGAAGCTGTCAGTGAAATGTTATTCAACCAAATCAGCTGATCAGTCTCTATCCTCTCCTCTTGCTCTAATCACTGGATTTAAATTACAATTACACTCTCATCTTGATTCTTATTCTTTATAATGTGCACAGTAAGTACCATCCATTTTCTTTACCTGCTTCTCCTTTCCAGGTTGCTGGGAGCTGGTGCCTAAAAGAAAAAAACACATTAACAGAACACACGTTCACATGTATGAACACAATGATTAAACTTAATGTTCTGTTCTGGAAAACAAGCTCAGAATATGCCAATATTCAAAAAAGTATCTTCTAAACTTCTGATATTGCATCAAAGTCACCTTAAAAACTTAGAATAATAAGAATAATTGGTAATTGAAGTTAATTTTACTCTTCATTTGGTCAGAGACTGAAGTGATAATCACATTTGGTGGGACATTTAAAAAGTGTGATAAATTCTTGAGAATCAGTTTCCATTAAGTTATCGCATTAAAAACAGCAAGTAATACTTTTTAATTTAGTATTTTTTAGAATGTGTGGATGGAGAAAAAAACAAACTAACTAATTAATTATCCAGATAATGTGATAGGACCACAACAAACTACCTAGTCTAATGGAATGGATTTTACTGTTGAATTTTACTAGCTAAAATTTGCTATTGTCAAGTAATTAGTCATTATCTCAGTCACATTAGACTAAATTAGTTGTGCCTAATCCTGGTCCTGAAGGGCCAATATCCTGCATGTCTTGGATGTTTCTCTGCTCTTCAGCTGGTCTTCAAGTTCTGCAGAAGCCTGTTAATCACTCATTCATTCAAATCAGGTGTTTCAAAGCAGAGAAACACCTAAAACATGCAGACCCTCCAGGACCAGGATTGGACACCACTGGTCTAAATGAAGACAGAGCAAGAAAACCCTTGCATGTACTTAATTCATCTTCTCATTTGTCAAAGCAGTAGTGCCATTTCCTCTTAAAAATACAGTCTTGATTTGAAAATAGTTATAACATGCTTGTTTATAGAGGAAATACAAAAAAAGATTGTGGTAAGAGCAAAAATTCTTAAAAAGACACTCCAGTCTTGTAGAGATGCATTTAATGTATGAAAAACCAAGTACTTTCTGCCAGCAAATAAACTGTCTGTATGACCTTTAGAATATGAGACACTTCAGGTGGCTTTGAAGCATTAACCAACTTGTATAATAGTCTGTTAATTAATCCAATTACCCGCTGATTAAACATTGCAGCAGTATCTGCGTATGCATGGTTAGCCAAAGGGATCATCTCCTATGCTAAACAGACTACAGCACAGATGGGACGAAGTTGCTATGTCATAATGCATTTCCCAAACATATGTGTTTTACAAACACTACATGTCTCATATTTCTTTTATCTAGGGTCGTTTGTTATCAGCATTGTTGAAAGTCAATAAAATTAAATTTCTGTTGTTTTCAACTTTGTGAAGGTAAGTCTTTTTTTTTTATAACCAGTGTAGCATTGCATGTACAAGAGACTTTTGTTTTTCTCCCCAAGAAACGTCTTGCTCTACATATGCACGGTTTTACATATTAACACTTAAAGGTTTACCAGGAGGAGATTGGGGTTAAGTGTTCAAATACACTTTAGGAAGCGGCAGCTTTTTCACCTCTTCCACTTGTAAATCTTGTAAATGGAGTATACACTCCATTTACAAGAATCAAGTTGTGGTATCTTCACGTGTTTTCAGTTTTCTGTATCTCATAAAAAGACACTTTTTTATCTGTGACCATGAGTGTATTTTTATGCAAAAGGTGTATTTACACGGCCAACTACTCTGATTGTGCGTGGGGTTCTGAAGAATTCCAAAATGAGTGTGACCTGCGACTCCACACTATTTCTGAACAAATCTTGTGTAGGCATAAGGAGAGCTCTTAATGTACAACTCATACTATGTAAGAGAAACAGTTACAGAAGGGATCTGGTTTTAACTATGACTGGCCTCGTGTTGCATTTACTGTACTTGTGTTTTTTTAGAGTCTCAGGCAACAATTGTTTTCCAAAATGAACACCTTTTTTGTGGAAAAAAAAGTGGCTGAATTGAGGATTTGAAAGGATGTTCCTAGGCAACGTAGATTGAAGGTTACACAGTAAATAGCTTAGTGGTTTTTGTGATTTGAAGTTCCCAGCAGTAGCACCACAGACAGAGAAACTCATGTACTGCTGATTGATTGAAACAGCAGCCAGGTGGAGTTGAAAGACGCGACCCAAACTCGACCCTCCATATCAAGGCCTTAGGGGAGCTCGAAGGACTGGCACAACTTCACTAATGATGGGTGAAATCTTTCATCTCTTCATCACATCCCTCCCACTAAACTCTGGTGCTTTCTTTCTGCCAATCAATCTGTTTCCTTTTTTTCCCCCACTCTGTCCCTCACATGTTCTCTCTTCTTTCCTACCTCTCATTCTGTCCACTTTTCACCGTCTGTCCTCCTGCTCCTCCAGTCTCCTTATGTCTCATCTTCCATTTATACTGCAGTGTTTCATACCGTCTTTGTGCTAGTTTAGTGAGATACTGCTGTTGGGAGAACACTTTGGTCTGCTTCTTTATTACTTGCTACAACAAAAGAGACAATGTATGATGTGTGTGTATTCTTTAAATCTGAGACAAAAGGGAAACAAATGCTTGAAGGCAACAAAACTAGTCGATCTAATATCTGTCACAAAGTAATGGAAGATAACTATTTATCAACAGTTGTGTGAGTACTTGATTTGTTACCTTTTTAGGATATTTTCTGGTATAATCACTTACTTTATCAGGATCAGTACTCCTTATGGAGACCAAAGCTCAGTTCTAATATAGTGGAATGACATTTTTTTCATTTAGGGGTTAGGTTTAAGACTCACTGTAAATTAGGCTAAGGTTAGGGTTACAAATATACTGGTAATGGTTAAGGTTTGGGGGGTGTTATCTTGATGACTCTCCCTGATTCAACCCAATGACTGAAACAATTATGGAGTTTAGAGAATCGAAAGCCAGGGACTCCATCATCTTTGTTTAGCCCAAAAATGAAATGTAGATGTTGTGAAAAGTATTAATTTTTAAAACAGTTGGGGCAATTCATGGTTAAAAGCTGAAATTTTGTTTAATGAATGGAATGACTTAGGATCTGGAGTTAGAATTTTGGGACACAGAAATCAGTAATGAATCTTGAGTTCATCAAGCATTTTAGTCATTTTTACTTGATATATTCCCCCAAGGAAGACCCAGCCAAGACTGATCAGGTCTCAGTGTGCATCCCTTAGCCTACTGAGTTTGTTTAGGCCTAGAGTAAATTTTCAGGAAGGAGACATTGTAGTGGAAAGGCATTGGTTCATTAGTTCCTAATACTAAGCCACTTAAGGTTTGAGCTAAGCTCCAGCAATGAATGGAAGTTATTACAGTGTCCTAATAAGAATAGAAATTTGAGCTTGTGTTTGTGTGTTCTGTTATGTAAAGATTGCTAACAAGGAAGTGGAAGATATGCTTACACAATGGGAAAAGCTGAATATAAAACAAATATAAGGCTCATACAATTTATTAGAAGAAACAATATACATTTTAGTGTCGTGTTGATGATTATAAAGTCATAGTCAATCCAAAACAATACTTGTGCTTTCTTTTTTAGGCTTGATGTTAGATTTTTTTGTACTTAAAAAGGCTAAATAAATGAAACAAGAAGGGTAACCTTTCAAATACTTGGTGTTAATTCCTTTGCGGATTACAGTGAGCTCTCTGTAGTTGCAAGCACATTTACCGCCATAGATATCTGTACAGGTGTCCCCCTTCATTCATGTTTTCCCAATTACCCATTTTTCTCCAGACAAATGAGAAGTCATGAGCCACTCAACAGCACACTATCCCAGACATGAACGAAGAATGGATCTTGCTGGTTGCTGTTTTGTATTGTGAGTGAGTAGTTTAATACCAGCTGGCCTAAAGACTATACTTTGTATGCCAAAACTGTTCATTGACTGATGTGCACAATGTGTTTTAAAGTACTTGACTTTCTGTGATTTTTTTTAACATGCTTTAAGCTTCACAAATTTTCAGATTATTTTTGTGCATAGAGGCAAACCTGGAGTTTATTCCATTTGTTGCCAGCAGTAAACCTCAGATCTATCAGTATTTGATATCTAGCAGGATTCACTTCCATTCATTCCAATTTCCAGTTGTACTCAACCTGATGCACTGAAAGTGCTTTATGAGCAGGTAGGGACTAGCTTGATTCTAATTTGAGCAGGAGTTGTTTAGGAGCCAATAGAGCCAATTATCCTTAAATGAACTGAAACACTTTAAGTGCAGCAACAATTCAATACTCCAGTCAGGTGGATTGTTTGTATTTATGGGTTTTAAGGCTGCCACTCACGACCATTTTTATTTCAATTAATCGACTAATGTTTCTCCAAAAACCACAATCAACAGTTTTATTTTAGTACATTTGGTTTTTAACAGTCAATTTTGGCATTTACAGTTTACCACAAAATAAATGTGAACAAAGATTTGCACATTAAAGTAAAAAGAACAGGTTTAAAGTGCCAAATACAACATGACAAAATAAAATGAAACTTTTGTTATTTATCTGTTTAGAAATCAAAAGCCCGAGCATTCAGCATGTTGTTGTCACATTTGGTGGAGATTTAATTGAACCCAGAGCTCCGACTGAGACACGAGAGACAACAGATGAACAAAGGTAAGTGTTTATTTACAATTAATGACTTTTCAGGTGCTCGGGAGGGATCTGCAGAAGAGGAGATATGGTGAGTGTCCAAAAGTAGAATTAATGAAGTTGAATCCACAGAGTTAGAGTTGACTTACTTAGTGTCCTTTTGTTAACACCCTTGGAGAGAGGAGGGACCGGGGATTCCAGGGTGGCTGAACAGACCATGGAGACCAGGTGAATGATGTAGTAGCTGGAGGGTGGCACGATGAATCTTGAGGCTGAATAGGAGGATGTGAGGTTAATGATATTGTTTGGTTTTAGAAGAGCAGCTTCTAACTATAGGATCTGTGGGGACCACGGATGGCAGATGAATAGACAGAAACAAGGAATGGGACCAGGAGGTGTTTAACTGAAGGTAGGCACGAGGAGGTACAGAAAATGCACAGGTTATTAGATTCACTAAAAACTGTACTGAATAGTCACTGTGGCCAGATGAGGTACCATGGAATAGACAATGTCCCAGCGAAGACCAGTGGCTCCAACCAGCCTTAAGTACCAGAGGCACCTCATTAGGGAATGGCTACTGCAGCTGGTACTTAGCTCCACCCTGCCACTCAGGAGCTGCAAAAAGATGATAATGACAGCCAAACCCAGAATCACCACAGTTGTAAGGATATTGTTGATAAGAACTGCAACACACTACAGGGAGAAATCCATCTTTTTGTAGGAGTTGACTCACATAGGTTTGCCTATCAAAGTGAGACGTGTCCCTACACATCTCACAACACATATAATTTGTAATAACCCTTTTAATGTATTGTATATGAACTTGTATAATTTAAATTGTTTTAATTTAGCTTTTAACATTGTCTATATTACTGAATCTCCTTAAAACACACAAATCTTAATTGGAAATCGTAAAACCAGCACATTAACAAACACAGGTGTTGTGTTCAGATCTGTTCCCCATCATTTCCAGCCATCAGAATGTGTTTCCCTGCTAGTATGAACAAAAGAGACCAAAAAGAAATTAGAATCCTTTTATTTAACATTTTATTAAAAACTTCATTGCTTAAAACAACAGAAAATAAGACAAAAACAGTACAAAGCTGGTGGGGAATCAGACCTCAACTGGGGAACAAAACTTGATACAACAGCAGCACACCATTATTGAACATGGGCCCAGGTTCTGGTTTAAATGTTTCCTCTAACATTTATTCACTGAACAATGTAGCAGACAAACAATCTGTCTAACTTCATAGTGCATTTAGCAGCCTAAAAAAATCCAACCAAGGTTTTGTGTTTGTTGCTGGTTCCTCGCAGCACTTTTAAACATCGATCTTGTTTTGCTGCTGTAAGCCAAGAAAACCTTGCAGAGTGTACAAATCACTCTTTGATTGTCAGCTAGCTTGAAGTATTCCAATATTTTAGATCCTGTCAGCCTTTGAAAATTGTTATAATCCATCTTGTTAAGCACCTTTGCAGCAACAAATTCTGCTTATCACATGATAGGTTGAAGCTGTTGATCAGACGACTCGACTGACATACGCAGCACATACTAGTGGTGTGGAGTGCAGAACAGTTGGTATACTGTGTTAGTTCAATAGTTCGAGACCAGTTCAATAGTTTGCTGACCAAAAAAACTGATGTTGATACATTTATACATTTGATTATGTAGATTGTTACAACTATTTGTGGCAGCCCTAATGCATTTTGTATGTACACATGGTGACAATATTGTTATCAAAACCAACATTTAGGTATCTGAACATTACCTATATTTTGGCTGACAGGCTCAATTTCAGATTCACTATCAATTTGCATGTGTCATTTTTGCATCTCTGAAGAAAAATGTGAGGAAGTTTAGCAACATCTGCTGCACTGTCGCCTTTACAAAAAGAGGATAAGCAAGTCAGGAAAAGTATTTTTATTCTTCTCTTGTGGTTGTGAGTGTCAGACATTGTATCTACAAATAAATTGTCAAATTCTGCTGTTTTGTAAAAAATAATTTAAAAAAAACATCTTATAGAACATTTCATGAGACAGTGCTTCACACAGGAAGATCCAGATTTACCAAACAGACATGAAAGTAATTATTTTGTGGACCCATCTTCTCATCCCCTTCTTTCCCAGTTTGCAGCTGCTCTGAGGACAAGACAGTGATGGTCCAACACGCCCCACGGGGGGGGGGCAGCCTCCATCCTATTTTCAAATTCAGTAATGATCAATGAAGCTATAATAGAGCAAATAAGGAGAGCTAATGAAGAAGTAAAGATGGAGCAGGTAACACCTGTTGCACAATATGAGTGAATCTGAGCCTCCACAAAAGGTGCACTAAAACCATTTTTATGTTCTTGAAAAGCCACTTCATTGTACAAACTGCCAAAGACCAAATGACAGTTGTGACTAAGTGTTGAACAGTGAAGACCCCAAGAGGATGATGAAGAGCAAAATATTGTAAAATAAAATATACGGTTTACCTTTAGTGGCGCAGGACTCCTGGGTCCTTCTAATGTTGCCTTTCTCCTGATATGGACAAATATTTGCTAATAATTTTAGAGTTTGTTCTTCTGTCCCTAAGTTTCCCAAAGAAAGCCCAAATCAATATTAGTAAAAGACAAACTAACCCAACACCAATGCTATCCCTTAAAGGCCCAGTTCATAAGATCTACAGCATGGCTCATAAGAAAATTTTTTTGCGTAACTCAAAAACCTTTTTACACCAATACCATCTGGCTTTGTTGCAAAAGGAAAACAATATAGCTTCTTCTTATAGTGTTCTTATATGACATGATTGTAGTCGCTATACATATAATCACATCAGTTTCATTAATGTGAACATAAAAGAGAATGATAAGTCTTTGCTGAGTGTGTGTTTGGGGTTCGTCACAGTTTGCTTTTCCATTGATTCCATTGATTGATTCCAGGTGAGGCAACTCACATTGTGGCTCTGAAACTGAAAAGAGCTAAAACCCATCACTGTCATCTCTGTTGTATTATTGTTCCTTCCAGAAGCCAAAGGAATGCCTTCCTCTGAGGATGTCTTCTCACGTCGTCTCTCACCTTTGATTACAGTACTGAGCTGTTGACAGTACAGAGATGCCTGCATGTGTTTCACAGGGAAAAAAAACAACAAAACTTTTAGCTGAAGAATAGACAGTAGGAGCTCCCTTAGACTATTCTGGTTTAAAATATATTAGAACAATTGACAGACACACTTCCATGGGGTTTCCATCCCAGCCAGTGGCTTGCTGCCTGTTGGGAAGTGCATTCGTCATTCCTTCTTTTTCATATGACTTCATTAGTCATCACTCATCTGGAGTTACATAATTCTCTTCAGACTATTTATTTGCTCACATAGTTAGGCTGTTTTTGACCAACAGTGAAAAAGGCTGGAAGAAATATGGGTGTTGGCACCGTGGTAGGACAGGGTATATTGGGATAGAACTGCCATTTACACGAATACCTTACATGTGCATTGGCATTTTTGTTACATTAACCAACCCAAAAAAAATATATATGTATAAACATTAAAAAAGTAAAAAGATTATTTTTCTGATGAAGAGAGAAGGTGAAATGATGAAACCATCTGCCCTCTCAAATAGAGATGTTGTACAAACTCAGTTCAGAGAGGTTAAAAATGTACTTGTAAAAACCTTATCCAATAAAACATTGTTACATCAACCATTGTAATGTCTAGTTTGATACAAAATATATATAACAAAATATAAATATATATAATATATAACAAATAAACCTTGTAATGTCTGGTTTAGTTAATTCCAGTATATTACACATTTGGTGTTGTTGTTGATCACCTTTAGCCAGCATAAAATATAATATTGCATGCTGAAGTCTGTTGCAAGCTTACCAGTTATTTGGCACCAGTTAGACAGACATTGCCTGCTTTTACATATAGGTGTTAAAGTAGATTACTCATAATTAGATTCAAACAAAAAAGTTAGTAGACTTTTGAGTTTCCATGTAGCTCTTAAAGTTTGTGATGTACAAATCACATGGGCAAAATAGTTTTTGTACCCAAGTTAAATCCTTCTGACTGTAAAACCTTTGAGAGAGCATATCTAAGATTAAGATTATCCTTTAGTTTCCTTTGCAAAATGGTAAAAAAACTACCAATCTTCTAATGATATATTCAAGTTTTATTTTTTGTTGAAGTCTCAAAAATGCTAAAACCCAACAGTCCCTCAATGCCCTGCTGCCATTATAGCTTGTTTTGTCCTCTTTGTTACATTTTTGTGAAAAAGGCTGTTAGCAGAATATAGTACATGACAAAGGAATCAAATTTCTTCTGCAAAGCTTAAGCTGCTAACAAGGTTTCAATTTCTCATTAACATTTAAGAAATCAGGTTTCACAAAGTAACAGTAATCCGGTTACATCAGAGGAAATAAATACAACCCCCGAATCATACAAAATTGCCTCTGGAAGTGGAAGTGATAACACAAATTGTGAAGATAATTTTTCAGGTAATTGTCCTTTTCAGTGCAACTAAGAAAACAACATCAGTTTCTGAAGCAGTTTCTGGTTGTTTTTTTTTTTTTTGTAGAAGGAGAGATGACAGCAGTTTATTTTTGTTTGTTTGTTCATTAGTTTTATTGAACTTATTTCCCAGAGGGTGTATCATATTAAATCAAAGACTGCTGTCTTTAGGTTTTGGTGTTGAGACGGAACATTTTGTTTCAGTGCTCATCTTGTCATCACATATAATGAAGTGCACAAGCATGTTAGTGCAATGTGCACACTTTACCTTTCACCAGGGACAGGAACAGCCATAAAGGTCTTGGCACGTTGTTCAAATATTAATACGTTAAAGACAAATTTGCCTTTTAAATATTAAGATCACTCAGATTTGCAACATTAAAAAACATTCATTTTTGAACATAAATTGTGACATGTAGTATTTGGGATCACTTGGTAGCAGTTGTTTAAAACCTGTTGGGAACCATTTCACCCGTGGGTGCCATCCTTTGTCTGATTCAGGCAGGCTTACTATAAATGATTTTCAAATACATCAGTCAAGAGCTTCCTACCTGTGGTGCTTTCACACATGACTAGAGTTCCAATTTGCTTATTATCTTTATCACAGGGTCTTAACCTGAGTCTTAGAATGAGAGGTAAAAGCTTACATTGCCTGTTGGCTGAAATGCTGTAAAAACCTTGAATTTAAAATCAAAAGCATGTTCCAAGTAACATTTATCAAAAAGTATTACCACCTGACAAGCCCTGAATAAGAAACTGGAGTGCGTCCATGGAATAGTTACAAGGGTTTGACAGTTTTGATTAGTTTTTCTTTCTGTGCTATTGTGGAGATTTCCATGTACTGTATGCACATGCAGATTAATTTGACAAAAATAATTTAGGACATTTTTAGTTTCAGCGTGTGCTTATCTTTGTGTGGTAGCCTTAACAGGATTTTACACTCATGCCTTGTCATTTATGTAAACAGGTTCAGGTTCATGCGTTTATTTTCAAAATTCTGAAAGTGACAATTCAGATCTTTAGAAGTGGGGCTCTGTGGGAAGGTAATGGACAACTGTCATGTTGCCTGAAGGGCCAACAACAAAGCAAAGTTTTGATGCAATTTCCAGAGGTAAATGTTTAAAATGAGTAAAACTAAGAGGATGACGTTTACGGATGTCCTTCAAAGGTGGGAAACACTAACAATCCATGAAATACTTAAAGAGATAGTTCACATGTTTTGAAATGGCGTTTTCTACAAATATTATAAACAATTATTATCTTACGTCTTTGAATGGACTCATTTTGAAGAAAGAGAGTTTATTTCTGACAGGATTAATGAGCTACTTGTTAATCTGAGAAGACTAATATCAAAGTGGATTGCTGTCAATTTAATGAAATTTTAAATATATTTTTTACAGCAGTATGTGCAAACATGTCCTACACCTGTATAATGCCATCAGTTCCTCGTAACACAATTATTCCAGCAGAAATATTTAGATTTTCCTGCTTGAAGTACCCCAGACTCAACTGGAAGCACTACAGCTAGCTGCTGCTGCTGTTTGCACAAGCAAATGACCATTGAATCCTATTTAAATACCTGTATAACATGAAATTTACAAAAATGTAACAGTTTATGAAATAGCATTCACATAAACCACGATGGAATTTCTGAGGTTGGAGTTGTTTTAAGAAAACAGGCAATCTTGAGCCAACTCAGACTAGCCATTAGCTTGTCAGGCTAATAAGAATTAAACTCAGTTTCTCCAAATGGAGGCCATTCAAAGAGTTATCTTAAACAGATAATTGTTTATAACACTTCTTTGAACTCCACTTGAAAACATCTGTATTACCCTTTAATACTTACCAACAATAGCCCCTCATATTTTGAATAAAATTTTTACATGTCAACAAACTAGTGCTAAACAGTTTACCAAATGTTCTCTGTTCCTATTAAATATTATCTAGGATATGTTTAAAAAACATGAATGTGGATAATTAAATGCAGTTAACTGAAGTTTCTAACTTGTGTTTTGGCTTTACTGTATTATGGAGTTTGAGTTTGCATGGCACAGACAGTATGTGGGACCTCATTTAGCATTTTATACAACAAGGGAGTAGGACATTTTCTTCAAATACATGAACACACGAACCAAACACGTCAAACTGAACTCAGTCAACTTGCTTGTTTATCAATCATTTCTGAGCTTGAGTGATGATTCTAGAGAATTAAAACTGTAGCCCATACATGGAAAAAGATTTTCATAAAGCTTGTAAATCAAAAGTACTATGTGATTACTACAAAACAGAAAAAAAGCTAGTGTTAGTCATAAAAAATAATATATTATAATCATATTTTAACATTGTCAGTTACTGCAACATAAAAGTTTGTTCCTATTTTTCATGTGAGATATTATTATTTGTTTGATGACATCACAGGTCAACCTTAGTTATGTCTTTGAAGCCCCATGAATTGGGGTTTTCCCCTCAACCACGCAAACCTCTTAGTTTCCACTTTGGAAAGTTTGAAGGAACCAGAAACATTGGCTGACCTGTGCTTTATTTTATTTTGACAGCACAATGTCTCTGAAATGATTGTCCTGTGCTTCTCCACTTATCTCTCCAGCGGTTTCCGAATCTATTCACAAGTTCTTGTGCTTGTCTCCACTGGCATTTCAGAGGATCTTTCCCGGAGAGATTTCCTGGTGGAGATGACCCTCCTCAGTGACAGCTCGTTTATAAGCCACAGGCCCCTGAGAGACACTGCTCCATGAGCAGAGATCTTTAAAGGGACATCAGTACATAGCAGGCTTTCTGTTTTTCATCTGCTCACTTTCTAGTCAGGAAGAAGACTCCACAGTACAGCTCCAACAACAGAACTCTGCATCTTATTTTCACAGCCATACTCAGGAGGGCAAAGATCGTCCTTATGATAACAACCTCTCCACAGTGTGTGTTAGGCTTGTAATGGCTACTTTGAGGTAAAGCCTAATCCGTTCAGCTCAGTACAGTGTAGCTTTTTGAGCACATGAAGTTTCAGGGTCACGACTTTAGTTGATGCTTAAAGACCAGGTTTAAAAACCTGCATCACAGCAAACGTGGTATTTTGTGCAGGGATTGAATTTAAAAGCTATAAAAGAGAAAATGCAGGCCCCAATTTTATTTGGATCCAAAATCATTCCAGTCAGTTGACCTGGTCACACACATTGCTATATTTTGTAGATTTAGAATTGCATTTTAGATGTCAAGGAGATTTTTTTTAAAGTAAAACCTATCACCATGATACAGTAGTTAAAGTTCAAATCTTTTGAAGTGGAGCTCCAGTCAATAATAATGAATATCTTACCAGTTGTAGATGGCTCCTTGAATGACCTCAGTTTGGAGAAATTGAGAATTCTGTCTGAATTGACAAGTCAGTCAGTCCGAGCTGGACCAAGCCCAAAGTGATTTGCATCTGTTTTAAAACAACTCAAATCTGAAAATAAATAAATAAATATTATAGCAAATCATGCAGACACTATTTCATAAACCTTTTCATTTTTGCTTATTTCACGTTACAAATCGTAGCAGCAGTAGCAGTCCTGTAGCACTTTCGATGCAGCCTGGGGCACTAATATTATGGTATTTCTGAATAACCACGCCACTGGAGTTGTTTTAAGATGACAGCAACCCACTTTGGTCTTCGCCCGTTGGACTAGCTGTTTTCTTTCCATTTTTGTCAGAATTAAACTCAGTTTCTTCAAACTGAGGCTTACAGCATGTTAGACATTAGTCGTTCATAACCTTTCCACAAAACCCCACCTCAAAAAATCTAAGCCGTCTGCTCTCTTAACTCTCCTACAGACCCTTAAAATACTAAGGGAACTCCACATTGAGAACATCACAGTATTAAAAAAGGCCTGTTTTACAATTAAACAAGGCTTTATGAAGTAATTTAAATACACACACATATTATAGGAGTACATTTTGTCGGAAGTGTTCTTGCTGCTTCTTTTACTGTTCTTTTCGTCTTTTCTTTTTTAAAAGCAAGAAGTTAAAAGTAATACTCGGTGTTTTAGACAGTCTTGTAGAACATAAGTGTTGTGAGAAGCCCTTACAGCAAGAGCACCGTAGGAGGTGCTGCAATATTTATACTCAATATTTATATTTAACCAGTGGTTTGAAAAGTTAGGTGGAGCTGCAAAGGTCTCTCCCAAAGGCTATTCATGTCATAACAAACCAAGTTTAAAATGTTAATTTCAAAATTTCAGCTCACATATTTTGCAAATTTGCCAAATTCTTTTATGATTTTATTACGAGGAAAATTATTCAGCTCAAATGTTCTGCCCTTCCTCCTGAGTGATTGTAGGTAAAGACATAAAGGGTGTGTGCTTGACTGACTTGTCTCAAGATGTGTATTTTATTGAAAATGTGTAAAAAGCATAACAAGGCAAAGAATCTCCTAACTGCTGATTGTCTGATAGGATAAACATTGATCTTTAATAAAAAGTGTAATAAACAGGAGGATGATGTAACATGACAATAAACCTGTTTCTATGTTATTTCAGTGATAGTTGGTGAAGACATGATATTTGATTTCATTTTGTGTTTGTATTTAAGGTTGCCTTTTGATAGACTGCCGAGGTTAACCTTGAAAAAGATAATGGAATAATAGAATATGGATGAAGTGATATTTTCATTAAGTAAAAGTTTTATTATTATTGTCATTATGTTGACCATTTGGCCAATTAAATGAAACTTTGTTATCTGATTAGGATTCCTCCTGGACACCTCCCTCTGGAGGCTTTCATTCACCGGGTTAAGAGACCTTGAGACAGACCCAGAACTGGCTGAAAGGATTTTGTTTTATCTTAATGTTGGAAATGCCTTAAAATCCCCCAGGAGGAAGTGGAGATTGTCGCTGTCTGGGTTTCTGTTATAGACCCGTTACCTCTGAGATCCAACTACAGATAAGCAAAAGAAAATGAATGGATGTTTTTTATTTGTTCTTTGCTAATTTATTGTCAATGCCTTGACCCTGCCAGTTTTGTCCCCTAATTAATTTGGTTCTTAAGCTTGGGCTTCTATTTATTTATTTCTTCTATACAGCATCAGTTATTGGTGAGAAAAATAAAAGACTTTGGTTTGGATCTTGCCTGCCTTGGAGTTTGACGGATAGTTGCTCTACATTTGGGACCTCCACCCTTCAATAGCATCATGACAAACACACCTCTAAAGTAATTACTCTTTTCTTTCTTTGCCCTTTGTCTAATATTTCTCAGACTGTCCACACTCTGCTCCGACTCATCAATGTGCAGAAAAAGAACTTCATGGGGTGTCCTATAACATCTGCTACCGGGACATTGGTAATAGATATTTTGGACTCTGTGAATTGGGGTTTTCCAACTGCTTTCTATGTTCATTTTTGCAATATTTGTGACTAAACTGTGTCATCTTTCCTCCATGTCTTCCATATGTTTTTATAAGTTGCTTTCTCCCAGCTTCTAAATAACTTTGACTATCCAAACTCACTTTATTTTAAGATCTATCTTCTTGCGTCTTTACAGGCGAGATGGATGGATGTAACGCGTCATTCCTCCTCCTTCAACTCCATTCTTGCTTTTTTTTCCCCCTCACTCTCTGCTGGGAGGTTTGAAGATGTCTTCATTTATTATTTATTTTCATCTCTTTTCCAGCTGCTTTCTGTTGTTGCGTGTTCACACAGATATGAATATATCTGGAACTGATTCGCTCTTTTATCCTCCTCCCGTGGGTTTGTTTCAGTAAAGGCGGGAAAGCAGTAGACTGGATTGTATTTGACTGAGCTCCGCTGAGGATAGAAGTCACATCTCAATTACTGCACGAAAACCCCCTTAACATGGTCTAAATCAAGACCAAAAAGTGGAATACAAAAAGGAAAAGGGCCAAAAATAATAAAGATGTGAAGCTGTATGTACAAAAAAGAACAGCAATCTAGCAGGCTGCAGGAGAAGAAGAAATTGGAAGAAAGATGGATGAGAGGGAGAGTAAAGTATCTGCTGTACTAAATGGGAGCAAACTGGGAAGCTGACAGTGGCATTTGAACTAAAGCGGCTGAGTTGTTGAGGAAACCTGTAGCTGTGAAAGTGAGAGGCTTTGTGATACGAAAGATTAACAGTTTTTTATCCTGTTTCTGCTTAAAATCAAAGCAGAGGTTTTTAACTTGTATCAAAAAAAAAATCAGAGACTTAACAGCTCTCTTGCCAAGGTTTATGGTTGAGTTTAAAATGTGGAAAAAAAACAGTTACTAACAAATCAAAGCCTGGTCAAGAAATGTTGTTTTTCACTTTGCATGTGGGGTTGGGTTTTGCAACACGATCGGAACATTTCAAAACAAGGTCAAAAGAAAAGTATTTTTTTATTAGTAGATTATTAGTAGATTATTAGTAAAATCCAATTCATTTTTTTTTAAATTAAAAGAACAAAACGCATTCAACAGGAATCCTCTCTGTATTATCGTTCGTAACCTTGAAAAGCAATAATCCACTTGCAGCAGCACAGGAGTGAGTTTACAAAAAGAGTATTTTAAACGCTGAACCTATGAACAGCTCTAAGCTGATTTAAAATGACAATAAAATTCACTCAGATGGGGGAGGGGGTTGCTGTAATTAAATAAATTCTGCTGCCGCTGAAATATTAACACTCAATTTTTGTGCAGCGCTTCTGTGAATGTTGATATACAATTTCCTGACTGACATATTCCTTTGGCAAACATGCTAAGACCACTGAGCAAATTTGATTCTGTCCAGTTAATCAAACAAGGGTTTCATCCTTGGGATACATGACAAAATTTGAAACATTTTTTTGTAGAGTACGAAATATAGAAATAAGCAGGGACACTAATACAATTCCACTAGCATGAAGTGTTTGAAATTTTGTTCCAGATCATTTTTTATAATTCAGATTCTGCCTGGGCCCTTTGTTCCACCCTTTCTGAAGTCACAAAACATACATGCTTGATTAACTGAAGATTAGTTATTGAGGGTAGGACCGATTATGAGCATTCAATTTTGTTCATTTCTGTGCTAAACTTGTGATCTACCCAGGATGTACCCAACCTCTCATCTAAATAAATAAGACTATAGAAACTGGCTGAGTGTAACACGCTGCTGTTTGTGGGTGGCCTTTCCATACATCAGCTCGGACCACATTTCCAGCAGATGGTGTAAACAGGAATCAATTTATTAACAAAAGGGTTGCAATAAAATTGCACATTGTGCCTTAAAGTGAAGACAAGACTTGCCCTGTGTCTGAAAAAAAAAAATATATTTTTCACATGTCCAAAGTTGAGTCACTTCTCTGGTAAATAACTAACTAGACAATCAAATAAGTGAGATTTGATAAGAGTTTAGCACATGAGTGTCAAACTTTTGTTGTTAGTAATATCTAAGAAGGTTTGTTTTGTAGTTTTTAGGTAAGAGTAATAAATTGTAACCCGCTTCTCGCACAATGAGCTATATGAGATATATATATAGATAAGCACCAGCTCCCCCGCAACCAGGAAACAAACAAAAAAAACAGGTAAAGAAAATGGATGCATTATTAAGTTCTCCTTTGAAGCACAACACATTGTTAAAAAATAACTCATTTTTTAAATGATGTTAAAACCATACGCATGTTCAATAAAATGAAAAAGGTGTATTTAATTGAAAAATTATTTTAAACATTTTCCCGATAATGTTGCACGGATGTGTATGTTGCTTCTCTTGGCCAGCCTGTCTTTAGATTTATATGCACATAAAAGTAATGGGATGTTGTTGTCTCCACTTTAAAGAGGTGTTCCTTATTCATTTAGCTGATAACCTAAGCTGAGTTGGAGAAGGAGTCATTTATTGTTCTGTTTCGTATTTTCTCTTTTATTGTTCATTTAACGTTTATATTTAATCACTCGGCGTATGAGCCTGTGAAGGTTTGTAACTGTTGCTGTCATCTGCTTTTGCTCTGCCTGCCATGGTCACAATACACTCGTAAAAAGTGATTTTAAATGTCAAGGCTCTTATCTCTTAGTTAAATAAAGGCTTTATTTAAAAAAAAATAAATAAATGAGAGAAAAACACAAA
The DNA here is from genome assembly GCF_001649575.2 of Kryptolebias marmoratus. NCBI lineage: Eukaryota > Metazoa > Chordata > Actinopteri > Cyprinodontiformes > Rivulidae > Kryptolebias > Kryptolebias marmoratus. Next base: position 15,254,823 of record NC_051431.1, on the reverse strand, counting down.
AGCACACAAATCCAAATGTCAACTGGATTTAGCGTAAAGAATTAATCAGCTCACCAAACACAGCTCCTGTTTTATTTTTATTCATTTTTTTATTTTTTATTAAACGTAACACACTTTCCACTCAGAGTGAGGAACCTCTGCTGCGTTGATGTTTTTGATAATGGACCTTTTTCATAAAGGCAAAGAAAAAAAACAGAACATTTGCTCAACGCTAGGCAGAGTCTCGAAGCAGGTTGTAAGATTTGTGTCAAAGTTGGGGAAGGTATACTGGAAGTCTGAATGAGATGGGACTGATCTCTGACAGAGCAGACGTTTGACAGAAAACCTGGGCTCCTTCAGGTTCTTAACAACATTAACCTTTGACTAAAGCTACACACTGGACTGGATAACTTCCTAGTCGACCAAAAAGCATTCGCTGATTCTGATTTGTAGAGATGTGTGTGTGAGAAAACACCACTCAAAGCCGGTCTGAGGAGTAACACATTATTCAGGAAAGCGTGTGAATGTTAGGATGCATTCACTCAGCAAAGCACACGCTCTTTGGAAACTGCTGCGAACACAACATGAACACCCCCCGGTGACAAGCGGAGCACTCTTCTGCCACCAAACAAAGTGAAAGCACAGAACAACTTTCAGTAAAAAAATAATAAAAAATAAAACAAATGTCAGCTGCTCACTGACACAACATACCCATTTCAAACTCGATGCTACACTTAACTCGAGTTTGATGTAGATTTGATAAAAGGTTGTAAAAAAAAAAAAAAAAAACTCACAAAGAACACAAACATGAAAGCCCATGTTTTCTTCATATATTAATAAGATGAATCATGGATGCAAATCAAAGAGTTTTAAAATTTGAAAAAAAAAAAAAAGAAAACATCTTTTTCTGGCTTGGACCTTTGCCTTCTATTCCTCACACACATTAGCTCTCCATATTAACGTCTCTCTGAAAGTGTGCCAGAGGTGGATCCGCTCCAGGAAGTATCTACTTTGTTAACTTATAAAAAAAAAAAATACTTTTTTTTCCCACATCCAGTTTTGTTTCTAACCCAGATTACATTTTGTTCTCTTCTTTTGTTCCACCTCTAACTTGAAACATTGCAGCTACACCCCATGTTATATTATCTATTATTAGTCAGTAGGCCGGGGCACAATTTCATTTTAAGCATTTCATACAGCAAAATCAACCAGCATCAGATGATTGTGTAGTTAAGCACAAAATAATTCCTCTCACAGTCTCATGTATATAGTTAGTGATGCAGTAAATTATTACTGTTGACTGTATTCAATGAAAGAGCAGGGAAAGTGAAGCTGTTTTCTGAAAAAAGCGTGCGCTCGTCTGTGGTGGTTTGTGTGCTTGTGGTTGTTTGACGGAGTCAGACAGTTTCCTCACCTCCTTTCAATTATCTGGAACTCAAACTGTTCTGAAGCTGATAGCATATTCTGCAGCCCACACGACTGCAGAGGGGGAAGAACAACATTTTGCTTTCAACACGCATTCCCTCAGTTCTGTATTTACCCTGCATGTATGATCTGTGTAGTGGCCAGGGCTTGCGTGTGTGTGTGTGGAGATGTTTGTGAATATGCTTGGGGAAAAGAAGCCCATTTTCCATTTGAATATGTCATAGACGTTTGTAACTTCAGGGAAAGGGGAACAAATTTGGACGTGTGACTGTGCACATTAAAATGTAAATTCTTGGTTTATAATTAAGGAAAATGATAATCCAACAAGGTGACAGCAAATATAACTAACATTTGAACAGCAAACCTACAATATGCAGAGACAAAGTACTTCTATACGATTTACTAGCTAAATTGGAATGTTTATGTAGTTTGTGTGTGGGTGTGAGTGTGTGTAGTCCCAACCCTGATATATTTCAGCATAATCTTATGTGTACATATGATTAATGAAGAGTGCTAATGTCATTTTAATTCTTGTGACCTGTGACATTTATCTTGTTTTATCATAAGTAATTGCATTTGCAATTCACATTAAATCTATAATAAAGTATGTATAATGCATTTATCAATTGTGAGTCTGAGTGATTGTGTTATGATTGTTGTTTCTGTTGTCTCAGCCAGAATACTCTCGCAAAAAATATACATATGTATGCATTACAATAAATAAAGGTTATAGTATTTCTACACAGACTGCTGAGCATGTGTATTAATAACCATGTGGCAGACGACATTTATAATTACAAGCTTTAGTTTAAGATGTAGTGTACTGTTTGTGTTGTTATGATCACCCCAGCGTCTATAGAAGCTTAGTTAATGACTTGTGTATGATAAATAGGAACTCAACTGAGTTCTTTAAGTACAGTAAGTTATTTTTCTTACCCACTCAGTTTTTGTATCCGTTTAATCCTGCTGGCTGGTGTCTACACCAACCCTCAACGGGAGAAAGGCAGGGTACACCCTGTGCAGGTCGATAGTCTGTCACAGGAACACACACAGGGACATGACACAGACAACCATGGGTGCAGACATGATAGCATCCCTCAGAAGAAACATTAGTTTCAGAAAAGTTGTTTTTTCTTTCAGGTTTTGAGGTTGATATTGTAATGTGGAAAATAAAGTTGAAATGTTTACAGAAGTCAAAATTTTATTTTAAGGATGGAGTTAAAATGTTTAGGAAAAGTGGAAATGTTTTTTTTTCTTTTTTCTCAAAGAATGAGTTCAATGAAGTAAACCCCATGGTTATCCATCCATTCATCTATTTTCTTTTACCTGCTTCTTCTTTCCGGTTTAGGGTTAGGGTGGTGTTTATTTCCATCATCACAGGGCTTCACCAAAAAACAACCTCATTCATGCCATATTAACTTATTCTGGAAATATTAGAGTATTTTGACTCTTTTTCCCAACTTTTTTTTTTTCAATACTGTCTTTATCCTTGATATTTCAACTTTATTTTAAAACTCAGAAACAGCAAAAAAAAACAAACAACCAAAACTTCCATATATTTTTCTTAAGAATGACCTTTATATCCTGTCGTAATCATGTAAGCTCACACCAAAGGTGAGTTTAGAGCCTTTAATTAATCTAGCATGTATTTTTTTGAAGTGCAGGATAAATTTTGGAGTATCTGGTAAAAACCCATGCATGAACAGGGGTAACGAAAGGTCTGAGCAATCCAAGATTTGAACTTGAGTCTACTCTGCAGTAAGGTGACAGTATTATCCATCATGCTACTGTGCGATTTTTGTATATTTCTACGCGTTAAGCAAACTTAAGATGTACCAAACTAAGATCCTATATTAGTTTGACAATATTACAACCTTCTTTCATGATAGATTTTAGCCATGATTTGGCAGTTGCTTTTTGAGTGATGTTGTGGCAGCAATAAATGAATTTCCAGGCACTGTTAGATGAAATCACTCAAGCAGGTTTATTTATATAATGTGCACAGAATATAGAGAGCAGTTCTGAACAGGGAAGCTCCGAATCAAAGCTCTCCCCTCCCAGTCAACACAGGTGCTTTTATTAAAGATATTGAAATACTGGACCAGAAGGAGGAGTTAGGGAAAGGCAAGTCAGTCTGGTTCCCAAGGGAAGAAAATTCAACATCACTTCTATAAACAAGTTCATTCTGTGAGAACCCATGGGACTTGGAAGTCATAACATTATCAGGACTTATAAACAACAGGTGTTACCCTATAGTAAATTCTGCTATTACAGTGACAAACAGCTAATCAAATCAAGCAACCAAATCAAAATTTAATCATGCACCTTCCTTATAAATTATATTGTGGCTGGAATAAGGATGCAGCTCTGCCTTCCAATACGTGACAGGAAAATTTTCTATTTTGAGGTGGAGTTGTGGTTGCTATGCTACATGATAGAAGGAGAGAAAAAAAGGAACCTTACCCCGATGTGTCCATGACCCCCATTCCCTGTTTATATTCTCTTGAGGCACTAGATTGTACGAATGGGATGTGAAAGCCTGTGAGTGTAACACCTGTTTGAGTACATTTATAAACCATACCAGGGCAAGTCACAGGCTCGTTGTGCCACGTGAATTAAACTGGTACGCATCAACTACCTGCTCGCCTTTGCTGTTGACTGCATGGTGAGCCAGAAAAAAAGACAGAAGGAAGAAACGGAGAGGAGAGGAAGAGATTGGGGGACGAGGCAACAGACAGGAAAAGTGGGTACAAATAAAGCAAGTGGTTGATGGACAGTAAAGTAAAAAGTTAGTGAAGGGAATAAGAAATAAAAAAATATCTTGGAAAAGGGCAACTTTGCTGTTAACCACATGACTGCACATGGACACAAGACCAAAGGAAGGTGGCAGGTAGGAAAAAAGAAGAACTTATCAAATTGAAAAAAAAAATAAAAAAAGGAAGAAAAAAAGTGTGAGGAAGGCACTTTGTGTGCTGCAGCGAAAATAACCAGAGACCAGAGGGGGTGGATAGTGCAAGAGTGGGAAAGAAAAATAAAGTAGACACAGGTGAGCTCCAGTCCTTCAGGAAGTTTCTGCACATTGTGACTGAAGGTACAGTCATGCATAATTTAAAAACAAGTTGTTTCTAGAAAAAATAAAAAAAGTTAGCAGTTTCAAAGAGATGGGACGCTGAGTAGAGGCTTGAAATTCTGCACTTATGAACCTTCCACCTCATAAAGTGGGTTGTACATATTTGTTTCGGCAAGAGCCAAGATGTAGACTAAGAGAACAGGTCAAGAAATAAAGAGGTCAGACAGACACGGGTAAAGGACCATATTTATTGATGGAAACTAAAATCAGTTGTCCTACTTTAAAACTGAGGTCACAACACACACAGAAAGTTTGATTCACAGTTGAACTGTGCAGGTACTTAAAATAGATCTTGTGAAAGTTTCTTCTTGTGAAATCTTTGACCTGGACATTTAAGACTCAGGACACAAGAGGAATATTACTGCCACCAAATGACCACACTATCACAAAGACAGAGATATGATTAACCACTTTATATTACCCTTTGCATCACGATCTCAAGCCTATCTTCAGTGACCACCTTCCTTAGCTGTGCACTTCGATGGTGTTAAACAAAAAGTCAGAAATAAATTTGTTATGATGAAAACATGACTCTTAAAGCTGTGAAAGAACCTCAACTTTTCCATTATGTTGGAAAAATTGATTCACTCAGTCACTTATAAAGACCAAAACAAGTCCATATTTGAGTCCAGAAGGAGATATTGGTCAAAAGATACATAGAAGACCTGCAGTCAGTGTAACCTACAACTTAGAGCAGGGGTCAGCAGGGGTCACCAAGGACATTTGTTAAGAGGCAGGGCTTTGAAACACACACACACACAAAAGGATATATTTGAATGAAAATAGTGTATGTAAAGCCTTACAGCTGTCAAGCCTGATGCTAAGGGTTTAGTGTCTGAGGGAAAATGTAATTCCTCCCATTTATCAAACATCTGTTTTTCAGCATTAGCTATTTATACACAACATTCATTGTTAATCAGCACAAGTGTAGCATTTTTTTCAGATGCGCAGAAACAAAGTAGAGGGGAGTTGTTTAGTTTTATAGACTTCTGAAACCTACATTTCTTTTTAAATATAGGTTTATCAGTTTTAATGATTTATAATTATTCAAATGTTGTCACACACAGGTGGCATTTGCCATGCTCATTTGAGTTCATCCATCCGTTTTCTTTTTCCTTTCTGGGTTGCAGGGAGCTGGCACTTATGCCCTGCAGTCACAATTCAAGAGGCAAGCTACACCCTGGACCGGAGGTGTCTTGGTGCCTGAACAGGTCACACGTCCATTACATGCCTACTTAGAGACAAACAACCATTCAGGTTTTCACTAGAAACCATTTAGATTTGTCAGTGAACCTAATATGCAAGTTTTTGGTCAGGAGGAAACCGGAGTACCTGGACAAAACCCGTGCATGCACGAAGCGAGCTCCACCCAGAAAGGCTGGAAGGCTAATCTGCGACCTTCTCGCTGAAAGGTGACAGCTTTAATCACTGTGGTGCTGTGCTGCCCTCTTTGCTCTTGACAAAGGCAAAAATAATTTTTTCTGTCTTTATTTTTAAATGAAAAGTTTCTGTAGTTTTTTTTTTTGGTTAATGTTTGTGCAGGAAGATTTAATTATGTAAAAATATGAGAAAATCCAAAAATCAAATTGTTGCTGTCAGGCAGAAATGTATCTCCAAAAATGCAACTTTTAAGGAAATAAAAAATGTTTTTTGTTTTTAATTAAATAAACTATGTGACCTAATGTTCACTAACTCTAAGATTTTTCATGGGTTAGTCATCCACAGACAGATGTGAAGGGTGATCAGTACAGTTGATTAAAAAAAAAAAAAGGAAAATAAAGATACAAGGTTTTTGTCTGACAAGAGTGAAATGTTAAAAAAATAAATATATTCTAAAATGTGAAATAAGAACATTTAAAACAAATTAAAGTTTTGTTGAGAGTTATGGGTTAATGTGTTTGACACAATTAATCCACAAAATCAAGCACCCCAAGCATATATAATATCTTAAACACTAAGTTACATTACTTTCGTTTTCCACACTGTTTTCATCCTTTGTTAAATTGCGCTGAAGGTGCCTCCACTCCATCATTCCTAACCTTCATCACCAAATAATATGAAATGAAATAAATGACAGCCTTTATATCTGACAAATGTCAGTGCTTATGCGCCTTTGTTTGATAAAGTTGAGGAGGCAAAGAGATGAATGCGATGGTAATGGTGGTTGCAGAAATAAGGGAGAACCCAAATTCAAACGTAAAAATGCATGATTGCGTTTAAAGTAGACTGTTTTGGAATTAAAGGAAATAAAATCTGTCTGTGGAAAAGAGACACGCAGAAGCACGAAAGTGGGTAGATAGAAGCGAAGAGTGCGAGTGAAAATTGTATTCAGTTAGTCTGAGTGCTGATCAGTGCTTCACTAATGGAGTTCTGTGGAGTCATAGCTCTCTGGTCTCCTAATTGACTCCCTGTCATCTACATATCATTTACATACTGTTACCCTGAGCATCGAGGTGCAGGAAGGGTGGCATGTGCGGATGTGCGCGCTCCTGTGTGTATTAAGTGGAGATGAGTGCAGTGTAAACACTGTTAGATGGACCCATTAATCATGTGCTTAACCTCATCAGGAACTACACACACACACACACATGCACACAAACAGTGTGAGAGTTGTAGAGAAAAACTGAGAGGAAGGGGGATAAAGAGACTAAATGAGAAAAACATTCACAACAGCTGTTAGTAGTGGATGAGTAAAATTGGTAGATCAACCAGTTGGCCGGTTGTTCAATCTCCAGCTCTCCTTTGCTGTATCTGAGTAAATATGGAGCTTAGTGTCTAATTGCTCACCATATGGTTAAATTCGTTAAAGAAAAAATAAATAAATAAATAAAATGGATGAATGTGCATCCCCAGTTTGTTTGAACCATACTTAAGAGATTTGTAAAGCTGAAAAAATAATGTGGTATTATTGCTTTCAGTAATGATAACATGCACAGATTAAGCAGTTTATTGATAAACATAATGATTGCAAATGATTATTTAACTATGTTTAACTATGTTTAACTGCTTTTAGATTAAATTATTAAAAAGGTTATTGGACAAAGGAAGGACGTGAAAAATATTTAATTCCCTTTAAAGAAATATATATATTTTTGTTATTTCTAAAAATACTGTGCTTACAACTAAAAAAAAAAAAAAATAATAACCAGGACCACAAAAAGGTAACTTAAAAGCAATACAAGCTCAAAGGATCATATGATCATAATTTCTCAAATAACACGTCATGTGACTGCACAATATTTTATTACCTTATGCAAATTTTATGAAATCAAATGATATACATCCTCAGAAATGTTTGTTTCCCTAAAAGGAAAATAAATGTTGTTTTATTCCATTCCAGTGTTAATCTTCCAACAAAGCCAAAATGATGAATACCAACGAGATTAGAAAACAGACACCAGTGAGAGCAGCCCATTGTGAATGAACCTGGTTACCTCAGCAGGTGTCCTCTAAAAAATATTTATTTTGAGATGCCTGCCCATGATAAACTCACAGGCAAGTTGTTTTTTATTTGTTTTCAGTGAAATACCATGTCAAATTAATTGAAAAAAAAAAACACAATATAACATTTCTGAAACCAGTTTGATCTGATTAAATTGAAAATATAATTGAGATTTCTGATTTGGGAAAGTTTATGAGCACTTAATTCTTTAGCTCCTTAAACAGCATCAGTTTGCAGAAAGCTTTTATTCTGACAGGACTGATGAGCTAACAGCTAGTCTGAGCAGGTCCATGACTACATCAGCCTGCTCTCATCTGAAAAAATTACACAGTAATTCATATGAATGATATTTTACAAACCTTTACATTGCTGTTAATTTTACATTATTCCAGCAGAAATATGATATTTATTAAAAGGGCCTGGAAATGGCCAATGAAACACTGAAATACTGTAATAACAACCAATGTTATGATTGGTTTTATGTCACAGCAATCCAGAGAGACCTTGACCTTCCTTTTAGAGTTATGTCCAAAGTGATGAAATCATGCCTATTTTTGAAGACAATGTCTGAGTGTGTCATGTTGTGTCTGATTACAACCACAGAAATAACAAGGGAATAAAAGAATCACTGGTGATACTCAAGAACAGCTCCAGGTTGCAAAACTGTTGGACCCATTTGAACTAAGGTTGTGCCTGTATGGACTGTGACCCGAACAATATTTGTCTTGATACTCTGCCAACGTTATTAATCAGAAAAAATACATGATCAGACAAAAAAACCCTAATATTATACAATTTAGCCTTTAGTCACAACATTATGCAATGTAATGAATTTGAGTCAACTTAAGGAGATTAAATATAATAAAAAAGCCTTAATCTTTTCTCTTTGCAGTATCTGCTGATTGCTATGATCAGGGTGGAGTATGCTTTCATAGTGTTTGTTACTGTTTATACAAGTGCTGCAGCAAATTTCCATTTGACCAGCAGGTGTCTCCAATGGAAAGACAAAACTGCTTAACGGCAGTAAGTGCAGCCTGAAGAAGAGTTGTCCACTAAAAGAAAAATGAAGACAGGGTGTTTGTTCTTCGTAACAAATATAACTACACTTTTTTGTTTGTTTGTTTGTTTTTTGTTTTCTGCAGCTTGTTTTGTAAGAAATGCCCGGAGAAACAAACCTGCTTGTTCAAAAAAGTAAAAAAAACAAAACAACTGGACTTCTATTCTGTAGTTGAAGATGTTTCGCTTCTCATCCGAGGAGCTTTCTCAATTTAGTCCAGTTGTTTTTGTTTTTTACCTTTTTTGAATTTACCATGGCCTGGATGACTGAGAATCTACACCAGTATATTGCCACGCACTTTGGGAAGGAAACCTGCTTGTTGACTTTTTAATGAATCATTTTACAAACTGAGTTTTATCAGTACAATGATGTATTAGAATAATGCATCTAAGTTTAATTTGAAAACTACAGTGGTTGCACTGTGCTCATGCGCATACATCAACTGGAACAAATCAGAAAAACCTACAACATTGTCTACAACAGGTAAGACATTATCTGTTCATAACCCTCCCACAGAATCCCACTTGAAAAGATTGGACCTCTTCAAGTGTTTCCTTTTTAAAGAATTTTAAAACCCTTGGTGAGTTGAGCAATGTTGTCTGACTCTTCCTTTAAAACTCTAACCTTTTTGTGACAGATGTCCTGATCTGCTGATTTTTGTTGTCAGTAAAGTGACCCTTCACTGATCCATACCTGGGAGCACGCAGGGAATGCAGACAGGAATAATAGTAACCTAAAAAAATGTTTTAGCTGCAGGAGCCATGTTCAGTGCTGTATGACCGTAGGCTTTCATATTGACTGATACTGATCAGAAAGGTAACACAGTGAAAAAAAAAAAAAGAAATATTTCAGAAAAAAAATAGTGTAAGACAAACAATTGTCTTTGTGTATGGATTGTGTAAACATAGCAGGTGAATAATATGACTGGTGTGTTCCCCTTGGTTTCACCATGTCCATATCAACCATGTGTATCTTATACAAGCTGTTTGTGCACGTTCTGGGTAGGAACTAATGTGTTATTTACATTATCTGATGAAAGGTGTCTTTTAGTGTGTAATGAAAAGACTTTTGAACAGAGGCTCAGCAGGAGATGAGGAGAAAGCAAGCCTTCAGAGAGACAGTTAGACATTGTGTGTACTGATCTCGCAGAAGATGAGAGAGGAGGCGAACAGAAGAGAGATGAAAGACAAAGTGGAGAAAAGCTGAAAGTGGCATAGCGAGATGGGGAACATGAGGCTGGAACTCAAAAAAGAAGAAGAAACAAAGAAAGCGAGACGGAGACACTCATTACAGGGTCTGACCCAAAGTGCTCTAATAAATGAAACACTAATTGGGGGGTTATTAGAGAGATGTGATGTATTGTAAAGAGTACAGTGCAACACACGAAAGCCTATTTATCAAAAAGATAAAACACTATCTGTTATACCAATAAACAATAAAACTACAGACATTATTAAAGGCCTAGCATTCCTTGAAGGTATACTTATCACTCACCACCTTTCATGGCAGAGCTTTAAATTAAGATCATCTTATTTTGTGAAGGGACAGAGTTTTAACCGTTTTGGGTAAACTTTTTAAATGATGACATGCCTGATCTGATTCAATATTACAAGATCTTGTTGGATGAGTTAGAGTATACGTTGTTTAAGAACCAGTGACTGCGATGTCAGCGTTTAGCTTAATATCTGTAATTTTGACCAAGGTATAGCCATTATTGAGTTTTTAAATGTTTTAAAGTTTTTTTTTTTAATTGGGTCAATTCCAGAAGTGATTGAGTTGTAGACATACACTCCAAGATTACTTTCTGAGAGTTTCATTAAAATCCATCCTTTGGTTCACAAAATATTTTGCTAACAGTCAAACAGGGTTGACCCCAACCTGTAAGCAAAGATCTTGCTCAATGTTGGGCACTCAAAGTGTGTGTTAGGGATGATGCTCAACAGCATTCACACCAAACTTTAGCTCAATATCTAAAGGTTGAGTTATAGTAATTTTTGTGTCTGCTAATGTGGCTTAGATGTGGCAGCCATCTTGAACGGGGCTGACTCCAAAGGTTAATCAGTTGTTGATTTGCATCCAGTGATTACATTGAGTCTGATTAAAATCAATTAAGTGCTTCGTGAGATAGCTTGCTTACAGAAAGATAAACAAACATAAACAGACAAGCAAAACCCTTTTTTCTTGTTTCACCATTAGAGGTGGGCAATAAAAAGCTACACATGTGACTAAAATGAGCACAGGAAGAGGCTTAAAAGACCATATAGTGTAAATAAAACTATGACGCAGAAGTCATAGATTTAATGTTTGATATGAAAATATCAATTTTCTCAAAGTGCAAATTCATCTCATTAATCCAGATTTAGGGGTAAAAAAAGCAAAGAGAAAAAAAGTGTACTAGAGCTGTATTAATATTCTAATATGTTACAAAAACAATAACATTAGGAGCTGATGCAACAATAGAGCTTTACCTTTCAGGCCTGAAGTGTCACATCATGTCATAATGTTCAGGACACATGAAGTAATATATATTTTTGAAGCTGTTAAAAATAATGTTATAAGTCACAGACTCAGAGACTTGACTGAGCTTGCTGCTTGTTAGCAGGTTACGAGGCGTACAGCACCAATAACTCTGGTGCCAGACAGTAAATAAATGGACCAGCAGTCCTTCCTCCTGTTTGCTTTTATGCTGCTGCCCACTGCTGTGGGATCAGTATCTTTTTATGCTGCGGCATCATAACTCGTGAATTTATTTTTTCACTGCATGAGAAAAGGCCTGTGGAAATATGACAAATCAAGGATTATGTGTGAAAGTATGTCAGTATCTATTTCATCTTTCTGATAGGACAGCCATGAACTTTATTATGATGAAAAGTTGCCATATATATTTCCTAAGAAAGATCATTAACTGTCAATTTTAGTTTTTTTTAATTTTTTTTGTGTACTAAAAAAAAACATACATAGTCAAAATAGCAGCTTGCCAGTTTGCACACTTGTGCACTATGGGCAAACATGAGACCATACAGCTCATCCACGGGATAAATGCCAATTAAACTTGTGTTCACTTTAAGTACAAGAGCAGCAGTGGTCAAATTTTAAAACTTACATTGTGAGTGAAAGTCGTTTAATGTCTATATCACAACCATACATCACTCATACTTCAATAGTGAGGAGCAGTGGCATGAGGTACACAAAGAATGTTAAATTTACTATCTTTACAAGCACATAGACACCCACATGGACATATTTTCTTTCTTTGTTTGAAAATGTTATTTGGTTAACTTTGAGTATATTTAAGACATACCAAACACATAAATCAATCACAGGTATTTGTACTTTTACCGTTGTACCAATATGTTTTTTTGCTAAGAACAATAACATTTTGAAATAATTTCTGACACTATATTCACATAAGTCTAAACAAAATGAAAAGCTTTCCAAATTGTTTAAAGCACAGATTTTCCATCGGTGAGGTGGGCATTGGTGACACTAAAACTACTGTATGTGCTTTTTAAGATGACTGAAAACACAAGGTGTTTTGGAAACAAACAAGAACTCTATGGCTTATAAGGAATCGTTTATCCCACAACGGAGAAGCTATAAAAAACGTATGTGTTTGCTTTTGCACCACTAGGGGAACATTGTGATTGTGCAGCGCTTAGTTTGAAGCCATGTCATTTATGCACATGACATTCACTATTACCATCAACAGTGGAGGACTACATAGTTGGAGTATTATGGGTCAATGAACATGACAAAGCAGGAGTTATAAAAGCCGACTTTGTGTTACACATGTTCAAAGAAGCACATGCTGCTTATGTAGCTGATGTCGACACTAAATAGCTTTTACATTAGCAAAAAGGTGTTAACAGTGCAGGTGCTGGAAAGGCATTTAATTTGTACAATGTTCTTTTTTGTAGGGACCAATCGCATCCTCTTTGAGAGTCCTTATTGAGCTAAGAATGTACCTAGTCAGAATTAAAAACAAACAAAAACCCACTAATTCTGGTGATAAGACCTATGATTGACCACATTACCATCAGTGCACTACCTTAAATGGTTATAAGCACTGTGGCCAATATAGGTGATTGAATGAAGACCCCAGATCCCATTAACCTTCGTACAAGAGGTTAATCAGTAGAAGGTGACAACATGGCTCAGAGAGCACAGTTTCACAATGGATTTTTACTGTTTTCTGCACATTTATTCGTGGTGGCGTTGTCTTATTGATTTTCTAGAGCTCAAGATAAGCTCCAAGACTTACAGAGGGTCAGCATTTTGGATTTTTATCATCATTGGCCGTCACCATGAAAGACGGGCACTCATGTCTGTGTGTGTTAGTTTGTCTGTTAATCACCTTATAAAACACAAAAATGGATGCTGAGCTAAAAATGTGGTAGTTGCTGAGAGTCACCTCCAACATGTTCTCTGAGTGTGGGATGCAAGGTGATGAACAGTTTGCATTCCTTGAAGGAAGGCTAGTTTTATGTATTTTCTGTTTGTTTTTAATTATATTTTTGGAGTTATTGATCTGGTCAACATTCAGTGATTCATTTTTAGGCACAGTTATTTACATAAACTGTCTTTGTATGACAAATTTAATAAGCTGACTAACATTTGTTCTTTTAATTAAAACCCTTTGAAAAGACTGATAAATGAGACAAATGTAAGTAAATTCCAGTTAATATAGATTTTTGACTTTTTGGAACTCCATTTGATTGTTTATGAAATTAGAGTTTACTATACAGTGTTATAAGCTACATTGACGTAAAAATATAGTTAATTTAATGAACAAGTATAAATTTTAACTGTAGTGAAACTAGCAATTCAAGATGAAATGCTTTTTGCTCACTGACTGTCAAGCCAAAGTTTTAAACAAAGGTCTTTAAATACTTAGTGCTCATAATATGTGATGAGGATGATTACCACACCAGGTTTTAGCTCAATATTTGTAAAACTGGATGAGTTAAAACCTTTTTAGTGATTTCTAAGCTGTGGTGGCCATCTTGAATTGTGTTGACTCCATAATTGAATCAGTTGTAAAATTACATTGAGAGTTTCAAAAAATCCATTCAGTTGCTCATGAGATATTTTGTTAACAGACAGACAAATGAACATGTGCATACAGACACAGGCAATTACATGATCACCCATCTTTCATGTATGCTGGGAATATTGATTTTAGCTAATAACAAATAATGTATCCTTGTTATAGTGTAAGAAAAATTGAAACAGTAAATTCAATGTTGTTATAAAAATCTTGAGAACAGTTTGAACAAAAAAGCTGAACCAATCACAACGTTCCCTCTGGAGATCGGCTCCATCTGTTTGTCAGCGTGTCAGTCCAGTTGCTAAACCAAGCTGTCATTATAACACACACCAATTAAATGTGAGAGGGCCAGAAGTGCTGTAAAAATTGTAAACTCCCTTATACAGTGAGTTAGACACCGGATTCTCCCCACACACCTATACTGATAAGTGTACAGAGTTATACACATGCATACAACAAGAGGCGGTAAACACCGTAATTGGAAAGGTAACAAGCTGGCTGTCAATCAAAATCCTTTCCTTCAGTTTATGTTGGCGTCTTGTTCAAAGGTCGGCTGCATTTTAATCAGTAACAAATGGAACGAGAGCTTCCTTTCTGGTTTACCTCAACATATTTACCTCAGTGCACCAAGTCACGGTGAAAAGTGATGAAATGTTTAAATGAACAGTTTGGGTTTCTTCCGTCTATTTTTTAAGATTTATGAAAATTTTATTGTATTGTAAAGGCTAGTTTTTGCTTACATTTGTTACATTTGTGTTGCACTGGCTGCCCTGAAATAAACTGTACACTCAGTGACAAAACTACATCAGATAAACTTAGGAAAACACATAATTGGTAGTACAGCAGTGATTGTTATTTTGTGTTGTTCAAGTGCACAGATTTACTCTAGTTTTTGGCAGGATGTGAAGACATCCAGTCGCAGGCCAGAACTTGAGACTCAGTTGGACTTTTGAGTCCCAAAGCACATTAGGGTTGAGAAAAAAAACACAAGTTTGGATCAAAATAATCTAGATATTAGATAACATCACCAAAGAAAATGTGTACAAAATTATAGACATATCTAAGAGAAAATAAAAAAGTTGTAAGAAGAAAGAGTGAACAAAAATCCTAAAATACATATATTTACGTGTCTCTGCGCACACGTGGCAGCATAGACTTGGTTGACATCTTATTACCATCCTCTTTGCCCTCCCTCATTTCATGTACTTTCCCTCACCTTGTCTCTACCCTTCCCCAATCAGTTCCTTCTCTTTCATCTGCTGTGTGTTTCATCTGTTGTACAGGAAAAAAAAAAATAGCGTTGCTCTTGGAAACAACAGCAATGGCATAATGAACTGAAATGGCAAGGGCTGATCATGAACTTGGCCCAATCTGTTTTTGAAATGCGGGGAAAAGAGCAAAGCGATCCCTGAGGTCAGTTAAATTTGGCTTTTGTTTAAGAGTGGAGAGTAGTTTAATACAACAGTACAGGTACATTTAAAGAATGGAAAATTAACATCTAAATGCACTGACTTAAAGTTTTTTTAGTTAGTTTGTTTGCTTTTTTTTGGCTCTTTGAGAATCTAGATAAATGTACAGTAGAACTCTGCAAGAGGGTACTGTTTTGATACTTGTATTTTTCTGGTGTTTAGGGTGGCATTACTATCATTAATTTGCTGTTAGTGATGTTATGACTTTTCTGTATCAGTTCCTTGTTCTTTGAAAAAGTTTTTTCAACCCTACTGAACAGCAATTATCTGCTGTGAGTCTTTGGAGCATACAGTATAAGGCCAGGGAAAGTCTTCCATACAGTTTGTAAAATAATTAAATTAGTAAATTACACAGAATTCGATTCCAGTCTCAGGTGTGACCCATAGACCGAGAAGGTTAATGACGGTCGTGTCACAACATGGTGAGCAGAGTGAGCCGCAGCAATGACAAAACACACTGCTGAGCGCTTGAAAGCTGCGAATGAAAAAAAAAAAAAAAAAAGGATTTTGGTGACATGTCTTTACCACATGCTGCAGAAATGTCATGAAAAATATGTATTTGACCCCATTCAGATGCCAGGTCCCACCGACCTTTAGCTGATGGAACTCTCTGACCCTGACGTAGGCTGGTATACCTTGGTAACTGTATGAATTTTACTCTCATTATCTTCCCAGCAAGCACTCTCTGCTGTCAGAGTTATGGTTGGATATTTATCCCACCTCTTGAAACCTACTGCTTCATATCAAATTTAGAAAATTACCAAATTTGGTTTGGTTTCTTTACTCTATCTTTTGGTCACAACAAAAGTGTCAGTATCTCTGTCCCCACAACCCTCTTTAGTAAGAAATAAATTCCTGAATTACTCTAACATCATTGCTGCTAGGCTAAGTTAATAGGTTTATATATATTTCTTAGCAGAGCAGTTGTTCCTTATATTCTCAAACTCCATTTATGTTGTTTATATGAGTGATATGACAGGATATTGCGTTGTTTCAGGTATGCTCACTTGACTGCAAATTCATCCTATTTTCAGTTCTTCGGATGTTCGTGAAGTCCTGGCTTTCCGTTAGAGTTTAGGCTGTTACCAACACAAATTATTTATCATTAGAAAGAATGTAATGTTCCACATTTACCAGTTCCATTTTACTAAGTGTCCTTCCAGCCAAGATAAAATTGAACAACTTGTTCTTGCAATTTATTCGTGGCTCTCCCATTCCGCCATAAATAAAGATCTCTTACAACCACTTAGAAGTCCATTTAGTTTCTGCTCCTAACTTCCCTTGATAAATTAATTTTCTTTCATTTTTTTTTTTTTTCTTTCTATGTTACCACCCGGCTCAGCCAGGGAAAAGAGGAAGTACCATTAGAACAGATGGAATTGGTTTGATAGAATACGTGATTTATTGTTTAGTCTTTTTGTTTTAATTTGTGGTAATAAAAAGGGGGAAAAATGAGGACATGAAGACAGTTATCACAGCCTTTATCACCTTCAGGTTGGATTATTGTAACTCTCTTTATTTCGGCACCAGCTAGTTTCTGGTGATCCGTCTGCAGCTGGTTCATACGTTCAACATCAGCATCTCTCCATTGGCTCCCTGGCAAATAATTTTTTTTTTTTTAAATATTCTAGTTGTTTTAAAAGCTTTAAATGATCTGGCACCAGAATACATATCTGAACTTCATTATTCTAATCATAAAACTCTTAGATCATCTGACTAGCTGTTTCTGGATACTCCGTGTTCTTGATTAGTCTTTATGGAAGGTTGTTCCTTTACTGTAGGAACCCTCTAAATTGTAGAACAGCCTTTAAGTGTTGATCAAATATGTTTAAACCAGAGCTTTAAGACACTTTTTATTTCACGGGCTTTTAACTGCAGTTAAGTGTTTAGGCTTTTGAAGTAGTTTGTCAATGGTGTCATTTAGTATCTTTTGTTTAATATTAGTTTTTTGTTGTTGTTTTTGATTTGGTTTTAGTGTTGTTTTTATTTAAATATTTTAAGGCTCTTTTCAAATTTATTGCACAGCACTTTGGTTAACTCTAGGTGCTTTTGTTGTAGGTGTTTTACTTCAAAATAAACAAAGACTCACGGACTGACAGGTGAAATATTTATTTAAACAATCATGATATGGTTTCACACGGTTCAGACAGTTTGAAATCTGTATTTCTTTATCTGACAACAACAACCAGAAGACTTGTATTTTCCCTAGTTAAATGCATATGTTAACTTACTTAGACATTTTATGAAAAGGCTTTTTATAACTTAACAAATCTATTGTATTGTATTATAATTGATTTCAAGCTGACTAATTGCATTAGTTATAAGTGGATTGCACTCACTGAGTCAAAATGTTATCTACACTTGTTTCTTGCATAAATTGAGATGCATAAAAATTAATGTTGAGTGAAAAAATGTGCAAATCAAAGCCATGAAGTCTGAATCAGCTGCTGACTAGAAAACGACACCACAAAGACTTGTCTGAATTGTCTTGCTTGTCTACATTAATTTTTGTTCTCTTTTTACATCCATTTTTTTTACTCATTTCTCCTCTATAATCTCTGGATCGTGGGGAGCTGGTGCCTATCTCCAGCCATCACTGTGTGAGAGACGGGGGACGGGTCATAAGTCCATCACAGAGACACATAGAGACAAACGAGACAAACAACCATTCAAACTCTCACTTACACCCGTGCCTGCTGCCTTATAGAAAAATACTAATCAAGTAATTACGTATACAAGTAAATATATATATATATATAATTGTTTTTATTAAAGATCAAGTTTAACATAAAAACTAATTAAATTTGGTGTCATCTTTTTGAGCTTACAGTAACAGTTGGGGGTGTTTATTATTAGAAAATTTTTTTAAATTATCAATTTATGTCACCAAGTTCATCAGCCATGATCTTGTCATCTCTGCCACTCAACTCTCCAGTGTTTCCCTTAAAGTCTGGGACAGGCCTTTTCATTACAACATATTATTGTGTCCTGTACTGTAAATCTACCACTTACTGGCATTTTTTTATTTTTTGCTTCACCTTTTCTCTTTTTTTTTTTTTTTTTTTGGTGGTGGTGGTGCGGGATTTCTCTTAATTGGATGTATTAGTGACACACAGCCTCTTTATCATTTTTGATTTGTGTCTGATCCCAGACAATAAACTACCAAATAAACCATTCATTATGACTTCCACCTTAGTTATAAGCATCTCCCTTGGGAGGTTTTTCAGCTGGTTTGCAGCTTGTTTGCAAAACATCTAACAGTCGGGGATGTTTGTGATCGCTTTTGAGAGAAAGTCAAGGAGAAGTAATTGGCTTATGGATATGCAATTACTTTTATTGAGATTTATAATGAAAATCTGTGTATGATTTGGTAGGCACATGTCTTTATACACTTAGATATATTTCTTGTGTCTTCTTAAATGCTGCAGGATTGTTTATAATACTTGTTGCTTTTATAAATGAAACTATTATTTCTTGAAAGAATAGATATACCCCACCTTCCTGTATGCCAAAGTTTATATATATATATATATATATATGTGTATAAATATATATCAAGGAAGCTTGGTAAATAGCTTGCACTTGTATAGCGCTTTATCTAGTCCAAGGACCCTAAAGCGCTTCACACTACATTCAATCGTTCACCTATTCATCCACACTTTCACTCCCTGAATGTGGTAAGCTACATTGTAGCCACAGCTGCCCTGGGGCAGACTGACAGCAGTGAGGAGGCCATTACACCGGTGCTACCGAATACTGACAAATGTTTGCTCAGTATCTGTAAAAAAGTGGTTTGTAACCTTTTTTGTGTTTTCTAAGGTCGATTAACTGCAGTAGCTACCTTGATTCAGGCTGACAACAAAAAATAATCATTTGTAGATGTACATCCAATGAATATTTTCTGAGTTTCATTTAAATCTGTACATTGATTCACAAGATCTTTTACTAACAGACAGGAAGGGACGACTACCATCTAATGTAAAAGTTTTAAACAAAAACCTTACACGATCCATTAGTGCTCAAAAAGGTGATAAAATTCACTGTCAGCTACTACCACACCAAATTTTCGTTCAAACTCTGTAAAACTGACCAAGTTATAGCGATTTGTGTGAGATTATCTCTGGTGGCCATCTAAAATTTGGTCGACTCCAAAAAGTAATTACTTGTAGATGTATGTCCAATGATTATTTTCTGAAACGTTTAATACAATTTTTGCACTGGTTTATAACATATACTGCTAACAGACAGACAAATGCACACACACACAGATAATTACATGATCTCCCACCTTTCGTGACAATAATGAGGCTTCAGGAGCTTTAATGGTCTCTCTATGCACTAAGTAATTGTAAGAAGCTCAACATTTGCATTTGTTTCAATGAATTTACCAGATTTGCCAGTCATTGTAAACATGTTAATCCATCACAGCCCTGTCATGCAGTGAATCAGGTTTTGGCGGTCCTATTAGCTGAACAATTGGCCTCAGCTATGAAAAAAAAAAAAAAGCCCACCAAAAGTGATGTTGTCATTGAATTGAAAAGAACATGAAGAACCCAATTTTCTTCCTTCTTGGTTTGTTTCACATTTCTCTGAAGAAAAAAGAAAGAGACCCAGTTCTTAATTTGATATACCTTCAGTATCAGAAAAAGATGTGGTACNATATATATATATATATATATATATATATATATATATATATATATATATATATATATATATATATATATATATGATATACATTTTTTATGGTAATCTATCTGATGAATGAAGCGACATGAAAGTGGTCCCAGTCAGGATTCTGCCAGTAGCTCTCTAGTTCCGTCTTTCTGCTTGTTGCTTTGCCATCCCACCTTCAGCTGTTCTAGTTTAATCTAATTACCCTAAGTGGCGTTTCAGTCGCAGCAGGCAGCTTCTTTCCTGTGAAAACACGCGAAAAGTCAACACAGCACAGCACTCCTGCTCAGAAGTTGGACAGAAAAAGAAATGCATGAAAGTGCTGCTCCATTATTGCTGAGTTTAAAACTGATTTTGGCTCAGAATGTTTTAATATTGATTTGTGAGGTAATAACATACGACAAAAGCCACTCAAAGCTAGTTTCAGCTGGTGAATTGATTACTATTATATACCTTTCAATAAGATGCATATCAGATTAAGCTGTATTTTTCAAATGTATAGTAACAGAAAAACCACTGAACACTGAGGAACATCCTGAACTGGTTGTGGTCAGACACAGACAATATTCTCATTTTTTATTGAAAAGCAAAACGCAGATGATAAGGTTTCTGCGTGTGTGTTTGTTACAACAATTACCAAAATATCTCATGAACCACTGGATGGATTTTAATGAAACTCTGAGAAAGAAATCATTGGATGTACATGTTCAGTTGTTTAACTTTTGAGTCAAGCTGATTCAACATGACTACCACAGGCTACTGATGCAAAAATGGCTGTAACTCTGTCAATTGTACAGATAATGGTGATAATTTGGTGAGATCATAGCTGAGACCAATCCCTAACACATATTCTGAGCAATAACAGATTGTGCTAGAGCTTTGTTGATCATTTTTTGCCATTTACTATTTAAACTCAGCTCTGCTTTTTAGCAAATTATCTAAAGAACCACTGGGCAGATTTAAAAAAAAACCTTCATGTACTAATGACTGCACCTTTACTACTGATAAACATTTGGAACCAACATGTTCAAGATGGCTTCAACAGCTAATCAACATACGCAAAAATGGCTAGAACTCAGTCAGTTTTACAACTATTGAGCTAAAATTCTGTGTGGTAGGAGCAAAGAGTCATTCACAACACACAATTTCTGATTGATTCAATAAACTGTCCTAACAGACAGAAAATTAACACAAACACACACAGGCAATTACACCATTGCCCGTCCCACAAGGTGGCAGGTGATAACGATGGCATTGTAAACACCAATGCAATTCAGAATGAATA
Source organism: Kryptolebias marmoratus (assembly GCF_001649575.2). Taxonomy (NCBI): domain Eukaryota; kingdom Metazoa; phylum Chordata; class Actinopteri; order Cyprinodontiformes; family Rivulidae; genus Kryptolebias; species Kryptolebias marmoratus. The sequence continues at coordinate 15,233,315 of NC_051431.1, read as the reverse complement.
TATTTATTTCTAACATTATTTCTGAATAAAAAAATATTTCTCTCCCTCTGACGCAGATGTGCAAACTATAAAAAGATAACGAGTCCACTGATGTAGGTTCTTTAGGCAGTATCTTGTTGTGTTTAACAAGATGTGAGCTGTGAAGTCCCTGCACAGTGACAGATAAACTCTACACTGGGACACAAATCAGCATGCTGCTTTAGTTGTGCAGGTTTCTTTGCTGTCCATTCACATAAAGACTCAAATTACAGCAGTCCCCTGCTATTTTCTGCCACATGTGCCGAGACACTACGTGTTTTGACAAAGCTTAGCCCCAATTACTGAATTTGCTTCTATGCATACAAATTTTGAGGGCCTTTTCTTTGTTTGTTGTTATTATTGTTGGACCTTCTGTGCTCGCTCGTAGCTATTCCTCTGTAAGATTTGGCCTGAGCAAAGAGAGTAACTTTGTGTTTTAATTTGTTGAACTAAACTTGATGAGATCTATTAGTGTGTATCCAACCTAATATAAAACGAGGGGAGAAGTGTGTTTTTATCTCGTACTGCGAGTTGTCCTCATTAAAGCACATCTGCTGGTCTTCTGCAGAAATCCAAACGAAAAGTGTTGCAAAATACTGAGTTCTCTTGATTACAAACTGTTATTGTCTTTATCACTCCTGCTGTCTTTGTTTATCAGGGATGCTGTCATTTAAAGGTTTATCTGAAAGGATTTGATATTTAACCATAGCTTTTTTACAGGTTATCTTTTAAATTAAAGACCAAACATTTATTGAAGGAAGGCATACTCCCTTATTTCATGCAAGTGTTTCAGACTAAAACCATGTTATGATGAGAAGGGACAGAGTTCCAGTTGTTGTGATTGTAAATAACCTTATGCAAGAGCTCATGTAATATTGTGAAAACTCGTGAGATCTGTTAAGCACTCAAAGAATATCTTGCGGAAGTCTTTCAGCTACTACAACACAAAATTTAGCTCAAAAACAGGTGATGCAAAAGTTTTATGCAAAAATGTTGCCTAATGGAAAGTACTCGAAGTGTGTCTTGGTTTTAGATCTCAACCAAATTTTAGGTCAATATCTGTATGTGTGTGTGTGTTGGCTAATATCGATTTGCTGTGGGGGACCAACTTTAATTGGGTTGTAATCAGTTTACAGGTACATCTACTAATCACTTTCTGAAAGTTTTATTAAAATCCTTCCAGTGGTTCAACTGATATTTTGCTAAAAAGACAGAGCGGAATCCAATAGGTAATATTATTAAAACAGATCATGCGTTTGATCTGTTAGTGCTGAGAGTATATGTTGAGGGTAAAATCTCAGCTGCTACCTCACCAAATTTGATCTCAATATTTTTAAAATGTCAGGTGCGGTGGAGAAGGAGGCAAAGCCAGAGTGCAGACTCATCTTCAGAAAAATAACTAATTTATTAAAAAAAAAGAAAACAAAGACTGACGTGGCAGCAAAACAATGAACCAGCAGTGAAATGACCAGGTTTTAAAAGAGAGGGTAATTAGGGGAAGTTGGCACAGGTGAGTGATTACAACTAAGATCAGGTGAAGATGGGCGTGGCAGGAAAACAAGAGAGTGACTGAGGAGAAGTGAATGATGACATGAAACAAAGACATAACTAAACCCAGACTAAACATAAAAGTAACTAAATAACAAAGTACAAGACACAAATAAACCCAAACTTAAACATGAAGAACATCAATAACCCCCAAATCCTAACATAAAATTGACTGAATAATTTAAATTTTTGTGTTTTCTATAATCACTTAATTGTGGCGGTCATCTTGAACGTGACCAACTGCAAAACTTAGTCAGCTGTCAGTGTCCATCTAATGAATACTTTATGAGAGTTTCATTCAAATTTGTACACTGGTTTTTAAAATATTTTGCTAATGGTACAGACACACTAACACAGTCTGACACAGGCAGAAAAATTAGAAAAATAGCCAACTAGTTGTGGTTGAATGAATTTATCCTAATATTCACAACTGAGACCAAAATTAAAAGTGAATTAATCTACCGGCAAACCCAGGTGGATCTCAGGCAGGTGGTTTCACTCAGTGACTCTTTCATTGAGTGTCTTTCTTTGAGTCAGAGTCATAATGAAACACAAAGACACCTGGTGGCTCAGTTGGCTCGGGCAGCAAATGACACGAGTTGAGTCGTATTTTACTGGTGTGTTAGCGTCACCCCACTGTGAGAGGCAGCCGCTGTGAGATGTGCGACAGGCGCCATGCGGAGGGGCACCGGCATGGAAGGGCAAAGAGGAGGTGTAAAATGGTATAAAAACAGAAACGGAACAATGTCAGCCCCTCACTGTTCTATCTTCGGTTACTATGGAGACGACATAGAAGAGCCCCATTTTACCGACTCACTGCTGCCTCAATTTGTCTCTGTTGTAGCTCTCCAATTTTTTTTTTAATTCCAACATGACAGACTGACACAAGCTCCTCCTGTGACATTCAGGAACCTTTTTTATTTTTCTAAATTTTTTTTTAATAAAAATGAAGATGTCAAGGTTATTGTTGCAATGCTTCATTATTAGTTTGCTTTGATGACTGAATTTGGTTTGAATACTAACAGCGATTATTATTGTCTATAAAAGGAGGGCAGTAATGTAATTGCTATGTCTGTCTGTTAGCAAAATATTGCATGACATCTGAATAGGTTTTAATGAAACTTCCAGAAAGTAATCATTGGTTGTACATCTAAACCCAGTTTAAGATGGCTGCCCAAGCCAACTGACCTTAGCAAACACTAAAATAACTTTAAGTCAATTTTATATATTCTGAGGTAAAAATTGGTGTGGTAAAAGCTGACGCTCTGTTTAAAACTTTGACATTACCTGTTGGAGAAAAACACTCCAGCACAGATTCTGAAACACCCACCCAGTATCTTAGCCTGTCAACCATAATATGATGGTCAATAATTTTATTATGACTAGATGTTCTGATTTCTCCAAACCATTATTTGTCATCCTGTTTTTGCATTTACTTCTGTTTCCCATTTAAGATTTCCAACATATGTTATTGAATTTCTTATAGTTTAACAGGTGGAAAGGTGAAACGCCCAAGTTGTTGTAGTGGCAGGGAAGAAACTGTTCAATGCAGCTTGGATTCTTTTATTTTATTTTGTAGGAAGATGTTCAAAACAGAAATCGAAGTGTGATGTAACTTAAGGTCAGAGTCGGTGGCGTGAAGGCAGAGTTGGCAGGTATGTAGCCATTGAACATCCTTCCAGGTTTACTCAAACAGTGAACCGGGCAGACAGGCGTGTTGTGGAGATCCACATAGGGTAAAGGACAAACTGGGTTTGTCTGGTGCCAGATCCAGAGTTAATACTCTGCACGGGCTGATGAAGCTTAGATGTGTGGAATTTGCAGCCAGCCACACCTTAAAGAAAACACTAAAACAAATTTGCCAGATTGCCAACACTAGCAGTTTAAAAAAAAAACCAACTAGAAATATATTTATGAATGTATCATAGACACAAAGGCAATATCTGCATTTTTGTTCCACACACACTACTGTTTTAAAAAGTCATATTAATATTTTGAAAATTGTATTGACATTAGTCTGGCTTAAATTAATTCATTACCTCAGCTGATTATCTTTAAAACACAATCATGTTAATATTAAGCTGTGTGATCAGCTCTGTTGCCTCTTGTTTTATTCAAACTTCTCTCAGGTAAACTTTTAAACACTTACACATGCAAAAGTGACTTTATATTTCATCATGGTAATGACTCATCAGGACGGTTTTGACTTGCTGCATTGATTTCCTGGTGAAAGCTTATTCATTCTCCAATACATAGCTCCAAGAGTGAAAATGAATCACATTTTTAATTTTAGGATATGTTTCTCAAAGTAAGGCCCCAAGTGCCTCATGTTTTAAAGCTTCTGATGGCTCATAGGATGATGTATTTGTCCTCCTCCATTCTTATTGTGTGTATTTTCCTGGCTTTGATAGTGCCGCAGTGGTGTTTAGGCAGACTTTCCACCTTTCTACTTCCATTAGGAGAGATATATTTTTCTTTCCCTGTTATTATACCGCATCTCTTTGCTTTTCCCAGCCACAAGTGCTTAAAAAACATAAAAAAATAAGATAGGAAGGGGGAAAAACTTGGTGTGAACAGGTGCTGATGAGATTGATGGAGACAAAAAGAGACAAAAATGGTGGAGAGCTGGATGCAAGTCAAAATTTATCTGGAAATAAAGAGTATTTGTGAGTGGCAGAGTGAGGGTGTTAAACCTGAGAAGAAAACAGGGGAGAGATGCACAAAGTACTGGAATGAAAGTTTGGGAATGAAAGTGAAAGAGAAACAAAACAGAAATGAGCAGCTCAGACAAAGAGAAAACTGTATATTAGCAAATGGGACTAAAAGTAGAGACAAAAACCCACAAGGTTTAAAATTTTACAAACTGCCACCTCCCATTTAAAGATAATGGGGATCTCAATGGAAACAAAATAAAGATTTTTGTCACTATCACATCAAAGGTGACTAACCTGAAATAATTTTATTGAATGAGATATGTCTTAATGCATTCAATTCTAAAGTTTTGTTAGAATTTTTTGGAAAAATAATTTGGTATTTGTGTTCAAAACAAGGTGGATACAACCTCACAGGCACTGCAAGACATGATAAAATACACAACACCTTTATTTGTTTAACACAATCTGAAACAGAGTGCAATGAAAAGAAATATGGTTGGCAAAAAAGAAAAAAAAAAGCAGGAAATTGTGACTTCTAATTGTGTTTGACGAATGTGACCTCTTGTAGTTTTAAGAATAAGTGAATGTGAACTTTCAGTGTAGACGCAATCAGCATACCGACGCAGAGTACAAAGAATGTTTTTTAGCCACAGTTATCATAAACTAAATAACTAGAAGCATTCAGAGAGCACAAACATCAGACAAGGCCATAGTGTGATTAAAAAAATAGTATGATCTGGACCATCAACAAATCTGTTCATTAGTTTTTAACCTGATCTTTGCTAGCAGACAGACAAACAAACCAACGGACACAACGGTAAACAGAGGTAACAAAAGGGTTGCATTTAAAAGCAGAGACGAGTTTTTAACAAAGGAATTCCCTGTGACCTTGACCTTTGACCCCATGGACCTTGAAATCAACAGGCATCATCTTTGACCAATAAGGTGTCCAGCTGTGCAGCTTGACATTTCTACATTACGCTGTTGTACAGTTAAAGCACCAGGTTACCTGTGATGTTGATCTTTGACACCATGACCTTGAAATCAGCTGTGATCACCGTTGACCCATGAGGTGTCCAGCTGTGAAGTTTAACATTCCAGACTTAGAGCACAGGCTCATCTGTGACCTTCACCTTTGACCATATCGCCACCACAATTTAATCACTTGTTCCTTGTACCATGTTTGACGTTTCCTGAAAATTTCCTGAAAATCCGTTCATAACTTTTTGAGTAATCTTGTGCACAGACAAACCAACAAACTCTTCTGATACATACGCCACACGATTAATGCTTGTATTCTTGTAGAATATTTACCTACTTTGTGACAGTTTTCTTTTAAACAGTTGAGTTTTTTTCTTTTCTAATTGAAGTGTTTATGACCCGTGGCTAAACTGTTTTTAACACTTGGCCAAACCCAAGCACTTAATGAGCGGGAGATCACAGATGACAACAACAGACCCTCTGGTCTGCTCAGTAGTTAGCCCACCCCTTCTTCAATGCAGTGTCTGAGAATGTGTGTTCGTGTGTGTGTATGAGTGAGAGAGAGAAAATGTCTTTGTGTGTTGTATTGGTGTAGCTGAAATGTTAAATTCCAGTTTATAAATGAAAAGGTCAGCGTTTGCTGCTGTGTAACATGCAGATTAAAGTAATGTCAGTTTTGTAGTGTTAATAGTAACACTAAGCAGTAATTCTGCAGTTTGCTTACCTGTTTTGAAAAAAAAAGTACGGCAAATAAGCTTCTGCTGTAAAAAAAATAAAAATAAATTGGCATCAAACATGATGTTCTGCTTTGGGTTGACATTGGAAAGAAAAGCCACCAAATGAAAGATGTGGGCTGCAAAAGAAACACGCCAAACACAAAATATAATAAACACATCTATACACACTCTTAAAGTACACAACTAAAATAGATACCTTTCAAAAAAATGTTTTCAGAGAAAATTATGCTGTCAAAAGAAAACTGTATTTGACATGTTAACAGCTACTGAAAACAAGTCTGGATTCAGTTCTATCTACATTTCTCCAAAACTGGCTTTTCCTTTTAGCCATTGGTCTTTATGTGGACTAACCATTTTATACCCTAACTAAAAGGGGAGTAGAGAGGGTAGATACAAAGTTTAGCAACATTTTTTTCCTTTTTAACTGTATTGCTAAAGCAATTAAATGGGTTTTGGTAACACTTGTACATTTGTCTGTGTGAGGGACCAAACTCAAACAAGAACAAAAAATTATTCAGAGTAGAAAAAAGTTCCCAGTTTAATTGTGAAAAATTCATTTGCCACGCATAAAGGTTTAACTCAAGAATAAATCATAAGATAAATAACAAATTTGGATCCAAATTAACTGAGGTCAACTAAACTCTAACTAAACACAAAAAAACTGACCTGCCAAACAAAGAACAAAGGCTGCTTAAATAGGGGTGGAGTAACCCACATCTACCACCTGAGGGAGGTCTGACCAAACAAAAGAACAAATAAATACAAAATTAACTAAACCATTCTATAAACAAATAAAGCTAAACTAACTTTAACTTAGCACAACAACAAGTGAATATTTTAAGTGACAAATTAAATAACAATCATCTTGGCGTCTCCCCTTCCGTCTTTCAGTAGTTTGCAGATGGTTTGCCCCAGGTTCCTCCACCAGCTGATTCACTATGTGGTGGTAGGAGCATCCACCACAGTCTGATTGCAGGCAAGCATCGGGTGAGTTTTTAAGTCATAAAGTGGGGAAGCAAAACCAAAAGTTTGTATTTCCATTTTAAAATATGCAGAAGCAGTTGCCCTACTTGCATCACTGATCAAGTGAAAATATACATCCATCTATCCATTTTCTTTCACTCATACATGGTCAGCTCATGAGGGCAACAAGTCCAGGAGGGAAACCAGACATTCCACTTTCCAGTGACACTTTTCAGCTCCTCCTGTGGGGGGTTTCCAAAAGATTTCTAATGCCAGAAAGATCATATCATCCCTCCATCAAATTCTGGTCCTGCCCCAGGGTCTCCTCCAAGTAAGACATGCCTGGGACGCTTCCAGAGGGAGGGCCCAGGAGGCATTCTCGTCGAGTGCAGTGGACTCCTTTCCATGTGGAGGAGCAGTGGCTCCGCTCCAAGCTGTCCCTGGATGACAAAACTCCTCAGATGATCTCTTAGGCAGAGTCCAGCCACTCTACGAAAGATCCTCATTTCAGCCGGGTGTATTTTAAATCTGCACAATCCACACCTCTCGACTATAGGTGGGAGTTGGAATAGAACTCAGACAGACCAGTAAATAAAGAGCTTCATCTTTTGGCAATATACATAGAAAAATATTTATAAGGGGCTTTTGTTTAATCAGTTCTGCCATCGCTCCTTGAGTATATAGCCTGTTTTACATGGGTAAACAACATCAATAATTTATGTACAAGTTCAGAAATGAAGTGTTTCAGCAGCATTCAGTCTTCTATCAAAAAAACTCAGTAGTAGTTCAGTTATAGCTTCAAGCAGCACACACCCAGTTGGGCACAATATTTCTCACCAGGGTGCTCTTCTCAAAGCAGCAAATACTGTTCTCAACTCACGTTTATGGATTTATTTGAGTGTTGTTATCACTCTTTCTTCGTTTTTGCTAAATTTATTGAGCTTTCCAAAGGTCTCTGCTGCTGTTGTCTAAGCTGATTTTGCTTTCTGCCCACGACACAACATATTTCAGTTTCCTAATTGTCACACCTGCCTTTTGTTGTTCCTTACCTGTATTCTCCTGGGTTTCCATTTGTTTTTTGACCAACAGTATTCTCTCATCAGTTCCTGGTTTTCATTTCTTGCCACCCTCAGCTATCTCACAGGAGATTTGTGGACTTTCTGTCTTGAAGCACAGTTGGGTTTTGTGTAAAATTTCCTCCACTTACCAGCCTCTGGTGCCTTGCAATCATTACAATCCTTTAGAACATGCCAGCGCATGACAGTTTACCAATTGTAAGGTTGTCATGGAGGGTATAAAACTGACAGTAACAACCAAAAGAGACAAGACTGATCAATTTTACCTGTCTAAAAGACAGCAGGCAGCTCGTTTTCTGCCCTGCTGTGAGGAGATATCCATGGTGCTTTCAAAAATGATAAACTAGCCTAATTGTCTTGGAAAGTTGTGCTTATCAGAAACTGTGGTCTCCAGGATGCCAGTACAACGCAACCTATTCATGTTGCTAACAGGCTCCTCTCCGGAGGTGTTAGGAGCTACTAAACAACTCCAGGTATGCTTCTGTTAAAGAGGAAACAACAGTGTTTGTAATGGGAATTTAATTGGGTAATTTTCAGCAAGTTTTTCAGCTTTACAAAAAAAAAAAAAAAAAAAAAGAGAGGAAAGAAAGTGGGTGGGGTGACAAATTACTTTTTGATGTAAAAACAGTTTGACTTTTCTTGCACTTTCGCACAGATTTTTGTCACCTTGAAAAAACAAACAAAAAACAAATTTATAAGTGATAACATCACAGCTGGAAAGGAGGAGACTGACTTTACTGGGGCGTGAGACACAGCAACACAGCACAACTGCAGTGTCTGGAGAAAAGGGAGGTGTGCCCATTGATTTAGAATTTTATAAATTTATGTCCACATACATGCAGCTCAAAGTAATTTATTTAACAAATCTCCTTCTCTTCCATTGTTTTCAGAGCAGACAGGAGATCTGTTGAAAGCTTACGGTAAAAGATCTCTGGGCTTCTGTCACTTTAAAGTGTCTCCTGCTTCTATTCTACAATATTCTTTCTTGGTAAATTCTAGTGATAGTTGAACTTTGAGAAGGACGCTTTAAAATTAAAACAATTATTTTGTTCTTCTTATTTCTCTCAACAACTGGCAACTTCCAAGTTTTGTTCCCTTCTAAAGCATATCTTCTAAGCCTGAATGATCTAAAATCAACCAAGATTTTTTCAATGCGAGTCAAATTTCTGGAGACTCAGTTTAAGCAGTGGGGAAAAAGAAAATGTTAAATTTCCCGTTCATATTAATGTCATTTAGTTTAAGGTCTGCATTTTAAAAAATATAACAAACACTACTGTGTTTGCTCTCCTTGTCCACATTCAAACAAATGTTTTGGTGAGAAAGACAGATTTCTAAATGATGATGATCTTGATGTTGATGTAGCACCAAAACAACAATGGAGCCATTTTGACCTGTTTTTTTTTTTTTTTTGGCTAGAGTAAAACTAATTTGGCTTCATCTACACTGCGTTGATTTTTTTTTCTGTATTTACCAAAAAAAAAAAAGAAAAAAATATCTACACCATATACACCTCAAAATTTCCACAGTATTAGTCCAATGAGTCTATATTTGTTGTACATCTTAAAAAAAGAGAACAACAATAAAACTCAAGCTGTTCCAAAAAATAAAGTTTGAATAGGTATTTGGGAAAATTATTGAGTCCTTTCCACAGTGACAGCAGGTATCATTTTATCACAGTATTAGGGGCTTAATGATTTATTCTTCAATGAGGCTGTTTCTGAAAGTCTTTCTTCGTCTTTGTGATAACTGTCATGTTTGCCTTTTAAAAATCTTGTGTGGCTTTCATGGCTGGAGTGTAATGTTTCAACAAATTAAAATAATTTAAGTAAACTTCACACTGTCGGTTCACAAGAGGTTTTAGATGCCCAAACAGAACCTTTTTAATCATCCACTGTAATTCCAGTAGAAAGATATCCTCCTTCTCAAAGAAGCCTTTTACCTTTTGTTTGTTTCATTCACCTTTACATACTTGGACTCATTTGGAAAAAAACATTTAGCATATCAACCAGCCCATAAGCTGATTGTCCCGCTCAGATCTAGCACTGATAGCTGGATTTGGTAGCACCTTAACCGTTTTCATTCTGACCGTCAATCCCTGATTTAAAGTGACACCACAGTTGAATTATTTTCAGGAGGCCAACTAGTTTACAACTTGATTAAACATTTATTTAGTGATTAAGAAAAAAAAACAAAAATAAAAAAGGAACCAGCCTTGGAAAGAATCACCCATTTAATTTTATTTCGTTTTATTAGAAAATATCCACACACCATAAAAATTACATGTACAAAACTATAGATTTTAAATTGCTTTATGTACACATACAAAAGATAAAGGCCCCCCTCCCTCAAAAAAAGTGAGAGGAATACAGGAGGGGGGAAAGTGAAGACTATGCATTTGTTAATTTGTTATTTTTTTGGGGGGGGATGTGCTTATTCTGGGATGGACCTAAAGGTTTGAGGTTCTCCTTCCTGTTCTACCATTCTACACATCAGCAGGGAACCAAAACAATAGTTACGGTGCCTTTGGGGAATAGCAGTGAGTGCAAATACGTGCACGTTTAGTATGAATTTGAGATGGCATTTGTGCCACAAATGTCTTTAACTCTTGTTAAATCATTAGAAAGATGAAAAGAAATACCGTTGTTAGGAAGCATGGATATACTAAATGGATATTTAAAAGATGTATCTAAAGATGTAGCTGTTTAGAGACAGAACCATAAGTGAGGTGCAGCCAGTTATTAACAATGCTACGTGCACGTAAATGCGCTCAGTGATGATAACGAAGATGTAGTGTGCCTGAATGGTGACAGCCAAGATTTTAAAAATGCAGCTTGTGAAATAATTCACGCTTAAACATCATTTTTCTTCACATTAAACTATTTTGTGACTTGCAGAGTAGAATAATTTGTGTGAACCTCTTCAGTGTTGGAAGGGATGATGATGTTTCAGATGAAAAAGTTGTGCTTTGTGATATCAATAATGGCTGATGTGCGACGGTACCCTGCTACTTATAATTTATTTCTGAGCGCTTCATCCGTCTTTCTCGACTTCCAGCATGTGGCTTTCCTTCTGATCACTGGATCTGAAAAAAAAGGGGAAGAAAAATGACTTGTCATGTATCACAATGTTCTGTCTTCATCACAAAAGACACTAATCAAAAGTTATTGGGCTTGTCTTAACAAACAAAGGAGTGAGACCAAAGCTTTTATTTGGTGAATTTTTTCAATGCAGTGTCCTCGTATGAGGTTTCAGGGTCTCAGGAGGTTAATACAGAAAGAAAAGTTTATTTTTATTTACACTTCCAAACATGAAAAAAAGGTAGCAAGAGTTTTTTTTTCCTGATGCTTATCATTTGAACAGTTTCAGTCATACATAATTGTTTACAACACCCATGGGCACAATTTGTATAGTGTCATCTGCAGGCAAATAAACTATATATACAGGTGCTGGTCATAAAATTAGAATATCATGAAAAAGTAGATTGATTTCAGTAATTCCATTTAAAAAGTGAAACTTGTATATTATATTCATACATTACATACAAACTCATATATTTCAAATGTTTATTTAGTTTAATTT
>NC_051431.1:15101132-15220513 GCF_001649575.2 Kryptolebias marmoratus | reverse complement strand
ATGAGTTTGTATGTAATGTATGAATATAATATACAAGTTTCACTTTTTAAATGGAATTACTGAAATCAATCTACTTTTTCATGATATTCTAATTTTATGACCAGCACCTGTATATATATATATATATATACACACACACATACCATTTATCAAAATACCACTGATGCTTTGTGTGTTTCAGGCAGAATGAAACTGAAATATGCTTGTGTATTATTTTGTTCAAGCTCAAAGATCTGATTTTTTTCCCAACAAGTTTTGCCAATAAAGGGATAGTCTTGTCATTTTTGAAGTGATATTCCATCACTCCGACAGGAGCTGAGTAAACTTTCTGCCTGACGAGACACACTGATCATCTGATTACATTTACAACCTCAGCGTCTTCGGCATATATCTGTGCTCGGCACGCATACATTCATTAAGTCACAGGCGATTTTGGTCAAGAAAACAGCTGCAAATTAAACAATCGGTGTCATGCAAAAGTGTAGAAGTTTAATATTATCTTACTAGAACATCATTTCAAAAATGGCTAGACTATCCCTTTATTGGCAAAACTTGGGAAAAAAGTTCAGTCTAGAACAGCACATGATTATACTTAAATTAATAAAAGCAGTCACATACTCGGTTGCTCCACTTGAATCCCTGATTGAGGGGTATAAAAAGCTAGATTTCCAGCTTAACCAGCTGTGTTGAACTGAAAGTCAAAGTTGTTTGTATTAGGAAGGAGGCCCTCTTTGAGCACGGCTAGATCTCCATGGTAACAGAAAACTAGTAAAGATTATAACAAAATATATATATATATATATATATTTCTGTTCAGTGTAACTTTAACAATAAATCGTCTTCAACCACACTCATACAATTATTTTGCTCTTGAGCTAATTAAAGTTTTACAGGATGCAGACAAAGGCTGTAAATACTTCCTTCCAAATGGATATGGAAATAGGAAAGCCCTTACACATCTTACCAGCTTTCTGACCTTCAGTGATTCAGTGTGGAAGCAGAAAGTAAAAAAAGATATTCAAAAATATCCCAAAAACGAACAATCCTCACAAATCTGAATTCCAAAAAGACTCAAGGCCCTCTGATCTTAAAACAGTTACAGTGCCTTTAATTTTATGGCCTAGTAATCTTAACCAATTAAAACCCCATTGTGTCTTAAAAAAAAGGCATTCAGTTTTTTTAAAAAGTGAATGCCGATGTCTTTTTTGACTTTGAAGTTTATGCCTATCCAGTCCAAAAAGCAACTGAATTTGACCCAACGTCCTTCTTGTTAACCTTGCAACAAATTTCTTACTTCTGGCCCCATTAGAACCGTAATGTGAACATTCAGAAATGATTAACTGTCACATTGTAGGAGGTCCAGGGAAAACCTGGTGCTATTCACAAAGGCCACATTGACTGGCTGACAGGAGGAGAGTATTGTTAGCTCATGTGTTAATGGTTAAAAATGAAAATGGCACAAGAGGCAATTAGAAATTCTTGTAGTCAAGTGATTAAAAAGTGGGTAGGAGGATGGAGACACTACAGGGGAACAAGGTAAGATTTTTAATTAACACTGTAAATATGACAATAACAATTAGCTTGTTAATTAAATCTCTTTTTTTTTCATTACAAGTTCTCGGAGAGTTTTAAATATGAACATTTGCACAAACTTCAAGAAAAGAAATGTTCACAATGGGTGTAATGTTCAACGTACTTATAATTTTGTTAGAATATCCCATAAGACTTGAAGTTTTTAAAGATTTAGGATAACTCTTTAAATCACTGAATTAATAGGAAAATGACAGAGCAGTGTCCAGTGTCAGCTAAGAAAAAAAAAAAATAGAACTATGTTCATAAACTGTATGTTGACTTTGCTAACTGAACATGAGTTTTGGAAACCTGAGGTTATGGTTTATAAATGCATGTACACAGTTTACAAACCGTGAACATGGTTTACAATAAATAAAGCATGAATTACAAAACTAATAGTACAGTTTATAATCTTGGACAATGGCTTCTACAGGAAATACTGCCAACAGCAAAAAGTAAAAAAAAAAAATGTTTTAACAATCAAAAAATCAATACGACAGTAACAACCCTGAGTTGTTGCATCATGTGTTACTATCAATAAAAGTTTTTTTCTTGTAATGTCCTAATTTGAGTAATTTGAGTTTAAATCCCAAATCATGTCATATCAATTAATCACATTTATTCTAAGAGGTCTTTTCAAAATTTAAAATGAACTGAGGTCTGTTCAAATCTGCATTTTTTTCTATTGTGATTGTATATAAATGTAATACAATATAAATCTCGTTATTGCATTTATCAGAAAAATATCTATATATGGCCCCTGCTTTTTTACAGTTAAGTTCTGGGAAGGAGAAATATCCATCCATTTTCTTCGCCTGCTTTTTTGTGCACGGTCACGGATGAGCTGTTGCCTATCTCCAGCAGGCATGTTGTGAGAGGCAGGATACACCCTGTCACTTTTAATGGCAATTTACAATTACCAATTAAGCTAACATGCAGGTTTTTGGTCTATGAGATTAAACTGGAGTATCTGCAGAAAACCCAGACATGCACGGGGAGAACATGCAAACTCCACCCTGACAGGAGGCAAACCTGCGGCCTTCTTGTTGTGAGGCGACAGCTCTAACCACTAACCATTGTGCCACCATGCCACCCCCCAAAAAAGAACAGGAGAAAAAAACACAGCTGTGCTGATTTCTGTGAAAAGTGCTTATGGTATTTTCTGTTTTGCTCTATCATTTTCTAACCAGCAACATTTTTTTCACCCCATTTGTGTCCTGACGCTGCACCATACATCAAACAGTTCCAGTTCTGTCTTTTTGATGAGATGCAAGTAAAGCTTTTGTGCAGAAGCACAGAAAGCAACAGATTATATACTGTATCAAGTAATGCTGAGCACTAAATTTTCAGCAGTCAATTATAGGTTGTCTGTCTCCAGCTATTACTGCTGTTCTAACTTTCTCTCTAACATACACACATAAACACAGTTTTACTAGTCTGTGTATCGGTAATTGCCAGTCAGTTTTGTTCCTATAATGTTTGATTTTTACATGGTTGTAAATGTAATTGGTGCTTCCTCACTTAAATCAAAAGCTCCCACTGACAATTACTGAATATTTAGCTGTTCTGAGCCAAAACGCTCAAGCGTGACGGTATGCAACAGATGTAGTCTAATAAAAAAAAAAAAGGATTGTCCCTCTTCCCAATGACAGTGTGGAAAACCAACTACATAAAAGCAGCCCGCCTGATGAATTAAGTAGAAAATGTTACAAGATACTAAGGAACAAGTTGCAGTTCCAGAACATTTTATCTACATCCTAATTGTGTGGCTACAAGATAAGAAATTACCAGAGCTGGGTCAGCCATTGATCTTTTAAATTAATGTTGTTTTAAAACAAATATTGGCTAAAAGTTACAAGAGCTAGCATGCGTAACAGTAAAATAAACAGCCTACTTCAGGATTGCTACGTGGCTAATTAACTAGCTGTTAGCAGCATGCCAAGCTCTCAACAAGAGCAGAACAGTGGAGAAGGATCATTCTGCACAGCAAACACATTTACTGTCAAACTACACCAAAATGCTTGCTGATGTTCAGTCTGTACTTTTCTTTTGGTTCCCCTCTTTATGTACATCTGTGTAACATGTCTTTTAAAACTTGCTGGCCCTCTTGTGTTTCAACTGATACTGATTTTAGATTGCATATCAATACTTGTGATTAAATATCAGTAGTTGACAGATTTGAAATCAGTGGAATGAGGATTTTAAATAACTAACATTGATTTTTCAACCTCCTCTCACTTTCACTCTCTAGCAAAATTAACTTACCTATGAATGAAACACATCAAGGAATGTCATAGACAAGATTTAATCAATATTCTAGCAGTTTCTGATGTTATTTAAGCAAAATATAGTAGTTGCATTTTTTTCTTTTAAATTGGAGCAGTAAAATATGTGATATATAATTTTTTTTTTTTTGCTTGAAATATTTGTATTACAATTTAACCCTGAAACTGTAGCATCAAGGTTATCCTAATGTCATAATATCATACTAACTCTTGCCTTTTGTAGCTCGAGTACTTTAGCCCCAAAGTAGAAGTGAATGAGCTCTGTATCTCTGGTCTTTTATTTAACATTGATACATTTGATTAGCTCCTATCTCATTTTGACCTTTTATTAAATTTTAACTCTCCCCATGTCATAATAAATTGAACCATTTGGCATTTCATTTTAAGAATAGAAAAAGACACTTAAAATGCCTAAAATGAACATGGATGACCTGTAAAACCTTGCTTGAAGATGTGTGTAATTCATGTGCGGTACCATGAGATTATTCTAGTTTCATACGCAAGAAAAAAAAAAGGCACACATCAGATGAATTGTTCTTTTTGCTCTTTAATCCCAGAAAACATGTCTATGGAGTAAAACAAAGTGTCTCATTCCCACACATCACTAACCTGAGGTCATGTAATACCACACTGCCTTTATCTCTTTCTCAAGCATCAATAACTATGCCTTAAGATCTCATTTTTTTGTGTGTCTTATGCCTTATGTTTTAATGCCTCATGGCCACACAACTGAATATTTTCTGTTGATCTCACCAGACAGGGACAATAGTTTATTTGTACACTGAGTTAATTCTTCAAAGTAGAAGTAAAGCTGAAGCAAAAGTCATCATTGTAAAAATACTTTATAATTTGCATCTGGTGTTTTCCAGTGTTAGACTATTGAAATCTAAGGAATACTCAAATCAGCATCAACACTTTTGAACATCAGATTAGGCTACTGACCTTCACAAGCTGACACTGAGATCAAGATAAAAATCCTTCAAAACAGATGCTTTGAAAGTTAAAAGTTTGCAGTGTGTTTTACAACCTGCAAGACAATAGGATGGTCATTATGCAGTCACAACACCAGGCTTGAAAATAAAATAAAACAACAATGTGTCACATGACACTATACATACAGGTGGACCCAGCTGTTGGCTCGATGTCCTCAAATGATATTTTGTTTTTTACCATAACCTTTCACTAACAAGCTAAACGGTGAAATAATTAAATAACAGATAGATTACACGAATCCTCAAAGCTCCTGGCTGGCTGCTGAGTGCCATCACTGCACTGATGTACAAAGGCCAGAGATCAAACGCCCGGCCTTGTGATGAGGGGACGAGTGATATCTGAGCTGAAACCTGTAAGATATTGATCTTGGTACCAGGGAATTTTCTCTTAGAACAAACATTTTGATCTGTCGAGATTTTTATTTCTTAGTAGGGATTTTATTTGCCAAATCTTATTTGAGCATTCTTGTCTTTCCTTCTCCTCCTCTCTCACCAAGCATGTCAAAATGGCCCTGTTGGCTCAAGCGCTTTACATAGGAGCAAATCTGCAGGTAAATGTTAAGAGTCAGCTGTAGGGGTTTCTCAAAGACAAAATTTAAAGAAAAACTAAAGCATGACTGCATATTGCCCACCTATTTACATGCCAATGTTTTAAAAGTGACTGCTTTATGGCCATATTTGTGTTTGCTATAGTTAGTTAACTGTGGTGGCTATCAGACAATTCTTGTAAATCAATATCCTATTTTTTAATCATTGTTACACAAACTGCTGTTATAATATCTCCTTCAATCTTTTAACATACCATTGCTAAAATGTTGCCATTACTGGCTTTAGGCTACATCTCTACATATAATGCTAAAAGGATTAAACGCATTTACAGATCGGCTCCTTGATTCGCCATCTTACAGAGGCATACAGTCACAACTATGGCGCTACATAGAAAAAAAAAGATGTATAAACATATAGAGAGTATGCATCCATGTGTGACACATTTATGCATCTGAGCTGGCAAGATTTTTTTTCTTTTAAAGAAGAAAAAGGGGTCACACAATAAACAGTCTCAAAAATAAACATGCATTGTGCACATCCATTGACATCTATTATTCATGGTACCATGTTTCTTTCTTAGGAACCAAAGACACCTCATAGCATAATACAGCTGGTGCTCGATACACACTGAGCAATTCACCACACATCCCACTCACTGTTCTCCTTCTGTTTTCCCCTCTGTTTTTCTTTTCTCTTACCTCTCCTCCTCCTCCTCTTGCCTGTCATCTTTACATTTCTTCTCCTCAACTTCCACCTCCTCCTCTCTTTTTGCAGTCTTTGGCTTTTATCAGCTTTGCTAAAACTCAGTTTAAGTAAAAAAAAAAAAAAAACAATTAACGTACACATCCCTTAACCTCCAGCCAGCCACCACCACCACCCTTTCCCCCCCAAGGTTTTTAACACTAAATATATTTATCATAATCAAGCTTTTTAAAGAAACCCAAAGATGACGCTAGCCAACATTGTACAATTATACATATGCAAATTGTGAATTATCTCTCCATGCCTTTCTTCTCCCCACATTTCTATCTCCCTGTTAAATACTGTATTTTCACAAATAAAAACCGGAATTCAATTAAAAGCCAAATCTGTTGTGGTGCCTTAAAGCAAAGTTGACAAGAACAAATATGAGGAAGGGTTATGAAGATGCAGGATGAATCCAAGCCTGTTGTAATGTGCATCTCAAAGATAAATATTTTAATTCTTAGCAGTTTCATCTAGTAGTTTTAACAAAATTAGAATGTTATTTTTAAAATTTTGCTATTCACAATTAGGCATTTCTTTCTTCTTTTTCTTCTTCTAAGTGTACTTCTTACATCTGTAAGGTTTCTGTTTCATTAAATTTAAGTACTGCCCAGGAAGTTTATTTTAACATCATTAATGCCTTGTTTCCACATACATCTCGAATGTCAAACTAGTAGTTTGAGTAGCAATACGTAATACTTTCCTGCTCCTGACGTGGTGTTTATGGGATACGTATGTGGTATTTATCAGGTACATGCAGAATACTAATTGGACAGGGCTATATTATGAAGTATGCTTTGTTAGAAACTGGTAACAAGGCATACTTCATAATATAGCTCTGTGTTCATAAATATTTTGTGGGTACCACAAGAGGGGCTTCGTGAATTACAGGAAAGTGCTGGATCGTATTATGTATTGCTACCAGCAGATTCTCATTATTTTGATTAGTTTGTTTATCCAAATCCAAGGCTTACTGTAATGGCTCTTTAAAAATCACTACAAAAGATACAAAGGAGTAAAGTAAAAGTTATCAGCCTTTTTCAGAGGAAATACAGTCATTTGTTCTTAACTTCATTTATTTCAATTCTGGCAAATGTAAACTCTTTTCCCCCACTACAGTTTAGTTAGTTTTCTGTGATGGTCTTAGCTATAAATGTATTCTCCCCCCAGTTGTTCATGGTTTGTCCTGCTTTTTATCATTGGTTTAGTGCTCTTGTACTTTGTTTCTGTGGTCTGTTTCCTCTGCTTTCCCTGCACACCTGGTCCTTGTTTGTTAATCAACACACCTGTTCTGATTCAGCTAATCACTTCCTCAGTACCTTTCTCAGTTTTAACAGCTGCTCTTTGTCACGGTCTCATTTTGTTTGTTCTGACCTTTTGATTTTTCCCTTCAGTCCTTTGTTCGTTCTCATTTTCAGTCCCTCGTGTTTCTGCAGCATCTTCTGTTTTTCTTTTTTGCCAGTAAAAAAATACACTCCTGTTTTTCTTCAGCTTTAGTTTGTTTTCTATTCCTCCTTTTAACAATGGATTGTGTCTTCGACTGATTTTCCCTATTCTAGGCTTCCTGTCCACTGTTTTTCACTCTTTCCTTTCAATCTCAAATTTTAATTATTGATAATATCATTTTACCTTAGAGGCAATCTCTTACCTGGCCGTAATGTCAGACAGAAATAGGTCTAGTCTTCTGCTGTACTCACTGCTTTCCCTCCACCACCTTTTTTTTTTTTTTTTTTGCTTTTGATTTGTTGCTCAGTTGAAAAGTGAGCAAATGAGCCCGGTTGAAATGATTGAAGCACCCTGCAGTGATGTTAGAAAACTTCTGTATGTCCCTTTTAGTTTAAGTGTGTTTGGCAGAGATCTTAAGACACGTCGGCTTATGTGAATGCAGTAATGTATGCCGATCCACATCCAGTCACATCCCTCCCACATCAGCTGCCAGATGTGACACGCAGTTCAAATTGAAGTCATAGCACGGTCCATCAACCCACATAGTTGGAACTCAGATTGAGATCTCACTGTTGCAGTTCATCCTCCTTAAATACAATAAAGTGGTTGCTGGGAGGGACTTGCTGCCGCGCATCGGTCACAGATGGCTGCTGTCATGATAGGGCATAACAAAAAACATGTGCCTGGTCCACTTCATTAGTTATGTGATTATCAGATCACCCCTCATGGATATGAGAACTTAAACGATGCGTCATGATGAACAAATACATTTAAAAGTTGAGTTTTTTTGTTACCATTTTTCTCTTACAAAAAACAGAAGACTGTACTCGCATGCCTTCTGGAGAAATATACTATTCTAAGGTTAGCCTAGCATTTTGTCAGCAATAGACGTTTTTTGTTCAATAGTGACATCCTTTACTAGGTCAAAGAAATAGCACCGTGTATATGACTATGGACTAGAATCCATCCTAGTATGTTGCTTTGTGAAATTAAATTTTATGCTGAAATATATTTTTTAAATAAAACTCACAATCATTCAAGGAATGCAACTTGCTT
This sequence comes from Kryptolebias marmoratus, assembly GCF_001649575.2. Taxonomy (NCBI): domain Eukaryota; kingdom Metazoa; phylum Chordata; class Actinopteri; order Cyprinodontiformes; family Rivulidae; genus Kryptolebias; species Kryptolebias marmoratus. The sequence continues at coordinate 15,211,869 of NC_051431.1, read as the reverse complement.
GTCGCTTTGAATGGCAAAGTTTTAAACAAAGATTTTGTGTGATGACTTTCTCACATTAATTTTTGGCAAAATATCAGCAAAACTGACTGATTTATAGCTATTTATGTGTTTGCTAAGGATGATTACCTGTGTCAGCCATCTTGAATCAAGCTGATTCCAAAAAATTCACGAGTTTTAGACATAGCCTACATCCAATGATTATTGCCCGAGTTTCATGAAAATCTGTCCAGTGGTTCATCAGATAGTTCGCTAACAGACAGACAGGGCTGAATTTAACAGGTAATGCCAATAATTTAAACAAAATGTCACGTAATCTACTAGTGAATCAGTCTGACGCACACAGAGAAGCAGTTACACGATCTCTCGCCTTTTATTGAAGCAAGCAATAATAATAAAAAATAATAATGCTTTAATTTGTTTAAACTACGGTGGACTTTCAAAGCCTATGGATGCTGCAGACGAGATGGAGCATAATGTTTCGGTGGGAGGATAAAACAAGGAACAATGTCAGGGAGGCAGTTATGACCCGTATCAGTCATTCACCATCAGCATCATCAAGTTTGGCACAGCATCTACAGTAGTTAGCTCTGTTCAGCTGAAGCCTTGAACTGAAACCTGGAATTAATAGTGTTTCATCTGTTTCTGACAGAATAAAATCTTAATATGGAGTGTCATGCTCTAATGAATCATCAGTGTCTGTCACATGAGAAAGAACTGAGTCATAAATAATCTAGATGCTAGTTTTGTCACAGTGAATTCCAAAAAATATATATTTTTATGGCTATATTATATAACACTACATGGTAGAAAATGTTGAGTTTTTGCTGTGTAGTCTCTGAAGTTATTACAAAATCAATAGGTCCAGAGAGGTTGTGCAAAAATTTACATCCTGTCTTTTCGTGACTATGAATAAAAACTTCACAAGGCCAGTTAGTCGTAAATAGAATTAAAGCACTGCAAAGAGACAAAGTGTTGACAATAAAGACCATTATTACTAGAGTTGGTCATTTTAAAAGAGTAACAGAAGTGAGCTATGCAGTTGCAACGTGTAGTATAGCTTCTCTCATCCACTACTTTTAAAGCAGTAGTTCAACCTTGTTTTATGTTTATTATTATCTTCCCTGTTGTAGATTTTCTCTTTCTTTTAGCGCTTTCTGTTCTTTTTTGATGAGCTACAGGCTGGTCTGATTGGGGCCAGCTTCAAATCAGATTTCTGTCATCGTAAAACAACAACAACAACAATTAACTTAAGACAATATATGCACATATTAATGCAGCTTTCTTTAGCATGTAAACAATAGTATTTGCTCTACTCCTGGCTGCCACCTGTTACTTTATCAGTTGACGCAATTGAGAAATTTCCCCAGTAAAAAAATAAAATCAATAATGAACCCTTTTAAAATCTTGCACTCTTTATCATTGTGCAACATGTAAAAAATAGCCTGTTGTGATAATTTTTCATGGCATATTGTTCAACTTTCATCACTACTGAAGAAAAATATGTGATTATCACTACAGTATTGGCAAAGTGCTTATAGGACAAAATGTGTAACAATGATTATTAAACCTGTCGCACTTAGAGGTATTATTAAGGTATTATTCCGTAATCTCAATTTACTTTCTAAATTGTATAAACAAATATTTGCAAACCAAAAACCTCAATACTCAGGCTAATACTGAGACAGACATGAATGAGCACAGCCAGCCAGTGGTGTGTTTATTTTTTTTATTTAAATTTTTTTATGAGATGTACTTTTTAAACATTTTTGTGTGTTTTATGTTGCTACACTGACACTCTTACTGAGTTTGGACAAATTATAAAAAACGGGGGGGGGGGGTTGCGATACGGCTCAAACAATTCCCAGCCACGACAGAAAATCCTTACTGACATTAACAGTTTGATGTCTGACATCATACCCACACTGATCATAGGCTCCTTAGAGGGCACAACACAGGCACACACACACAAGTACAGTAGTCTGGAAAAAAGTGATACCTGTGAAAGTAATACAATTAGGAGACTCTTTGGCTTGTATACTAGATTAAAAAAATAATAAAACATGTGGTTGAATATACCTGGCACTACAAAATGAATGCTACGTGTTGCTTTGTTATTGAGTTGTGAGCCTACAATGTAATTACTAGTGGTCCCCACAACTGATCATAACCATCAGTTACTAGAGAGAATAAGTGTCCTGCTGTCCATTAAAAACACAACAGCAATCATAGGTCGAGTAACCTCCATGTTTCTGTATCTATTCTCTTTGTTCGTCTATTTTCTTCATCCATTTATCAACAGAGAGTTGCTTTTGGTTAAATAGGATATTTATTTGCATAAGTTCTTTTATGGCAAAGAATTAAAGTACCCAACAAAAGTTATAAATTAAGTTCTGAACTGGCTTCTTGATTGACAATTTTCAGTCACAGCTTGAGCTAAATGCAACTATATTTACCTGAGAATGCATAATGGAAAAGTGTAAATGCACAAAACAAACATTTAACCTGCAACACTCCACCTAACACGCCCTCCCCCACACACACAGCACCACAACCACCACACACCAATCTTTCAGTATTTCCTCATCCAGTAAACCTCTTGTAACAATTTATGTTATGTGGGTGTGCTCATAGTTGCCAAATGGAATTAATTATTTAAGGCTACATGAAGATTAAATTGAACTTTGCTACAAAATGTGGTTAGGAAAGTTAAAATGATTTACTCAGACTTTCAGTAGTTAGTCGTCACCGCTCTGAAATTATGTATGAAATTGCGATTTACACATAGTTGCTGTTAGGGAAAGCGTTTGTTGACAAGTACTGTAAGATTAATGGTAGCTGCCGAGGCAATTACACTGTGACCTTAAAAGCGTACACGTGTTTACAGTAATAAAATCACAAAAGGTAATATGAGTGGGGGAAATGTACTTCATCAGATTATGAACCCCTAATCAGCAGGTTGCCGAAACAATTCCTCTTTCATTGCACAGTAGTGAAGACTGAAACTGTTATTTTATTACCCAATAAAACAATAGGGGTGCTAGTGACACAACATGGCAAGTGGCAATTTGAGGGGATAAGCTTTTATTTTTGATTAGAAAAGATGAGGTTCAATATTCAAATGTGTTTTTTTATTTCATTTTCCATTTAGTAAAAGCACATATGCTTGTTTATAATTTAATGTCAAAAGAATATCAACAATTTTCCATCCAATGAGGAAAAAAAAGGGAAAATGAATCTGCTGCTGATTACCTTTATTAAGAGGGCAATTTCAATTTGAAAGCAAGATGAGACTTTCAGTTCTCCAGAATCAGACATCAGTCTCTGTCCTATTTGACTAATGGATATTGCTGACCCCCTCTTGTACAGTCAAAGTACTTCCCTAAGGCTGTGCTATTCTCACATAATCATATCTTTTTTTTTTTCAACACATTATATTCTCCGCTGGTGTTAAGTCACCGCCTCAGGCAGGAAAAAAAGAGACAGTGAATGAACAAACAGGGGAGAGGTGTTTGAGATATGGAGTCAGTAAGACACTAAAAAGAGCAAGAAACAAACTAAAGTGGGGATGTGGTGACATTGTCACTAGAAAGTACTAATGAAACAGATCGTTTATCCAAAGAGGTTCTCTAATTTTCTAGCTGACAGCAATTAGGAAGGGGCTCGTTAAAGTGTTACCCTCATTAGGTTACGGACCTCTCACTGTAGCAGAGACAACAGAGTCTGAATGTATTCTAAACTATCAGGCTGGATCCAATATTGGAGGCTGCCCATGGTGACTGCTGATGGGGACCATATGCCACAGTAATTACTGAGCTTTGGTCTTTGGTTTGTGAGAGGTTCTTATTCTGTTCCTTTTCTTAAGTTAGGTTAATTGGCTAATCTTCAGATTACTCACCTGTTTAAGCAGGCCTGCAGAGATGTCAGAGAAGCCAGTGAAGCTCCACAAGGTCATCACCAGTCCCATCTATAGCTGAAAGCATGAGGAGAATTAAACTGAAAACAGGCCTGAGTAGTCTTATACAGTTTAGCCTGCAGCAGATCAGTGTAAAACTCCAGTTTGTGCTCCTCTGAGTCCGGGTTACTTTGTTTCTGTCCACAAAGACTCATCCAAGTTCAGGTTTTCTGCATACGTTTGAGATCCGATTCTAATTAGGAGATAACAGGATCCAGCCGTGGTTTTAGACCCATCTCAAGGAACAGTTCAGTTCATCATCGCTTAACAGAGTTATGTGATTCAGCTTTGATTAATGGAGTGGAATCACACTGAGTCCGATTTATATCAAACACTAAACCCCTCGAAGATATTTTCTCCCCGATTTTTCTGTTGAGTCTGTCATAATGTCCGGTCTGCTTTCTGCTTGAAGGTGATAATCTATGGATCCAACTTCCCTTTGATGCTCAGCCATTCATTTTCATGTCATTTTTAGTCATTTTGGGCCTGTTTTACCTCCACTCAGTGTCCCTTCTTGTTTCTTGATGCTGCCCCAGACAGAGTGAAGTAATATTTTCTTCCATTTTCAATGTTGCACATGATTTTCTTCCAGCGTGACCGCTTCACATTGATACCGATGTTTCAAAATGGAAAATGCCCTTCCATTATAAGTGATAAAGATGACCACACTGTCACCAGACTTCGACTGGCCATCCAATCCAGACGTGTGAACCAGGATAAGCACTTGAAAGTAAAACTGATTTCATAGGTTTATAACACCATAATATCCATAGAAACAAAGTAATGGGTGCAGGAAACAGGAGATGCAGGGAGATGAGCGATAGGGCTTGTTCTTCTTTTTTTTTTTCTTGAGTTTTCACCAGCTTCTTCCCTCTGGTGGTGATGTTGGTTTTCCACATCTGGCAGAACAGCAGCATCAAGGATCTGGAAAACAGGAAAGTAACAACATCAAGGTTTGAATATAGGCTGTAATAATCTGCCTTATTTACGTGGGGAGGAAGAAGAGCAAAAGCAAATCTGTATAAAAAGGGAATATTTAGAACAAAAAGGTACGGAAAAATTTAAGGATCTTGAGTAGAGCATTGGGTGACAAAGGGGTAAAGGAAACTAGGACTCAGGGTAATGTCAAAAAACAAATTTAAAGCTTTGTAAAGTCTGGAAAAATAGGGTAGTATAAATATGCCCATACTTTGACCTTGTGCAATAAAAACACACTAAACTTTAAAGAAGCTCTGACACAGTTTTGATCCTAGCCAATGGCTTTATTTATAAAAATCCCTGGAGACAATATTTAATTTATTTTCTTGGTTTTTGCCCGTAATCATAAGCAATTTTAAGGAAAGCTTACTGTATAACCCCGAAGAAAACTTTGTTACTTCTTGAGACTTTCCTCACTCCCAAGGGATGACTGAGCAGCAAAGCCAAATAAACTCCTAAACAAGAGTTTAGTGACAAAAAGGTTGAAGTGTAATACTTTCCAAATACTGTGTGTATCAAACTCAGCTGGAAACCAGACATTTGAAAAGGACAATGCTGACAGTGTTTTTACAGGTTCGGCACTGTTATGGACATTCTGATCTAGAATTCCAAATGCCACAGAAAACAGAAACTGATAGACTAGTTTTCAGTTTTTAGCAAATTGTTTTAGAAAGATCGCTGCCTTGTCTAAAATAAATGCAAGAATGGGGGGAAAAATGTGTTAAAGGCAGAGAGTGATGTAGCAGCAGCTTGTCCTGACAGCATTTTGTGAGTTTTAGGAGCAAATTTCTTAACTTTATCTGTCACCAGCAGAACATTTCAGCTGAATTTACTGTATGTACAGTTACTGGTTGTTGTTTAGGGGAAAGCATGAAGCCTCAAAGTCTAGTCGTTCTTTACAACCACTGCACATCCTCACTGTCTTACTCGGATCTCTTCTTCTTCTCCTTCCCACCATATGGCAGTGGATTAAAGAAGATTGAGGGACTGTGAGAGGTGAAGGTGATATGTGACGCTGATAAAACAGTGTGAGTGCTGAAAAAACAAAAGAAAAAAGAACTGACCTGATTAAAAAGCAACGCAAGAAAAGGGTCAGATGGCAGCATGCTGCACAGGAAAAGAGACTGGATTAGTTGAGTGCAAGTCAAGGGGAGCAAGAAGGGAATAGAAGACTTAGGGAGGAAAATATCCATGGTGTGCAAGTCATTACTCTTTAAGTGTAGTGTTGGCAGGATATCTTGTGAGGCCAAAAGACCCTCAGATCTTAAAGTTTCTCCATTCGACAGCACGAGGCCGCCTGTCATCTGCCGCTGGAGGCATCCAAAAATCAGAGACAGAAGAGAAACGGAGAAGGAAACGAAGCAAAAGGAAGCAAAGAGACATGAAGAGAAATAATAAGCAACAGTGAAAAACAGTGACTTGAATGCAGCTGAACAGTGCACAAACAAATGTGGGAAGAGGAGAGAGGAAGAGTCAGGACAGCCAGAAAACCAGGAAAAGAAGAGTGGAAGCACGTCAGGGAGAGCTGCGGAAAGACGGCAGGAGGTGGAGGGAAAGTTGGCAATCCTGCGAGCTGAATTCACAGAGACAGGTGGCAGTGAAGAATGAGGTCGGGCATACGAGATGACAATGAAAGGAGTGATGATAGATTAAAATACAAGGAGGACAGACAGGCTACAGGGTCATGGAGGGGCCAGGGGAAGAACACACACACTTACACTTCACACACACACTCACTCACAGCTCACTCACATCCTTGGGTTGGACTATTTTTCTCTCCTGCCTAACCTTGTGGAAACATCTGCACAGGCACAAGGCGGTTCAATTCACAAATACAAGCACAGGCCTACAGAGATTTAGCAGTTGACCCCAATTTTACACATCCTGCTTTTAAACAAACAGATTTATCTCATTTTATAGATGTAAATTTTACCACCAGTTTCGCCTTGCAGTTAATCAAAATTGATGTCTTCATCCTGTTTTTCTGATGGGGACTGTTTCGGGGTTGAACAATATTGACTTTTTTTGGTCCTAGAAAGTGAACAGTACTTCACACATGTGCAGACTTTCAATGTTCTCTTGGCTGTTCTTGAAATTGCAATTTTCTGGACATAATCATATGCATGGGTTAATTACTGCTAATTCAGCAGACAAACAAGCTAACAGACAATCTCCACAAATGGTAGCATTCAGGTTAAAGAGCTGTGTGATGTAAGAGTGGTGTCAAGGTTTAGTAAATAATTTTACCCATAATGAAACTTTTGAGATTTAAGTTGTTTTAGGATGTCAGCAATCCACTTTTATCTTGGCCCCACTCAGGGCTGGTTAGTCTGTTCAGAACTAATATAGATTTGTCCAAATTAGTTCTGACCTACAACAGGTAATATATTATTTGTTTATAACCTGTTTAAAAACCCAACTTCAAATGATCTGAGCTACCCCTTTAGGGCATCATGCAACATTCCAAAAAATTATTTTAATAGCTAATTAAGAAATAAATCTCTTTCAGGAGGTTTATTGGGACATCTGGGGTATTTGACTAGAAAAGCGAGAGGCCAGAATGAAGGTGAAAAGATGTGCTTCAGCAATATGCAATTTGACAAAAAAAAAACAATTTTACATTAAGGCATGAATCAAATTAAAACCTTGCATTCTTTGAAGAAATCCACATCACCTTCTGCCTTTCGTGCCAGAGTTTAAACTAAGATCATCTTAGTATTAGAAGGGATGGAAATACAGCCTGTTTGGTTATATCTTGAAAATAATGTCTAGCACAAACTCAAGCGATATTGTAAGATGTAGTGCGATGTGTTAACCATTAGAGTATGTGTTGAGATGACTCTCAGCTACTTCCACATCAAACTTTACTTCAATATCTGTTATACTGACTAATTTATACCCAGTTTTGAGTTTACGAAATTTGTTAGCTGTGGCGGCTATTTTCAATTGGGTTGACACCACAAGTTAATCAGCTGTAAATGTACATCCAGTCATTACTTTCTGACATGTTCATTAAAATCTGTTTAATCTCTTGGAGATGACACTCAGCTACAAACACACCAAAATTTAGGTCTATGTCAGGTAAACTTACTTAATCTTAAGTTTTAGCCGTTCTGGTGTTTGCTAATTTCACTTAGTTGTAGGGGCTATCTTGAATTGAGTTGACTCCATTTGTTGACTAGTCTTGGCTGGACTCATCCAGTAGTTCATGAGATATTTTGTTAAGAGATAAACAAAAGAAGCAGACAAAAAGACACAGACACAGGCAACAATATTATCAGCCCTTTGCCTTGGGCAGTGTGTGATAATAACTAACCTGCTCAACACAGTTTGGGCTCCTTAATAAATGGAGAGTCCACAATCCCCACTTAGTGCAACAGTTGCAATTAAATGTTCATCAATAATTAATGTGGAGCAGTTTAAGTTCAAATAAAATTGCATAGAGCTCACCTTTTCTAATTTTAAAATCTATTTGAAAGTGGATTTTTGTCCTATTATCAGAATCACTAGCAGCTACTTTTTCATTCCAAAACATATTATTTAAGAAAATACTTTTTTTTTATTATTTAAAAATAATTGCAATTCATAAATATAAATGTGGGCATACAACAAAATAAGAAAATGGTAAAGTTTTTTTTTTTTCAAACGTTTGGTCTCATATTTATTTCCTCGGTCTCCGAGGAACAGAACCACTGCGGCTTTCTCTCGGATCAGATCAATGTTGTCTTTTTCTGCAATGCAGCAATCGGTGAAACACATCACAGACACAGTTACACCCCGAGGAACCCCAGCAGCCTTTGTACAAAGGCAGGAGTTTTGTTCTTCACTGCAGGTTGCCCTCTAAGTGCAAATGATCCTGGAATCAAAGGATGGAAACAAAGAACACAAAAGGCCAATGGTAGCTTTTTTTTTCCTGGCTGAAGAGAAAACATTAGACTAACTGGTTTTTGTGCCTATCATATTGTTGTTCGGGAGACTCTCTGGAAGCTCCCTGAGGTCACAATTCAGTCATTTAAGGCTGAGACGAGGCTAGAGCTGTTAATGAAGTCTATAGGGGTAATATTTGAGTTTGAGCATATGGTGACACCTCAATGCTGAATAGGAAAAAAAAAAAAACTTCACTAGACTTTGCAAACTCTGTCTTGTTACATACGGCTCTAATGAGCTTTCCCCGACTTTTCTTCTTTGTAACTCCGCTGTGGCCTTCAACCTCAAACTAAGCTCACAAACTCAGCTATCTGTAATAAATTACCCCTTAATCAGAGATAAGAACAACTTAAGTAAAATGTTTAAAGCCAATTATGATCTAGCATGGGCAAATTTGATAGTGTGACATTTAGGAGAGTCGAAACTTTCTGCGATTCGTGTTTCCCACAGTAATTACTGACTGCGATGTGAACAATGTTGAAGACGTTTAATTGAGATACAAACAGAGTAAGAAACTTTGGAGGCTGCAAAGTTCATAACGGGAGAAACCTTTCCCTGAACCTGCTTGACTGAGCTTCTTTAATGCTCTTCATATCTCTTGTTCTCTCGCCGCTATCACCACGAGGCTCAATAACACCTCATTTCAACCCATTCACAGAGGGCAATTGAATGACATTATCAACAGCTGATAAAGTATTTCAGCTCAGCTGTTTAAGCCACTCATGTGAAAAGGTGTCTCCATTTATTCGTTCCAATAAAACCCTTATTTTCCTGAGTGGATTAGTGTTGAAGGGGAAGAACACCGGTGCGGGGTTAATGCAGAAAAGATATATCTGGAAATAATTTTCACATGCTCTTGTGAATTTATATGAATACAGCACTATTTAGCATTTCAAGTGAACTCTGTGAGCCTCGGAGGTCACTTCCGAAATTTGAATCGGGGGAAGTGGGTCTAATTACGTATAAAGAAAGTTTGATCTAACAGCTTTCGCTGGCAAAAACTGTGTTAGGTAAAGCGGTGCTGCTTCAGTATGCTGCATACTAAGAAAAGAGGAGGTTTGTGACAACTGTGCAGGACTTGACCTTAACTATTTAGCTTGTGTAAATGTTAATTCAGCACTAGTACAGTGTCTCCTGTTTGTTCTTTTTTTTTTTGCATTCGAACTACTTCTGCATACGTTTTTACCTATTTTAATCATTCGTAAATCAAAACACTCAGTATACTTGCTCAGTTTTTGTCTTTTTATGCTCTTTTTAATGACTATTTTGATAATGTTAGCTATTAGCTATGGATTTAATGTTTTAGCTTTAAGCTACGGTTTTGATCATTGTGGTTTTTAGCTATGATTTTGCAAATTTTAGGTTTTTGCTACTGTTTGATAATTTTAGCCAGTGTTTTGTTCTTATTTTCCTGGTTTTAGTGTTAAGCTGCATTTCTGCTTGTTTTAGCTTTTAGCTACTGTTCCTGTTGTAGCTTTTTACTGTTTGTCTTAGTTTTTGTTCTGCTTGTTTTAATTTTAATAGTTAGGTTTCAGCTTCTTCAACAAAATTCAGCAGTCATTCAGCATTCACACTGCATCTTCATAAAAAAGCACATTTTTTTTCTATTTTTGTTTTCATTACCTATGAACCACATGATTCCAGGTTCATCATGTTTCTTGACAGCTAACCCCAGCTTTCAAACAGCTATATTTGATCTAAACTGAAACATCATTAGAACTTTTTCAGCAATAGCACAGACTTGGATTTTGAATCTCTATGTGTCAGAAAGGCATGTTTTCATCATTCATCTCAGCTGCACTGTCCATGGCCATCCATCTGTTTTGCTGTGATTCTATTGATGTATTTCTTGGTTTGTTTTCCATCTTTCTGTCTTTTTCAAGTTTTCAATCATACATCATCAGTAAGAAGAATTGTTACAAAGCAATTTATAAATTAACAAATCTGTCTCTAGCTTTTGTTTCTGTCTTGCTGACAGTCTTTTTGCATCCTTGGTATTCCAGTAAGAGGGAAAGCTTTAATGTTTTGTTCATTGCTCTATTAAATACTATATTGTTGCTGTCTTGTTATATACAAACCTAATTTCAAGGAAGCCTGAACATTTTGTGAAATGCAACCTCAGCCAATGTCTTGGCATAATTTATTATTAAATTATTTGCTCTATTTAGGAGAAAAATATTTTGGGAGAATTTTTTACAACCTTTAAATGATTTTCATCCTGCCTCTATGGCCTTTTGTTTTTTGTTGTTTTTGGGGGGGCTTTGCTTTTCCTAATGATAAAAGGGCTTTCTTCTTTTAGCCTAATTGTAGAGATTTATTGGATACAAATGGAACATTCACCTAAGAGGTGTTATCGTTTGGCTAACCACTTTCTGCTCTAACATCGGCTCATTGTGCTGTTTACTGTTTACTGTAGTCTAACAGTGATTTGAGAAAGCACATGAGCATTGTTTTCTAAAAATATGGTCATAATCCAATGCCCAAGTTACTTGGGCAAACATTTAGCAATTACCTGAACTTCTTATCAATTTTAAAACCTTTCACTGCTAAGACATTAGGCTTAGTACTTTGCAAGAGTAGAAAACAAGCATGACTGCAGTTAAAGTATTTTTTTCCCAGACTGTATTCCAAGCCTTTTGTTGAGTAGGTCTTTCAAACAGAATGAAACTTCAAAGAAAAAGTTAAATAAAACTTTAGAAAAATGCACTTCTACAGACGGAAGGTTCTCTCACCTTTTGTCTCTTTTAATATATTTTAAGAGCACAAGAATGGTGTTTTTTTTTTATTCTTTCTTTCACACTCACTCAGTTTCTCACTGTTCTTTCCTCCATTATTATCTCGCTCAATTTCACACTCTCATTGCACATTGTCTATTTGTCTTCCTACATCTCTTTCTGTTTGACTTTGCCTTCTTTGTGTCCCTTCTTTGAATGTCTCCACCCACTCTCTTTCTGTCAACTGTTTTCACCTCTCTGAAATGCTCCCTTCCACGCTTGGCTTCTCTATGTTTATTCCTTCCCCCCCCATTTCTGTCTCTCCACTACCTGCCAGTTCCTTGGGAGATGAGGGCTCTTTGGCGACAGACTGCGGTCTGATTTTCATCTCAATGGCAACCCTGGAAGAGAAGCGGGCCTTGGTTGGTGAGAGCAGCTCCTCATTAGACAAGGAGTCAGTCTTTGCCATGACGAACTGTCCACTACTCTCCTCCTCGACCAGTGCCACTGTGTCTTTTACAGGGTTGCTAGGCGACATGGCCCTGGATGGCAAAAGCACCTGCTCATCCTGACTGTCTGTCATCTTTGAGGCAGAATGAGGCAGGACTTGGACCTGACTGCCTCCTTGTCCATTGCTCTGTGGTCTTGGTGCTGCAGCTGTAATGGTAGCTTTTCCATGGCCTGTGCCTTGGTGATTGTAAACCTTGTATCGAATCATTAAAATGATGATGAAAACTAGCACAGATGCAACAATAATCCCTCCGATGATGATGATCATAGTTCCGCCCAAAAAGTGGCTGTGTAGAGCTTGACACTGGCTGAACTCTGTGTCCGTCGTGAATGATAGACAGCCCAAAGGACGTGTTGCAGTCAGTGATGTGATGACGTCATCAAAAACGGCCAGGACACAAAGATCGTAGCTGCGTCCAGCAGCAAGGTCTCGAACCAGGAAGTCGTTGCTGCTGGATGGAATCATCCTGCCATGACAAAGACAAAGAAGATCGCAGTATCAGTATAGGGATTCTAAATAAAGAAAATCAAAAAGTGCATTTTGAAACACACACACACTTTTCAACAAATGTGTAAATATCAATGAAGAAACAATTACTACGGTTTAGATTTAATAACGTGAAGTTATATAAAATGTAAGACCATGAAGTTTCCATTTACCGGAATTCAGAGCCTAGAAGAGAAATGTACAGGATGAATGATAGGTTGCAGAGAACACGTGATAAGATGATGTCATCAAAAAATCCACGGCAACACACCACGAGGAGCAGGGATATGGAAAACTACCAGACGGGAATATTGTTTTGGTTTTCGAGCAACAAAAGTACATGGGGCAGGAAGTTAGAGGCAGACGTAGGCTGAGTGCTCTGAATTTCGGTAAGCAGCTCGTCTCCCTTTTAGCGCTGAAAGTGAATAAATGTGTTTGATTTTAAGATGGACTCTTGGCTGTTTTTGACTCTCTTCCTCCGTGCATCTTCCTGATCCCGTGTGAGGACGGAGAGCAGGTGTTCTGGTATCTCGGGAGTTTTTTTATCTGTCCTTAACAAACAACAAAAAGATTTGGTTAACTAAAATTCCATGAATTAAGTTTTTAAAAGTACATATGCAGTAATTTATAGGAAAAGATCATTAACAGGAAAGGCACAACATCTGACACACACAAAGAATATTGTGAGATAATTTGGAGTAATTGATTGCAGCTAAAAAAATGTATTTTGAAAATGAATATTTGAATAGGCAAAAGCAAGTTCAACGTGAGTCAACATGGGTCAACACTTGACAAAAATGATCTGAGGTGTTTTTTTTCACTTATTTGCCACTTTTTAAAACATTTGTAAAGACCAGCCACACCTCACTCCATGTCAGCAGCCTCCCCCTACAGCGGCAACTTCCCCCATCAGTACAGTAGTGGACTAAACAAAAACTGTTAGGGTCCTAAAAGCACAACAAAGTGTCCCCAGATAACAACGTGAAGAAGCTTCTGTGGTCAACAAACCACAAATATAATCCAAAGAGCCCACACCCAACAGCCTACAGAACTCCCCCACAATTTTGCCAATGTCATAACACCAGACTTCACATACGCATTGATGTATATGAGTTTTTTCATACTCTGATGAATTCAAGCTCTTGTCTACCCAGCAAGCATTGAGTTTTAATGATTTGGTTGATCTTTGGAAAAACTGCTGTCAAATCACCAGTAGGTGGTTGAGGTCGAAGACATCTTTGTCAGATTAAAGAATATGGAAAAATAACATATGCAGGCAATTATAGAAAGAAAAGTAAGTTAAAAAAAACCCTAACTTGTTTTAAATTTAATTGTGATGTTTTCCACTGAGTCCCCAAATGAAAAAAAATGCATTTGAAAGTGGTAGTATGCAGGAAGACTGGAGAATTGACAGAAGACAGATAATATATGATCACATATATTATTGATACATTCTGTTGCAAACATTTTCATGAATTTTTTAACAATGTTGAGAACAAATGTGTTGTAAATCTCTAAATTATCTGGTGAATTTCAGAACCTATTTGCCTTTGTTTAAAACAAACATGTTTACAAAAGTTGGGAGGTGCCTTAAACACCAATAAAACCTAAATTGGCAAGATGTCATTTTGATTGATCATTAGCTTAATGACAGTCTGACTCATTTTCTTAATGATTTAGAATAAGCCTAAACAAAACAGTAAGTTGGTCTTTATTAAAAACCGATAAAACAGATCAAGACAAACCAAACGATAATGTCATTAGGTCACTTGACATTCCCTGTGGCACTGCTCGGGAGTTCCTTTCATCAAGTGCCAAACAGACCCGGAATAGAATCAGGTTGTCAGTTTTAAAGATCGCTTGTCGTTGAATCTGCTGAAACACACAGGCAAAATGTCATTCAGGACAGTAGTGACTCAGCATGAGAACCTCACTCCTGTTCACCGGTTTGGTGAATAAATACACGGTAATAAAAACATGGTATGTTTTTGTTTGATCCTTTTTAATTTCAAAAGATTGGACAGGTTTTAGTTTCTCTAAATTTTTATTTTGTCATAGCTTTTATTTTTATTGCTCTCCGCCATGAAAGGTAAGTGGTAATATAATTGCCTGTCTGTGTATGTGTGCGTGGGTTGATTTGTCTGCCTGTTAGCAAAATATCTGACCTACTAGATGGATTTTATTGAAACTCTTAGAAAGCATTAATTTATTAACAATTGATTAACTACAGTTAGTCTGTCATCACAGCTTGAGAAACAAAAATATAAATCAGTTATTTTTGACTGACTTGGAACTACAATTTTGTGTGCTAGGAGCTGGGAGTCATCCCTATCACATAGTCCAAGCACTTTAAGATCACACTAGAGTTTTGTTAAAAATTTTGGGATGCATTGCGATTGGCCATAGGCATTCATTTAAGGAATGTTAATTTCATTTATAAAGTTTTGCCATCGGCCTTTCCTTTTGCTGCATGTGCTCTTTTATGCCATCCTCTGTTGTACTGTACTTTTAAATAATAAATATTCCTGTTTTAACTCGACTATATGGTAGTTTTATATTCCCTCCCTTGACCCAAGCTGAGCTGATGTGTAACACTTTTCATTCATCACTACATTACCAGCCATCAAATAGACAAAGCATGTAACAAAAAATGTCTTAAGACTTCAGATGCCTTTAAGTGCTGTCTTGAATTCTATTGTGTGTTAAAATATGAAAGCCGCCTCAGTGACACCCACTCTGTCATTATATGTTTCCACGCGGAGCTGCTCGAGGCACAACAGTCACCTCACTGTTTTTATTTCCCCACAGAGCTGAAATTCATTATTCTCTGATCTGACAAACACTTACACAAACCGATCCCTCACCACAGCACAAACCATCAGTCTTTGATTAAACAGTCCCGATTCTTCGCATTGTTAACCTGTTCTTCTGCCTGTCAGAAGGTAAATACCACAGATCCAATTTTTTACTGCAGCTCTTCTAGTAAAATACGTAGGAAAGATCACCCTGGTAAAGAGAAGCCATGCTTTCTGTGTGCTTATGTTTCATTTTTGCACTTGTTTTATCTGCACTTCCTCTGAAGGTCTTAAGTAGAGTATATCTAGGGGAATTGTCAAACACCCACATGTCATTTGCTACATTTGATCTAACTCATATTTCCCTTCTGCCTCATTCATGTGTTCCTTAAAGAACTGTAAATCTTCCTTACGATCCTCCCCATCCTCATCCCATAAATTTATTCCTCACCTCTCAAAGGAGACAGACAGACTTTACAGTAAGGTGTGACGTAGAAACAGCATGAAATGAATGTCAGTGTGTGGATTTGTATTTATGTATTCGTTTGCAAAAGCCTGTGGGCAGCATGGTACTGGCTGGATCAGTCTCAGAGCCAAGCTTATTGATGGCACTGAACCTCCACCAGGAAGTTTAACTTGGCAGATAGCTATGTTTGCTTTTTTTTCTCTCTCTCCCTCTGTGTGTGTGTGACCTTGTATGATTGTGAATTGATGTGAAAGAATCCCCGGACTGAATTCGTGATAGGAATCGAACCAGAAAGCCTTAAATGCCGTTATGTCTTGCTTTAGGGCAACAACTTCAAGTGATTGCTGAATTGGTCTGGGGTTCCCTTAAAAAGAAAAGGAAGAAGACCCAAGCCTGCCTCTTTTTCTAAGTTTGGTAGGTCTTAATATGTTAGAACAAAAAATAAATAAATCATGTCTTTTTGCCTTTTCTCCCATCTTTGCAGCATAACAAATTTAATCTTAGGAAAACTTGGAAAATTTCAGATGATGACTGGGGCTTGCAGGGTTCTCTGTTATGAACTGCAGTGTCCATTTTAATTTTAAAAATTCAGTTAAACACAATTCTCTTAAAGTGATTCCCGTAAAACCACAGTTTTGGTGTTGTACAAATACTTGCTGTTTCTCACGACACAAAGTGAGGTGTGTAAAGGTGTCCTTAGGAGATGAACAGTCTGACTCAAAACACATTATGTAAAAGTTGTGACAGATTATAATTAAATTGCCATGGAGACAGAATGGAGCAAGTGTTAATATTTGTGACAATATCAACTTCAGTGCCAACTTTCACAGTAACAATGGAGTTGTTTCTGGTAATGAGGGTCACATAAAAAATCAATCATGAGAAAGTCAATCTGAATCTAAATTATTATGGCTTAATTTGTGAATGCCAGAATAAGCCTTTGCTATTCATTTAAAAACAGAAGTATTAGTTTGAATCCCACTGCTGTTAACCTTGACAAAGGGAGAATCTACTTTATATTTTCTCTCCTTTATTTTCGGGTTACTTGTCAGTAATTTTATTTGATTCATACATAGCTGTTTGCATTAGACTAAATTTAACACTCACAACCTCTGTGAGGACGAATGTGTGTGAATACTTTTTGTGTGTGAGCTAAAATACACTTACTGACAAAAAATGTCAAGCACTTAGATGGATTGGTGGGGAAAAAAAGTGTTGAAAAGTCATGTGACTGTATTGCAATGATTGAAATAAAAAATAGAAAAATGGATAGTTGAGCTGACAGTAAGAGCATACTGCTGGTCCCATGTGAGTAGAGTGTGAAACCCCATGGACCTGGATACAAGCAGTGATTTGGTGTGAAATTAGGTCATACAGACATTGTATTCTTTTCTGCTGCAAGTTAGCCCACAGCTCTTAGAACTGGTTCTCAAGATCTGGCAAATCGGCACTGCATGTCTTTGAGCTGACATATGAGCAAATCCCACACTTGTTCAATTGAAAAAAGATGGGGCTGATTATGGGAGGATTTCAACATCACTCAGGCAGTCCAGAGACACATGCTGTGTGTGAATGGGTGTTGTCTTGCTGAAAGACTGTACCGCAGTACTGTCTCTGGAATGGTAAAACACGAGGACCCAGGATGTCAGTTATGTAGAGCTGTGCTGTGAGGTTCCCTCAGATCACAACCAGAGGTGACCCTATGGTTCCTCACACCAAGATGTAAGGAGTAATAATGGTGTCTCTTCACAACATTAGAAGGACTGGTCCTCTCTCTTTGGTGCTACCATGTGCACGTACAGCAGTCATCCGTGGCAATGTATAATTAACATTCATCACTAAAAAAATGATACACCACTTGTCATCTGTCCATTTTTCCTGGTTAAGGCGCCACTCCAAATGCAGCAGTCTCTACTCTGGTGTTATTAGTCCATGCATCGGATGATGAACTTGTAGTATGGCTGATGCCAGTGGCTGAGACACTGGTGAGATGACACATGATATTGTCATCTTGGCAGTATTCAGTACTTGTACCCGAATGACAGGCACAGATGTCATAGGATTCTGTCAGGCTTGGAGCACAATATGATGATTTTTGCCCTGGAGTGTTCTGATATAGGTGATCAGAACCTTCACCACGTGTGTGGGTGCTCTCATGTACCCATTAGTTCCAACATCAAGCCACTATGATATCTGTACATGCCACACTCCGGGTAGTTGCGCGATACAACTTCCCGTCTTCATGCAAACTCATAATGTGACCCCTATTAAACTTCGTCACGTGCTGGTTATGCTGTCTCACACGACTAAGAGGCACCCTGTGTTTTTCATAACACAGCCTTTTCACTCATAATGCCACAACCTCTGGAGCCCATTTCAGAGGTGCCAGCACCTTCCAAATCAAATCATTTGCATATCCATCACTGGTCTGCATGTGTACTAATCTACATCCAAATCAGATAATTTCTTCTGGGTGCTTAACATTTTTTGTCAGTTAGCACAAATTTACAAATGTAAACTGAGATAAAATCTCTTTAAATAGATATATCAATCTGGTTAAAACGATCCTTTTAGGACAGGGTTTGTAAAACTAACAAAAAATATAGAAGGGACATGTTATATGCAATTATTTTAGTTTTTATAACATTGTGAGCCCTAGCAATAATATTGTAACTGAGTATTTAACATTACTCAGCATGCGCCTCATGTCCTCTCCTTACATGTCCTGGTTAGATGTCTGGTCACAGACTAGACTTCACAGACCACTGGTTCAGTGCAGATTTCAGGATCTCAATACCAATTATGTTGCCACTGAACCAGATTGGATTGGACTGAAATCAGTGAACCTGTTTACCCTACACAAACAGTCTTTTTGCAGATTATCAGCACCGACTATACATACAATAGCCCCTCTAATTGTCTGAACAAGGAAATTAGATGCATATCAACTTTAAAATATCCTCAAGTGTCTCCCTGCCTGGAAGTCGTCTGTAAAAAAAACAGAAAACGTCCACTGCCCCCAGAATTTGCTAAAAGGCAGGGGCATGCAAACTGATCCATTAATAGGCAAAATGAGGCGGAGGAAAAGGGAAAAAACTTATTAAACATAAAATACCACCACCTTGTAATTTGTTACACTCAATTATGTTGGGTCTTTTAAATTAAATAAATGTATAAATGTTAAAGAAAAACAGTAAAATAACTATTTGTCCAGATTTTTACTGTGGATGTGTTCTACAGTTGTACAAATGCTTGTTTTTACTTAAGTACAAACAAAACTGGAGTAGTCATTGCACAATTAATTATTTATTAAACTTTATTTAACCAGGCAAATCCCATTGAGATAACATATCTCTTTTTCAAGGGTGGCCTGGGCTCGAAGGCAGGCTAACATGCACGTTTTTAGACAGTGGGAGGAAACCTGAGTGTCGAAAGAAAACCCTTGCAAACATGAGGAGAACATACAAACAGAAAGATCCCGGGTCCAACCTGGAGCTTGAACCCAGGACCTTCTTGCTGTGGGGCAACAACTAATCTGTCGTGCTGCCCATAATTAATATTCTTCACTTTTGTAAGGAACAACCCTGATCATGAAAACCTCAATTGTATCTGTTAAACTCGCCATATGGAATATGCATCTGCTTGTTTGTGCGTCCAAAGTTTCATAGATGGTTGAATAATGATGCAGCATTTCAAATCAATTAATAATTAACCATGACTGAGAGCTTTGTGTATGTGTGTCATGACTTTAGAAAGGACAGAGACTGCTGGGCCACGCAGAAACGTTTTGGCAAACTCATTTGACACCACAATCATAGTAGACAGTTTATTCAGCTAATGGGCTCAGCCACATGCAAACATACACATACAGACACACTCACACAGTGAGAGTTAAATAGCTTAATGGGTTTTTCGTTTTTTTTTTCAATGTTCAGATTCTCTCACAGCCACTGAGGGATGCTAATGGTTAGTATGACTGCTGCTCTTCCATGCACCGCACACAAATAGATCAACAGTCAGTTGTGTCTCGCCACTCCTCGAGTTTGTCCTCACACCCACAGGCATACGTGCAAATGCACACAAATACACACCTAGATTCATTCAAAAAGCATAGATAAATGACTACCATTGTACTGAACAGGTTGTGTGTAATGGCTATGAGTACACTTATACAATGAGCCTGAAAGGATGAAAATAATGTGATGTGCCGAACTGATTGCAGGAGCTCATCAATGTATAAAAAAGACAAACCCTTCAACATAATCCCTTTTATTTTTATTATATACTTCTTTAACATGAACATGATGACACAGGTTGATATCAACCACTGTTTATATAAATGACGCACTGAGACTGAGTATCTAATTTTGATTTTGTCCTTGTCCGTCAATTGAGTTCACCTGTTATTATCAAGCTGCTGCCTCAGAGACAATTATTAGGTAAAAATTTGACTTTTGCTTCTCTGAAATTGAAGTTTAATGTATTAATTATAACGGTTGCCGTCAGTGTCTTTAACGTTACTTGCAATACATAAAAGAAAAAGAAGTTCTTTTGAAGTTAGAGTTTTGGGAAGGAAGAGTTAATATCTCACCTCTTAAGTTCCTTAAACAACCTCAGTTTGGAAAAACAAAACAAAAAAACCCAGTTCTGACCATATTGATGAGCTAACGGCTAGTCTAAGAGGGGTCAATACCAGGAAAAATTGCTGCCATCTTAAAACATTCCCAAAAATTACAATTCAGCTCATGCAAACACTAGTTTATAAACCTTTATGTTGTTGTCAGTTTTGTGTTATTTGATTGTTTGCATAAAGTTTGATGTTTTTTGCAAGAGTGAATAACAGCAGCGGCAGCTGTAGCACTTCTGGTAGTCTGGGATGGCAAACTAAAGGATTATAAAACAGCAACGACATGAATGGCTATAAGATTTTTGGTTCTGAAGTTGTTTCATGACTGCAGCAATCCACTGGTTGTCAGACTGACTTTTAGCTTGTAAATTCAATTAGAATTAAACTCTATTTCTCTAAATGAAGGCTGTTCAAAAAACTTTCTGCAACAGGTAAAATAGTGATTGTTGATAACCTTTCCCCAACCTTTCTTCCTTTTTCCACTTCAAAATATCGGAACTATCCCACAGTCATGTATAAATAACAACCTTTTTTGAAATTGAAGTATTTCTAAAAGTGGCAAGACTTGCAAGTATCATGAGCATCGCATCGTATAATCAGTTCTCCCAGCATATTCAGGTCAGAAATGAACTGGTCTTGATAATCTTTTGTCTAAAAACTGGTAAAAGGTATATAAACAGTAAACATAGTCGTTTTAATACAAATAAATTGTGCGACAGCTCAAAACATCAAAGTGTAAATCAGAATTACACACCTCATTGTCTAATGGACTTGTTCACTGCAGCTCTTCGTTGTTAACATTTTCTAATTGTCTTGTCTCAGACAAGTACAGTGACGGGTTCATTAGAGACACTTGTTACAACAGCAGAGTGACGAGAGGTGCTGCGCTGCCGAGTCCTGGGTGTGCATGTTCATGAGTGAGCGTGCCCATTTTGAGATGGGCTGACATTTTCGGGGCCCAGAGAGGATATATATATATACGTATATTACCAAATATATACCCACATGTGTGTGTTTCCTTGAGTCTGACATTTTCATGCTGTCTACATTTAGCTAGTTTGACTGACAGCAAGACGTTTGGTTTTTTAAATACTGTCCATCAATCCGCCCCTGAGCAGCCATAGCTCAGACAAAGGCGCACACACACAGACTCGCACACACACTTGTGCTGTCATGGAGTCACATCCAAAGATTTTAGCTGTGACTGTTGATCTAAGCAAAACGTCAAGTGAATATTTATGATTATGTGCCCTGGGTGTTTTTTAATAATTTAGCGTGCCAATTATTCCACCAATGGAGGCTGTCCGGTGAAGAGGGGAGGCCAAAGGTTTGACAGCAAAGTCCTTACGGCACACACATCCTGACCAGCTGGTTTAGTACACTGATTGTACACTGAGCCAAGTTTAACACCCGATCATAAAACAGTGTTGCATAAGTGTTCGACCAATCATTTTTAAAACAAACAAAGACAAAAAAGCAAACAATAAGGGAAAAAATAGTGGGGGGAAAATTTTTTTTCATGCAGATCATAGGTATTCCGATAGATAATTACTCCATATGGACTTTCCCTTTGGGAGATCATGAGCTGAGGGCCCTGTCATGTTGCCCTTTCTGAAGAGGTGAGCTGTCCCCCTCTTCTTCCCTGAGCATCTGAGTCAGTATGTTGAAGGTCCTCCTGATTGGCTAGATCTGTGACACAACCTTTCTTTCTTTTTAAGCATTGTCTCCCCATGCATCCTGCACAAAGTGTTTTTTTTTCTACCTCATTGTCTTGCTCTTACCCTTGGTGAGTCTCTCTGACCTCTTGTCACGTCTGTTGAAAACATAAAATCTCATCTGATCTTTTAAGTATCAGGTGATATTTCGGTAAATAGGTGTTGCTGATGACTTTCAGCTACTACTACACTATATTTTGATTAAAGTTTCTGTTGAGATTATTTTTTAATACGCTGTCTAAAACAAAAGAAGACTACTAGTATAACAGTTTTCGTTTCTGGGTTTTTATGTAAAACATCAAGGTTTGAATATTTACTTAAGAGTAAAAAAAAGCAATGTATTAGAAACCAAATTTAAATTTTCAGTTGAATAAAAAAAGACAAATTTATCCCATACAATTCAACACCATAAGTGCTTTTACTTTTAGGTCCTCAAGGTAAATAATATAAAATATAAATATACTGGTTATCTAGAAGTGCAGACAAAATATCAATGTATCCCTGTTGCACTATAAATGATAGTGTTCAAGAACTTGATGATTATAAAATAGAGAAGTGGGGGAGATATCTAAGTTAGTGACAAATAAATATATGCATCTATCATGTAATGAAGTTTAAAACAGATTGGTTTAAACTGAACGCAATGGAGCTCATATGATACTCTGCAGGGAAGCAAGGCAAAGTCCAAACAAAAGAACAACATGAGTAATATTGCATTGATGAGCGTTAACTCCAGCTGTCTGCTGAGCCGAACCTATAGACTGTGAGTTAACACAGAGCTAGATTGATTCTGATGACAAAGAGACAAAAAAAGAAAAGAAATAAGGAATGATAGATTCTTCCAGGGGAAGAGCCTTTCCTATATGCTGTGTTCTTGTTAAATCAATTTAGTGTTCCAATTATGGTTTTAAAACAGAATTATTATCAATTGGGCTAGACTTAATGAAAAAAAAAACCCACAATTACCAGCAGAACTGTAGTTTAGAAAAATTACACTGTGCTGATGCACATTATAGAAGACTGGTAGAGGTTAGGGATGTGACGATTAACCAACTTATACAGATTCATGGCTGCCTAAAAATGGGGCTAAACTGGTGGAGCAGCTCTGGACTCATACAGCTTTGAGATTAAATTTAGATGCATCAGTTGATTATGTCTTTGTATCAATAAAATGTTATCAGTTTAAGGAATACATGAAAAGCCTGCAAGCGAGTTGGTTTCTACAAGTATTCACTATAAATAGTAAAAGTGTAGTTATGTTTGTCTATCCGGAGTGGATCCCTTCTCGTCACTTCTTGTAGTGGACACCTCTTTTTCTGGCTGCAGTTCCTGCTGTTTAGTGGAATTGCTTTTTCAACAGCAACACCTACTGTTGAGGAGGTAAACTGCAGCCGTAGTCAAAACAGCAGCAAACACAGAAAATGTGCTTCACCCCTATTATGTTGATCTACTAATAATCCAGGAGAAATGGTTAACTTCTGTTTTATTATGTGTCATACAGAACATGCATTTTGCTGCTTATTGTTAAGTTAAAGAAAGAGTTTTTACTGCTCATGTGTCTATAATGGATCAAATTGTTTGCAGTGTATTGAGGTATGCATTATAACAGCTACAGACCAGTTGTTTACTCCACATCTCCAGATTAAATGACATTTGTATTAAGAAAAACATGTCTTCAGAGAAAAACAAGGTAACTAGGCAAATAAATCAGAATGGGACTCAAAAAGTGTCTAAAAATTTCTAAATGACCAAATGTACTGATAAATGTCACTTTAGTTACTGTAATACTGCTCACAACAAACACTTGCTCTTTTAACTGAAATTAATTATAATAAAATCTCATTTTTTAAAAAAATTGAAAGTAAAAAAAAAAGACCCTTACTGACCTTGGGGACAGAGATGGATTGACCAGTTAGAGAAAGATGTAGTTTCATATCAACATTAAACATATTTATTTATCTGCTACTCATTTCGTTTTTGTCATCTCTATATTCCAAAGTTCCTTCACTGCCGCTACTGCACCAAACACTCACACAAATCCTTTCCAAATCCTCTTACTCTAAGGATATCCTCTCATCTTGCAACCCAATTTCCCATATCGACAGTGAAATTTAATTGGTTGTCGTACAAATATTGGTTTGCAAGTTGCAGCCCCAAACATGATGAGAAGAGGAAACTTTCATAGTTCCAAGTTATCTTTATATTGACAAAGTTTTTTTTTCTCGTTTTTTTTAATGAATTTTGAAACTTTTTTTACTTGTGATGTTCTGTCATGGAAACTCCCAGCAAAGCTTTTTTCCATTTAAACTTTCTTCTGAAAACCCACAGTGGCACCGATAAGGAAGATGCAGACAGTAATTCAGTCTGCCCACTAGTTTTTGCAGCAAACCCTCACATTTTGGGGGGTATGGGGAGTTTGGCGCTGGCTATATTTTAATAAATGTTTGATTATAGAGTGGATTGTGGCTTTTTTATAGTGTGGATTGTCATTCACACACCTTAAAAATGTTCTCATGAAAATGGTTTATTGTGGTATGTGTGTGAAAGAGACTCTTGCTGCTGAGATGGCAAGTTTGAAGACAGCAAATGTGCAAAACTTCACTAATAGATTTACCACCAACACCACATATCATAAATCAAATGTTGCTTAAGGATCTTCAAACTTGTCATGTGATATATCTAAATAGTGGTGTATACTAGAACCTTCCACTTTGACATCGAACATGGGGTTTTCTTCGATTTAGCCTTGAACTTTGCAAGACTCCATTCCCCTCCTGACTTTGACCACTAACATTTAAACAAAGTAGACGTTCTAAATGAAAGGTTGCTAAGCTTGATTAGTTGTGGAGGCCATTTTGAATGGGATTGTCTCAAAAAGTTATACAGTGGTAGAGGTTCTTCCATTCATTACTTTCTGAGAGTTTCATTAAAATCCTCCCAGTGATTCATGAGATAATTTTGCTAATGTTACAGATGAATGAACACACTTGTACAGACACAGGCAAAAACATTATCACCTCTTCATCTTTGGCGGAGGGCGACAATCAACTAAAAGAGGACAGGTCTATCCCATTTGGGATGTTGATGACTCTCTGCTCTTTTATGTTTAAGGAGAAGAACTTTAAATTCCTAAACCACAACTTAACATAGAAAGCAACAGAAATAAGTACATACTTTTCTGTTTAATAGATTCCCTTTTAAAACCCCTTAAAAGTAGGATTCAAGAGTACAGTATGGTATCTTTTTTGTGACCCATGACAAATATGCAAAACTGTTCATTAATTTCAGTAGAGTCTATAATAGTACAATTTCTCTCTTTTAAGTCTTGGGTGCTTTCCATGGGGTGAAGCAATTATAGAATGTAGGGGCTTGTCGTGAGGTAAAGCAGTGTCTATGATGAGACACCTGGGTTTTACACTCTTATGAACAGTGTGGGCTCAACATGAATTGGAAATCAAAGCTCAGCTGAAGTCAAACGCTGTCCGGCTCTGTGTCATTACCACATTTTTTCTGTCATTAAATGAGTCCCCTCCCTTTACTGTTACAGAACTCACAGCTGATTTCCTGTGTTCATTTGAGAACTGTAGAGGTCTAGGCCTCATCTGCACTATTATGAACAAACATTTCCGCCTGTGTTTTCACCACACATCCAGGTGCAAACTCAGCTTTTGGCGAGAAAAGAAAAAAAATAATTTTTAGGTTTTGCAAAATGGAGAATCATAAACCCCCTATTTTTGGGATATTTGTGTGGACTTGAGAGTTTTAGAGAAATGATAATGTAGTTTCACTTGTGTTCACTTACTTTGTGCCCTAGAAATTACAACAATGTAGCAATTTTTTTCTACAAAATGTGAAAAAAACAGATTGCAATGATTTTCAAATCTCATAAAACCAGTTTAGACTAATGAACCTAAGCCCATCTTTATTTCTGAGAGATTCAGCTTTGCTAAACTTGCTGGTGTGACATGGATATTTCAGTGTTGAACACATGTTAATTTGAAAGCCTATTTGTTTTGTTTTTTTTTTATTTTATTTTAACCTACACTTTTGTAAAAGTGCTTTGTGCGTTGGGTATTTAACTTTCAATATGGATTCAAGTAGTGAAAATATGTTTGATCCACCTGTTAAGTGGACTCTGTATCCATGGCGCAGTGAAGATCCAGACAGTCCGGAGGGTCTCAGAGTTAAGCCTGCTTCTCTGCATTTAAAACAGCCAGATGATGTTGCTTGGCATCAGGAGAGGGAGTGCCAGCCCTTCATATGCATCCATTTGAATGAATAGCGGCCACGGCCGACTGAGAGAACGGCCCACGGCAGCCTCAGGATGTGCTGCAGAGGCATGCTGGAAGAGTTTCCAGCTGGCAGGAGAGCTCAGCAGGATTCCCCAAAAGGAGCAGGGGATTTAGACAAAAAAACCACAATGCTGCTTCTCTTATTGGTACTTCAAAAATGAAGTGAAGAACTCACACACAAAACTATGAAACCTATCAGATTCATAAATGTCATGAAAAAAATATATCTACTGTATATTCATGTACTGAAATGGAATCTCACAAATTTTTCATGCTATGTTTGAGCATACTCAGACACCACACTGAGATTTATTTTGATCTCAGTATTAAATCTTTTACAGAGGCACCGCTCTCCAGTCGCTGAAATGTAAGTTAAAGAGAAAAATGAAAAAAACCTTTAAATTTCAAAGTCAGCTATTAAAAATATTTGGCATGACAGCAACTTTTACCATGTGCAGCAGTGAGCAAGAATGGTCTAAAATGTGATGGCTAGACAAAAGGAAATGGCATGTCCACACACCACCACCTTACCCACTGTGCTCAGTTGTTAAATAATGAATACATTGTGGCTTCCAGGTTGCCAAAACTAAAAAAGGTTGATATAAAATTTTCAACAGCCACAGCAATAAGCGATGAGCTTTGTTCACTGAGCTTAGACATTTAAAGGTGTAAATTTGACATTCAAAATATGCATGTTCTGCTAAAAATGAGCCTTTGCATCATTATGTGCAGCTATTACTATAAATTGTTCTACAATAACTTGATTTTTTTCTCCACATATTTTATGAGAATATAGACTCCTCTTTTGCTTACAGTGCTTTCACCTGAAAACCCCAAATTGACTATAATATACTTCATTATTATCATTAGAATAGGCAAGAAGATTTAAAACTGCTTAACTTCCAGGTGAATATGTCTACAGTACAGCTTGCCTTAAACAGAGTCAGAATGGCACTGTAAAACAAGCCTCCTCTGTGGAAGACAGGTTGGATGTGACATCTTTCTGCCTGATGTGGAACGGACCTTAGGGGCCAGGTTGTCACTGGGATGCTCAATGTGTCTCTCTTGCTGCTGATGTACATTTAGGATGCTCAGTGGAAGCACAGGAACATGGATGACAGGTCATCTGGAGCTGTACGCCTACATTTACATACAATCTCCAGAAACTGCCTGCAACCTGTTCTAATATGGAACGACAATGCACATAGGGACTAACACTGTTTTCCTACAAATCAAACGTAACTCACTAAAAATGTACCCGTCATGCAATATTACAGCTTTATTACTCTAAGACAGTTTTTTATGATACGAGATGTTTCACCTTTTCTGCTACTGAGCTAAATCTAAAAAAAAAACACAGTTAGAATTTTTAACTCAACTTTCATTTCTAATTTCATTGATTGTAAGAACAGTACTTCAAATTCAAGTTAATCATTTGACTTACTGCACTCTATTAACTCTGACCCTTTGTTGGTGTATGACCTAGACAAGACAATTACAGATGCAATCTATTTTTCATTATATTCATACAGACATACAGTGTGGGATTACCTTATCCAAAGTCTGAGATTAAGAAGAGACAATGTCCTTTTTTTATAAAATGGAAAAGTATTTTGACAGAGTTAATGCGCAGGATTTTGCCACATAACATTGAGCTTTCAGTGTATTAGGTTGAGTGTGCTGAAATGAGACATCTCTTTCTCATACGTTTTTCTTTTTTTAATCTGTCCATTTTCTGTCCCAAATTTTCAAGTCCTGATGCAGAGTTACACTATAATTTGCACTGTATTTTGTGGGGGAGGCGTGGCAGTGGGGTGGTTAGCTGTCATCTCACAGCAAGAAGAACCTGGGTTTAAATCTCAGCTGCATGTTCTCCCCGTGCATGTGTG
Source organism: Kryptolebias marmoratus (assembly GCF_001649575.2). Lineage (NCBI taxonomy): Eukaryota > Metazoa > Chordata > Actinopteri > Cyprinodontiformes > Rivulidae > Kryptolebias > Kryptolebias marmoratus. Next base: position 15,183,517 of record NC_051431.1, on the reverse strand, counting down.
GGTTTTCTGCGGGTGCTCCGGTTTCCTCCCACCGTTCAAAAACGTGGATGTTGGGTTAATAAGCAATTCTAACTTGACCTTAAATGTGAGTGTGTGTGCATGGTTGTTTGTCTCTGGGTTTACCCTGTGATGGACTAGTGACCTGTTGAGGGTGTACCCTGCCTCTTGCCCACCGACTGACGGGATAAGCACCAGCCCTCTACGATTCTGAACAGGATTAAGCAGGTACAGAAAATGAGTGCGTGCCAATGCATGCATGTGACATGGTGCTGCAGAGGCTACCACTTTAATCTCACAGGCAAAATGTTATGGTTGTTAGCCTGATGATTGAATGGAGTTTTTCTCTGTGTTATCTATAGATACTTGTATTTTTTTCCATTATATTCCAAGTTTTCTCCAAAAGTCCAATTTTTTAGCTTAACTATCTGTCAAGTTGTCTGTTAATGTGAGTTCCCATTGTTGCCCTGTGATAAACAGGTGACATGTCCAGGATGTACAGTGAACTAGAACAGGCTCCAGATGCTGCAACTCTCTACAGGATAAAGTGGGTAGAGTTGATAAATGGATGTACACTCTGGCCGCACTGCAGTTTAAAACCAAGCCATATAGTAGGCCTCCCATCGCACCGCTGATGTTTTATTGATCTCTGTAGGAAATGGTCTCTCCGCATGTCTTCCCACCATATAGAGATCAAAATTCATGGTCAGCTATAGGCAAAGAAGGAAGTGTTTCGAACACCTCAAAAGCTAATACTGAAAAATGTTCTTCACAGAGATTCTTTAGTATATAAGTAAATAGGTAAGTTGGTAAAAAAATAAATATTTTAAGACTAAAAGTACTGTCAAAACAGTGAACACTGACAAACAGTTTATTAGTAGATAGAATATATAGTAATGTGACATGTTAGTGATAAAAGAGCAACTCCTCTCTTGGTCTAGAACGGCCATGAATAAATAAAGTGACATTATAATAACATGTCAGGACAAGAATAGTTTACAGATTCAAGTTATAGTGTTTGGGAGTCTTTGTTTTAGTTTTTTAAGTTTTTCATGTTTGTCTTAGGTTTTTATGGTGTACATTATTTTAGGTATTTATTCTCGTTATACTTGTATCATAGTCACCAGATGTCCTAAGTGTCCCTGCTTCCAGCTTCTCACTCTTGTCTTTTCTTAGTAATCAGCACATTTGTTTTTTTTTTTCTCAGTAATCACTCTTCCCTGTACATAGATAGATTTTACTTGGCTCCTTGTCAGATCAGTTGTTATCCTTCTTGTATCCTGCCAGTTTGCATGTTTTGGTTTTGTTACACTCCCCCTGGAGTCTTTAATTTGAGTCGTTAAAGTCTTCCTTAATAGTAAGTTTGACTCCTGCGTGCCAGCATTTGGGTTTTTCTACAAGCACACAGTATAAATCATAACACCCCAGGCCTGAGTCACTCCGGAATTTTGTGAATAGTCCAGTATAGCTAAAATTATGGCATGAACTCATAAATACAGAGCACAATGTATACAATGTACTTGTATAGTGTAAATTATGTTTACAATATAGTTTGTACAGGAAGCAGAATGAGAATAAAACTAATACATAATTACCACTGAAATAAAAAAAATAAATAAAATGAAACTACCAAGTTATATTTATGGATCCAGAGTCTGCACAGCCGTAAGCCCCGCCTACTCCCCTACACATGATGATTTTTTAACCATCAAGTAACCAATTACAACTAACTGTATTAAAAAATATATATCAGAAAATCCAACTACAAGGTTAGAAATACACAATTCAACAAAAGTCAATACCTGAGAAAAAAATTTCTGAGGTATAAAATTGTTCATTTACATGGACCTAAATTTATGCTGCAGCCAGGCTAAAGGGTGTGGTCTTGCTGTTTCAGCTTCAACTTCCCCTTTATATTCCTGTATCTAGATAGTAATACACTGTATGTTGATGGATTTTACCTATGTGGTTCATTCAGTGCAATAAAATTGAAAAGGTTACCTGTTCCCCAATACAGTTAATAGAATTCACATTTAGAATACAAACCAGCCCTGCGTATAACACACAGAGTGAAAAAAATGTCGACATTTATATCACTCCTTTACATCATTACATGTTAAAATATTTTGCTGTTGGGACAAAGTAATGATTACTATCTTTTAAAATGCAAATAAGGAACAAAAATAACCTAACAGAGTATATTTCATGTATTATAAAGGATTTGGGTTCTAAGAGCTCAAGGAAAACACTCTAGGACAAGCTTAATATTCACTAGATTATGACATTTGGTTCTCAGCTTTAATCTACCCTCCATTGAGGTTATTGTTGGAATATTTACTACTACTTCACAGCAGTTTTTATTATCCTAAACAGTTTCAGAAGCTAAGGGTCTGTACAGAAAATAAAAATTAACTGCTGGTAAATGTGCTTGCTCAGGATGGGAGACTGCGACGAAGTGAAGATTCAACGCAATCTGCTGGCTTCCTTAAATAGATAACTTTTACTAATTGGCTTTTATATTGTATGTGAATGTTTTTGTACAGTGACCTGAGAAGACTTTTCTTGTGACTTGGTGCTATATAAATAAACTGAATTGAATTGAATTAAACGGAATGAGGTACGTTCTCTAATAAATGTGTGCTGCTCCTTGTAAAAATTGTCTGACACAGACGGTTATCCAATCTGAGAACGTCTTACGTCTGTGATCTGGAGAACCGAGCGACCCCAGAAACTCTAATCTTTCTCCCTCTTTACTGACCTCTATTCCGTCACCCCAGCATACAGGAAGAGATAATCTGAGCAGAGATTAATGTGGGATTAGTTGTTTCTCCTGTATGTTGTGAGTACATTCTGTGGAGGGCGAGCTGAATTCATCAGTGACACGGTCAGATGATGAATGGAGGCAGAAAAAAGAGGAATGCAGGGGTGGAGTTGAGAAGGAAAAGGAAACAAGATGGCAGGTCTGCAGTAGAAATGACAGACAGCCTCATACAAAGACAGTGACTTGTGGTCCTGCCCAGGTTGTTGACTTGGCTGTTTATCATTTAAACATCATTACTGGCAGTTTTCTCCTCTATGTGAGTTAACAGCGCTTGTGCGACCCTGAATGAGGCATGCTGACCTTTCTACCTTGCTATACAGCTGCATTTAATAAAGCATACATTTCGCCGTATCATACTGTACATCAGTGTACAATAAGAAGCTATTGCCAGGTGACCTGAAATATTATCGTTAACTCAATGATTAGTGCTAATGTTCACACAGGGATCGACTCAAAAGCGCTCAAGCTGCTAATGAGTCTCTTTCATGTCAAAAAAATTCACCGTTACTTTCTAAGGTAACCATTTCTGGCATCGGTGAATTTCATCCACATGTAAACCTGCCATAGCCAATTAGTTATAGTCAATTTTCTGTTTGCTAAGGTTGATTAACCGAGTTGGGTTGACGCCAAAAGTTAATCAATGATTACTTTCCAAGAGTTTGATTACAATCCATCCAGTGGTTCATGAGCTGTTTAGCAAAAGACAAACAGGACTGACTCCAGCAAATAATGCTAAAGTTTTAGACAAAACTCTGTTAGCACTGAGAGTATGTGTTTGGGACATCTCTCAGCTATTATCACAAGAAATGATAACTTCATGCTTGGTAATGTTGGCTGAGTTAAAGCCATTTTTGTGTTTTGCTAAGCTCAGCAATTTCGAATCGTGTTGACTCCAAAGGTTAATCACTTGTAGATGTGCATGCAATGATTACATTCTGAAGGTTTTATTAAATTCTATTCACTGTGTTATGAAATATTTTGCAAACAAACAAAAAACAACAAAACAAACAGAAAAAAAACACGCACACACACAATTTCATGATTGCCTGACTTTCATGGCGGTGAGTGATAAGTTCTGTGAGGTGTTGTACATGTTGGACTCAAAGGAGACAATGGCTTGTAAAAGTTCTGGTATCACAACTTTTCAATGTCCATGAAGCATATCACATCTCCACCTTGTTTTTGATATACCAAAATAATATGGCTTTTAACAATGACATGTAATGTACTATTTTGTACCATTTTAAAGTCTTAACATTTTAGTTTCGAAATTTTAAACTTGACTTTATTGATCAATTTGTGGCTCATCTGTGGCAGATAATAGGCTTTTGGGTTTTTTTTTTCTGTAAGTCCTAAACCTACACTTCTGCATCAGCTGTCAAACTGACATTTGCAGACAGCGTTTTAGTCACAACCTTGTGTTTGCTGAGAGAAAAAGAAGTGTGTGTATGTGTGTGTGTTTTCTGCCAATCCCATATTGTTTGAAAGGGCAGTAAGGGGGGTGGGTGTCTGGACTGAGGGAAATGCAATACATCAAGAGCTGACATGTAATGAAATAAAAATGATGAAGGTGTGTAGACACTTTGGTAAAATGCTCCCCTGGTATTAAGGAGAGACAACAAGACTAACTTAAAAAAAGAAGGTATAATTTTCAAGTGAGTACAATTTTAAATGAACTCCTTCAGAATGTTTTTTTGACATTAATATTCAGTCCTCTTTTCCAAGTGTTATCTGATAGAAACTGGAACTGTAATTAATTTAAAATTTCAGCAAGGCATAAACAACTTTTGTTTTTTTTTTTCATGATTTACTAAATACTACAATGAATGTTTTTTGGCACATGAGTTTGCTTCAGTTGCACATGAAGCCAGATGGGACTGGTCTCGATGTTGAAGCACAGCTCCTAAATGTTTTAGTTTTGAAGGGTTTTTACAGGTGAATTTTCAAGTTAAGACATTTATAAAGTACAACATGTTTAATTTTTAAATTAAACATGTGTAATAGGATTTAGTGATATCCACTTTAATACCTTTAAACCTACCTCAGTTTCCAAATCCTAAATGACCTGAAATACCCCCTAAGGAACAAAGTCCAACTTAGAAAGTCAGGAGTTTCTCACCAACCCTGCTGTCTGTAATGAACTATTTATTTACACTTATGATGGTTTATAACTCAATTATGTAGTTGTGCACACCCAGTACTTTAAAACTTGTTTAAATGAATGTGTATTTTCTATTTCTATTCTATGTGTGTTCATTCCTCTTTCTGTTAGCAAAATATGTCATCAACCAGTGTTTTAATGAAATTCTCAGAAAATAATCATTGCATGTGCATCAGATAACTTTTGGAGTCAACATGATTTGAGATGGCTGCCGCAGCTAGTCGATCTTAGCAAACACAATAATGGCTACAATTTAATCAGTTTTACAGACACTGAGTTGGAATTAGGTGTGGTAGTAGCTGAGAGTGATCTCCAGCATACACTCTAAGAGTGAACAGATCACACAGGACTATTATTTAAACATGTTTGACATGCAAGGCGGTGGGCAATTTGGATTTCTTAAAGACATTTTAGTTCCTAGCCCTCATTTACCAATGATTGCCTAATAAAAACACTAAAATATGCACACATTTAGCAGTAAAAACATTTCACTTAACTCCACAAATTCTACTTGTGCTTTTTACATAAATAAAAGTATTTGATTATGTTTAAAGGGGAAAATGATTTCAAAAGGATTTTTAATTAGGTTAATTAGGTACAAGAAAGTGCTAATTTATGTTTGAATCGGATTATAACTTTCATTTTTAACTTCATTTACTAGGTAATCATCCATAAAAACGTTGCTATGGTTGAGGTTGCTGAATAATAATAAGGGTTAAAAAAAATAAAACTTATGAAACATTTGGAAACACACGGACAGACTTCTGGAGCACAGGGAAAAATAATGTGAAACAGGACAAAGATACGAACCAATACACACACACACACACGTATATATACACACTCACTCGCAGTGTGACAGTCATAGCCATGCAGGAGAAAATGTCAGTCTCTTTGTCAAGTAGAAGAGCCTGACAGAATCAATTAGCAGGCAGGGAGAATGGAGAATACTGGATTCAATTAAACTGACAGCTTTCCTCGTAGGCACCCCGCTCACTGGGCCATTATTCAACCAAACTGTGTGTTTGAAAGACAGAGACAAGAGGAATGTGTATGTGTGTGCATTTGTGCTTCAGAGTGTGTGTGCATGCTTATCTCGCGGATGAACTCTTTGGTCTCGATCCACCTTTGTGTCACCTGGCTCTGTTCAGGGATTTAGACCCACACAAATATTGTCAAAATCGAATGCCTCCTTCAGCTGTCTCCAATGCGCCACAGTGTCCATGGTTCAAACAGCAGCTTTAGCGTCAATACGGAGGATTCGTGGGCAAGATTAGCATTGGTAGGAAAATGGCCTTCTGACACTGTCTTCAAAGAAGCCCAATTAAAAGAGACGCTTCTGTCAGTCTCAATTTTAGCCAGATTTACAGCTTGCAGGGATGTTTTAGTGGCTCTGCTCGCAGGCAGCTGCAGAGCGACAGCAGAGGAATCTGGGGGCATTCACCTTTGAGGAAAAACATGTAACATTTCAAAATCAATAAGACAAATGTTACTGTGGATAAACATAATGTATGTATAAATGAAGCAGTACAGCAGCTGACTTGGGGTGGGTGAGTGGGAGTTGCTTTCATTATTCTTATTATTATTGTGTGCTGAGAAATTTATTTTGTCCATCTGTGATGTGGAGCGCTTGTTAGCGAGTGTTGTTAGTCATTTGCAGTTATTTATCTTTAATTTATAAGTAGCTTGGTAGCTGTTAATATCTGCTTGTGTTTGGTAATTTACATATGCACTTCTTTTATTTCTGAGAGAGCACATAAAAAGAGTTACACAAGAGTTTGGAGGATTTAATATTCACCACGCCAGTCAGTGGATGGAAAACACACCTTACAATATTAAACACTGGCCATTTGTCTGAAAATATTAGACATTATTTCACTGTAGTCAAACAAAAAAATTCCATTTCATGCCAGTTGGTATTCATTTGTAAAATATTTGAAACACTGACAAGTTTAGCATGGATTTGCAAACACTGTATTATTAAGAGCAAATAACACATACTGCTGTTTAAAAAGTGCAGAGACTCCCTAAACCCAGTCCAAACACTTTAAATTGGTTTTTACTTTCTGGTGCTTCTTGCATCACAAATGCTGAAATGGAAGGAAATTCTAAGTATAAAAAAAGAACTATTTAATCAGATAATCAACAAAATCTTTTAGGTTTAACTGTTAACTAGTTTATTTAAACCTCAAAAATCCATTTACTTCCCATTCATTGAATGCATCATAAGTACATTGAAATCAAACCAATATATTATATATGTGTATGTGTGTTTAAAGTAAATTAGGCCTATTGGTTTTACTGCAAAAAACAATTTGACTTCTTATAACTACTGGAAGTAAAACATTTTGGCGAGATTACTTTCTTGTCCAGAATGGCTCTCCAGAAGGAAGTGGCAGTTTGTTGCAGTAGCTCTAGTTATAGTTTGGTTTTCATTGCATCCTCCTAAAGATTGTCTATAGACCACTTTTCAGTTAAAACATTCATTATCTGGACATTTTTTTCTCCTTCTGGCACTTCAACATCTGGTGTGATGAGTAACCATGCCGACAGGAGAGGTGTTTACATCTTGAAGCAGCTGACTGAGCTCACTAAAGCAGATCTAATGCCCAGAATAAGACCTCAAGTCCCCATCAAGCAAAAAAAAAAAAAAAAAACTTTTCAGAAGTGGGGCAGGAGCAAGAAAAAGGAAGCTCAAACCATTTTTCACCTAGATTTTCATACAGAATAAATACGGGTTCCCTGACAAATACAAGGACAAGGGCAGAGCAGGGAGATTATGTTTTTGCACATGCAGTATTGAACATGGACAATGCTGAAGAATCCAATTCTGGACCTCTGTGCACCTGGTTCTCAAACTGTATTAGCCTCATGTATTCACAGAGCTCTGTGGGGATTTTCACAATGCCTCTCCTTCTACTGCACTTCTGACTTTTTAACTGTTTGTATGACAGATGTAGGTTTTTATTTGAATTGTTGAATTTATGTATGATTGGGTTTGGGTTTGTTTTACTCCTGTTTTCTTACCAGGTTTACCAGCTTCACTTCCTGTTTTATTTTGTAGACTCTTTTGCTCTGGTCCTACTTACTCAGCACAACTGTTTTTCATTGTGTGATTATTACCCTCATTACATCGCCAGTTTTTAATATTTTCCACAGCCCTCATGTCAGCCAGTTATTGCTAAGTCTGTCTGGTTTTGTTGGTTTTGCTGAGTGCTTTGCTCCATGTACCCCTGCTGAGTCTGCCATCTGCAGCTCTGTTTAGTTCGTATAACTCACGTGTACGTCTTTATATTTACCTTCATTACAGATTAGAGTTTGAGTTTGGCGTCCAAGCTTATGCCATCATCCCGCGATGTTTCCCTACATGAGAGCAATGAGAGTGTCTCCAACCTTGGAGCACTTGGGTGGATGTTGGGGTGATGGAAGGGCTGAAAAGTAGTGTGCAGGCAGGTAGCAGCAGGAGCAGCAGTGGCAGCATATATATGTAGAGTGAGGCAGGATGTTTTGCAGCACAAACAGATGGCCCAGATTGTTCAGCCATATTTGATAGTTTATGTGGAACGTACGATTCCATGTGTAGCACCAGCACAGCGCAAGTTATTGTTGTCCTGTATTTAGGTCCTTTACCTCAAAACAATGATCAGCAATTTTACTACAAAAATATTATTACTCTTAAAAGAATTATTAAATGATTGTTCACATTAGGCAGGACTGGTGGTTAGCACTGCCACCTCACAGCCAATAGGTTGCCAGTTTCAATCTCAGCAGGGGCCTGTCTGTGTGGCATTTACATGTTCACCTCATGCACGTCTAGGTATTCTGGTTTCCAATCCGAGAGAAGAGTTACTGAGTATAACAATTGCATTTTTGACATTTTGACTTACGTCAGATGATATTTGGAGAATGTAATTTTTCCACTCAAGTCAACAGCCCTTTCTTTAATGCACACCAAATAATTGATTTAATTAGATATTTTATTCAAATGACATGAGTAGCCACCATTCTGAGAAATATCACAAATTGATCCAGACTGACCCAGAGGCTTACTTTAAAAGCTTTCCCACTGAGCGCCCCTTTGGCCAGTGAGTCACCGCTTGCAATAGTGTTCAACACAGAACATAAACAATGGTTGACTGTTGATTTTAGGTTTAGAAACTGCAGTCTTTTCTTTTATGCATCGATTATAATAGATTTACTTTTCCCTTTTTTTTACATCCAGCGACCATAGTGTATAAAACATCAGTGAAAAAGATGCTGTATCAGTACGATAAGACAGACTTTAAATGCAGCTTAAATTGAGTGGTCATGTTTTTCTCCTTCTTAAGCAAATACAGTTTAGCAGATTCCACCAATATATACAAGTGCATCTATATGGAAAACAAACCGACCCACAAACAACTCCTCTACACACACTGCACACGCCTGAAACAGCGAGCAAAACCCAGCTCCTCCAAAACAATAAATGAAATTTTTTACATTAGTGTACAAACTAATATTAAACAGCCAGTCACACGTTTTTCTCTCTGGGTTCATCTCTGCATGCACAACACATAGTTAAAAGGAAAATACACATGAAGACAATTTTATACATACTGTACACACACACACTCATAAGAGTAAGTTACAAGCAGCAACGGAGCAAAAAGGAGTTAATAGTTTGTGATCATTCTCCTCGGCTGACTTCCACGTCTTTCTCCATTAATCACACTCTCACCCTTCTCTGTCCATATTCTTTCCATCCCCTTGTTTATGAAGCGCTCAGACATTTTATGTGATGTGTGCATCTATACAAGTGTGTGCGTGTAGTGGAAGTGTAGCTGAGCCTGTGTTGGGTGATTATTAAAGAGCTGATTATTACTGTAGCTTCCAGCTGACACGGATGAGAAAGGAGGTGGAGAGAATAACAGACAGGCAGATTAAAGTGTTTGTGACAACAACAAAAAAAGATGAAGAACAAATAAACCCGGATCCTCTACATACGAATGCAAAAAGTCTTTTAGGGTGGTTGTGAAACAGTTACTTTCTCAGAATGTTAAAGCCTAAGCTTTCTGTGCAATGGATGACTTTAATGCTGAGGTTTTATCGCATGCTGCTATGAAAAATGGATGATAAACCTGCTATCATGTGTGTGTTAGTCTGTCTGTTAGCAAAATATTTCATGAACCAGTTGACACATTTTAATGATGTTCTCAGAAAGTAATTCCCTGACAGTAATCTGCAACTGATTAACTTATGGAGTCAACTCGATTCAAGATGGCTGCTACATCTAATCAGTTTTAGCAGATATAAAAATGGCTACAACTCAGTTAATTTTAAAGATATTGAGCTAAAATTGAGTGTGAAAGTACCTGAGAGTCATTTATATTACATACTTTTATCAGTAACAGATTACAATAGCTCTTTAATTGAAACTTTGGTATTAACTGTTGGAGTCAACCCTGTCTGTTTTTTTTTTTCAAAATATCCCATGACCCAACGCGGAACAGATTTAATGTAACTCTCAGAAAGTCTTGATTGGATGTTCATCTACAGCTGATTAGTGTAGTAGTAACAAAGTCATCCCCATCACGTACCCCAAGTGCTAATATATTTCACTATGACCTTTTAAAAAAAAATTTGACATGCAAGGGTGGCTGATATGTAATCCTTCAGGGAATTCTATTTTCTTTCATATTTTTTTTTAGCATGCTTTTCTTTTAGACAGAAAACCACTGTTCCAAGCAAGTCATTATGTTATTATGGGCCCAAATAATGAAAATTCTGCGGCTTGGACTGATTAAATTTGTTTCGAATCACCCTTTTTAAATCCATCTCAGGCAATAATTAGAGCCCGCTCACAATCCATTATTACCATGTGATATTGCTGGTTTTGTTCGCTGCAAGGTCACTTTGTCTAAAAGAACATATCTTGAAAAATGAGCACTAAAAAGCACATAATGAAAAAAAAGAAACAATATTCTTATATGTGATAAAGGCACATAAATATTATTTTAATTGCATAATTCCAGCAAACTATTACTTTTTTCACAGTTTCCCTCTGCACGTCTAATTCACTTTGCTGCGTTTTGGTACGACCTTGAAAAGCACACAATTGAAGAATTGAACAAGGGTTTCATGAAAAAAGGCAGCCTAATTTGAATGGATCTCTCATCTTAAGCAGAGCACAGGCATTGAATTACTGTGTGCAACTACAACTGCATGATGCAAAACAATGTGAACAAACACTATCAAATGGCCTTTGAGCAGTTGGAAACATTTGCTGTACAGTGAGGATGTGATAATTGCACAGGGAATATACTGTATCTCTCTGCCAGTTATTAGCTGCACAACTAAGCAGTTTTGCCTGCGATCCACTTCTCTCCTCTTCCTCTCTGTCTCTGCCTTTCTCAAAGTAATTTCAGCACCGGCACACAAGGACAGACGAGGACTCTTAATCAGCCAGCTCCAAAGCCAGCTTGTAATGGGGTACGTTTTTGAAAGCCATAGGCAAATCTGCTCTCATTTATCAGAAATATTGAGCCACAAACCGCCCGTGGCCCATCAACCACTGAGAGAGTGAAAGGGGCAACAAGGAGACACAGAATCCAAAGGGGGCTGAGATGGGGTGAGGAGATTAAATTCATTTAAAGTACCATATTGACTCATGTGCTAAATTTAGCCCATCTATCACAAATAAAATCTAGATGGGGAGAGAAGGGAAAGAGGAAAATGGAGAAGAAGGAAATGCAGATGGAAGCGGGAGAGATGAAATATTATGGAATGAGCAATGTTGACACCAGGGAGAGTGTATTTAGTTCAGCTGGTGGATTAAAGCCTAATTTTACATTTATCTAAGTGGGCCATAGGGGAAGAGCGTGGGACTCAGGCTGATGCTTGTTAATGGCTTAAGAGCCTTGTAAAAGCTGGGTTAGACTGAGCTCAATGACAGCTTGTGCTTAATACACAATGGAGGTTTTAGAGGCCTGGAGAGAAAAAAAAATGTTTTCATTTCAGTGCAACTGAGTAAAATAACCAGGTTTACTGAATCATTCAGATCTTTTGAAGTAGGGTTTTGTAGAAACATTAAAAACAATTAATATCTTACCTGTTCTAGATAGTTCTTTAAAACAGCCTCAGATTAGCTTTGACAAGACTGCTGAGCCAACGTCTAATCCAACTGGGACCAGTTTCAATGCAAATTCATACAACAACCCCAATATCAGAAATTTCAAATTGATTCATGAAAATGTTTTTTTTGTGGTTATTTACAACCGCAGTCAGCAGCAGCCGACTGCACTTCTGGTGCACTCCCGGGCGTACTTCAGGCAGGAATATTAAAATGTTTCCACCAGAGTAATTGTGTTATGTGGAAAGGATGGCAATGCAAAAGTTTATAAAATATAGTTTGTATTATTGGCTATGAAATATTTTGAAAAATGGGGGGGGGTTAACATAAGATTCTGTTTTGGATCTGGCTATCACTGGTCATTAGCTCATCAGTCTGGTCAAATTTAAGCTGAGGTCATTCACAGAACGAGACACAACAAGTAATATTAATTATTAATTATTCATAACCTTTACACAGAATCCCACTTCAGAAGACCTGAACTGTTGCCTTAAACGCAGAAGCTATGGGGATATGAACATAGTCTGCAATGAACCACTGGTCATATGTAAGTTGGCATGATAAATGGATAAAATTTGAAGTTGATTGGTAATGTAAAGTTCAGTACGCTGGCGTTTTCCTTTACTCAAAAACTCTGTCTGCATGCATCTTTGTGCTATTTTTAGTTCTGACACAACATTTGAACAGGCAACACTCCACTTAAAAGAAATGTTTGAGACAGTTTGCAGCCTTGGCAAGCAAAATGAGGTCTGTGATGTTTAGTTATGTATACACTGGACTTAATTAAGGGTTCTCATGCTTCAGTATTTAACGGCATTTTACTTTTGAACTGCACATGGAAGACGTGTAACAGTAGTGTAAGTATTTTGTTTTTGATATCCCTGCATATGTTTGGCACTCTAAAACGACTTGAAACCTCAGTGTTCAAAGTCTGTATCTTCCATGCTGTCACTGTTAACAGCTTTGCTGCTTATTTATTGTTTTGGTGAACAATTTATTTTTAATTGTAGTTTTCATTGTGCTCAGAATGATATCAGTGAAGGAATAATAAATGGCTATTGATGTCAGGAGTTGCAACATGCTCAAACCTGTTAGCAACTACACTGTGTCAGGTACACTACTACCTTTAATAATGTTACTCAGCAATAATGGAATAGCAGTGATGCATATAATCTGTGTTTTACCACTTATATAAAAAGTTTGAATAAAAGCCAAGACTGAAAACTTATTAAATTCTTTTTCAAGCCTTCAGTGATTAATCACTGCTGGTCTGTTCTGAAATGTATGCATTAAATCAAACCAACTGAAAGACATTAACTTCCTGTCATTAATATACCTTAGAAAAATATGCATAAAGTAAAAACAGAGATAAAAGGAAAACTACAAAATATAAAAAAGAGGACCTCCAATGAGAAAGAAAAGCAAATGATTGCAGAAACAACATGTGAAAGTTTTAGTGCATGAGAAAAAGAGAGATTTTTACAGCTGGCTGAATAATTCAAGCAAGAAGATATATTAATACTGTTGTTCTGCACTGACGGGAGCTGGATTAGCTACACGTTGACTCCCTCACACATATGATCCACTGGGTTTATGCAAATGCAGTATCAGCAAAAGCTTTAACTCGGTTACCATAAATCAAACTGGACAGCAAGGACTCTCATTGGCAAAGGCTTCAAGCAGCATACTGTCATGCAAAATCCTACCTTTCCAAAATTAAAACTGAAGTGTATTTGTGGTTGTGTGTACTTCATCTATATTTACACATTCCTAGTTCCAAAAAGGTTTGCACATTGTGTGAAAGACTGAATAGTTCATCACATACAGTTCATAGTATCATCAAAAGATTTTAGGACACTGTACAGATCCTTGTGCACAAAGAAAAAGTCTGAAGGCTAATATTAGTTGCCCGTGATCTTCAGGCCCTCAGGTGACACTGCATTACAAACAGGTCTGATTCTATTATAGACATCACCGCATGGACTCAGGAACCCATCTGTAAACACAGTTCACCATGCCATTCACAGTTGCTGGTTAAAGCTCTATCATGCAAAGAAGAAGCCATATGTAAACGCCATCCAGAAATGCTGCCATCTTCTCCGGGCCAAAGCTCATTTAAAATGAACTGAGGCAAAGTGGAAACCCGTTCTGAGGTCAGACAAATTGATATTTAAAATAATTTTTGGTAACCACGGATGCCACACCCTCCATTCTAAAGATCAAAGAACCCATCTAGCCTGTTACCTGCTCACAATTCAAAACCCTGCCTCTCTGCTGGTATGGGGGTGCATTAGTGCCTCTGGCATGGGCAGCTTCCACATCTGGAATGGCCTCTATTTACACATTTGGTATGTTTGCTGTGTTTCATTGTGGAAAAAGATAAAATAAAAAAAGGTTATGAGATTTGCAAATCATTGCATTTTTTTAAAATTTACATTTAAGCACAATGTCACAACTTTTTTGGTATTGGATTTGTACATACATACACATAAATCTCCGCTCGAAAACCCACCCACAGATGTGTTATTACATGTATCCTGTTTGTTGCACAGGACACGCATACAGAAACACACAGTTACACATAGTTACACACTAGTAAATTATGAGTAGCTACTGCCTTGAAGACAGAAGTTAGTAAGTTGTGATTATTCTCTTTAGCAGACTTAATCCCTCTATCCATTTATCACACACACTCACCTCTTCCCTGTCCACACTGACTCTGTCTTCTTGTTTATGACCCCCATGAGCTCCTACACCTTGCAAGGTGATGTGCGTATGTGTGTGTGTGTGTGTGAGAGTGTATGAGTTAAGGCCATCCATATATAACCGTACCAGTGTGTATTTTGAAGGTTTGAGCATTGGTCATTAACATAGCTTCCTGCTGACAGAGACAAGATAAAGAGGATCACAGGCACGCAAACAAGAGTGTTTGATGAAGGAAGAAAGATAAAGAGCAAACAGAAGCAAACAAAAACGATCAGCCCTGAGTATTACAAACAGCAAGAGGATACTTATTACAAGCTTGGGTAAAAAATGGTCCAAATATCCCTCACATGACTGTGTATTTATTTTTACACATGCATACAATATAAATACGGGAGGGGAAAACAAAGTCAAAAAAACCCAATAAAAGTGGCTCACGCAAAGATATTTGCTTGGTTTTTGATATAACACTGTGCTAACAATAATCTTTGCTAGGACTATTGCAAAGCCATTAGCTTAAAACTTAATGAAAGCAATAAATATTAGCATAGACTCAACACAGCTGACTTTCTTCCTCATTTATGTGAATGTTTTAGGCAATATCCAGCCTGCTTTCATTCCCTGAGATTCAAATGGGGTGTTTTTATTTTTATTATTTTTTTTAAAACAAACTAGCTAATGATTGGTTTATGCCTACGTATCATACTTAGCTTATTTGCTAACTAAACAGTAAACCTTTGTGACCCATGGGTCTGTTGGCTGCTTGAGATAGGCACCAGCTCCCTGCAACCCTGCAAAGAGAATATATAGAGAATGGATGGATGGATTGACAGTAAATAAACAGTTTAACAATATTCTTGTTTAAGGGTCCTAACAAAGCCATTTATGTGTCAAGATGTGCATGATATCAGGCTTCGGTACTCAACAGCCTGCCCTGAACTGTAAGCTACAAAGGTGTGGGGAAAAAACACTTTGACTTTAAAAAAACTGTAAGAATTACTGGATATTTGTATATTTTACTCTTTCTCTTGCACCAGAATATATATTTGTCTCTGGTTTTCACTTACTCTTTTGTCAGATCCTTGTTGTTCTCTAGTGGGTTTTGCCCTTGAGTTTACTTATTTATTAGTTCTAGTTCAGTCTGTCTCTTTTAGTTTAACTGAGTAAAACAAGCCTGGATTCATCTTTTTGGCTGCTTGCTTTCTTTTCCTGTACGCCTCCATTTGGGTCCGTTTTCCACCATCCACCCTCGTTCTTTGACAAAAACAGGGGAGGGGGGGACTCCCTTTTGTAATGTCAGATTAAAAAACTGAAAAAAGCTGGCTGGTGTTGTGTAACTTAATCTGGGAAACCCTGAGTTGGCATCACATTCTGTTACGATATTAAGTTTTCCCCACCACAATCACCATTTAAAAAAATAAAAAATAAAAGTCTTTTCTCCTCCAGAGAAACAACTCCCACCACACAGGAGTTGTTGGAGCCCCAGACAGCCCATCGTCTGGGCATCTCTCCAAAACTCAAACAGCCAATTCTGTGGTCATGCTGGCCGCCAAAGAAGCTACGTATTTGCCATCTTGCTAAAAATTCAGAATTGGATACGTTAATTTGTCACTTAGCAAAAAGAAAAATCCTAATTATTGTTTATTTTACTGACAGTTATCCTAAATAAAGCAACATATCTGTCTAGGGAAGGAAAACAGAAGTCATTGACGGCTTTGAATTGCACTTAAATCCTTCCAGTAGAAAAAGCGACTCCTCAGCAACGTCTCTTTGTTTCCACTGCCGCAGCCTTGTTGAGTCATCTTTTATGTATCTGAGAGCATTTTTATCTTTTAGACAGAATGAATGGGTTATGGTGGCATGGTTTCTGGAGCGTGGTGACTCAATTGTAACTTAACGCCTGTTCAGTGGGACCCTGAAATCAGGTCCTATGTGCGTAGCTGAGCCAGGTCTTCACTCCTAATGAGGCATTCCTTCTTCCACCCTCCAACAGGTATTTAATTTGCCTTTTATCTTTCATTCTCCCTCCACCTTTTGGAGCCACCTAGCCTGCCCCATCTGCTTTTTATCTCTTGCCTTGTCCTTTCTTTCTCTTTTCTTTTTGTTTCCCTCCAGTCCTCCCCCTCTTTCCCTTTTCCCTCTCTCTACCCACCTGTCTTCTCTTTCATCTGTCCCCAACGCTAACCCGGGTCTCCTCCCCGCGTTTCTCGCAAACCTCCCTTTCACGTTTCACTGTAGACTCTGCCCTATTTCTCTTTTTGCGACTTGCATCTCCATAATATGAAAATTAATGACTAAAAGTGAAATGAAAATGAAATGTGTGCACTTCTTTGAAGTTATTGTAAGATAATAGTGTCAAGCCAATTCTTAAGAAATGTATATGTAAACGAGGATCAAAGAACACTGCAGAGAAAGTTATATTTGTCTCGTAAATATCGTTTGAAGTAAAGAAATGCAGCCCCATAATTACATTAAGTAACAGGCAGGACTTTTGACATTTGGCAACAAGATTTTAAGTATTGTTTTTCTTTTGGCTTTAAAGGATATATAATGGTAATACTTACATCTTTGTAGTTGAAAGTAGGTTGATAGGTTGTTACAATAATTGGCCTATTTGAGGGAAAATATGAAACTGCATCTGAAGGTATCAAGTTTAAAGGAAGAGTAAATCTTCCAGTTGATAAACAAATTTTACAAGTGAATAAAATCCTGTCTCAGCTTTAGAACACCGGCATGTTCAAATAAGAAAGTACCAAAGTCTTGGGACTGAAAGCATAAAGAATCGAAACTAAATTTAATGTTTAATTAAAGTTAATACTGCTTTTTTTCCCCCTGTGCTAATAGTGTCAGAAAATGAAGACCTGAGCCTATCTAGTCCACTTTATAGACACAATAACAAATCCTCTCTGAAATTATTAAAAGTGGGCTTTTGTGGAAACGTTATGAACATTTATTATGTTAACTGCTGTCGACAGGTTTTTGAACAACCTTGATTCAGAGAAATAGAATTAATAGAATTAAAAGGAATGAATTTGGACCAGAATCACAAGTTAATGACTACTGGGGAAAATACCAAAGTGGATTGCTGCCATTTTAAAATAACTTTAATGTTACAGATCCTGCTAGGCTGTTGCCCATCAGTCCAGTCAGACTTCAACTCTTTTTCTCCAAACAGAGATCTTTCAAGAGCTATCTACAACAGGTAAGATGTTATTTGTTCATAAGATTTTCCACAGAACCTCAGTTTAATAGTTCTGAACAGAACTGTAGAAAAATAAAAACATAAAAATACTACGAGCTATTCAAGATATATTTTATGAACGGAAGCATCTGGATTTTTTCAAAAAGCAAATAATAAAATATGCAAAACTTGGATGAGAAGTGAAGAGAAGAAACAAAGGAAAAGGGGAGAGACAGTGAGGGTGTAACATTTCAACTCTTTACCATCAGGAAATAAATGATATCCAACACGTCCATGGAGTATAACATCAATCAATAACCTGGTTGTAAAACATGCTTCACATGCCCTGCAAACTGACATGCTCCTCATTATAGATTCACATGCCCTCTTTCTGTATGAAACACAAGCAATAATTTACAACTGCACAAAGAAAAAGGGGGCTCTTTCTCCAAATTATCTCTCCCTGAGTTATTGAACTTCAGAATCTGAAATGCTTTTTACCAATTATTTTTATTCAGCTGGTAAAATGAGCAAGAAGGGATTGTTCAAGTTTGAAATAATTATATTGAGGATGAAGTAAAAACACAAGTGCAGTCTTTTAAAATTGATTTTTTTGGTCAAAGAACCTCAAGAAAATAATTATGTTTCTGAATTTATGTACAATATACTAAGATGTACAGGAGTCGGCAAGCAAGGTTAGGAGTTAATTTAAAGTTACTGTATTTTGTGTTTCTTTTTATTGAATAAATATATTTTTTTCAATCTACAGTAAAGCAAAGACAGAATAATTATTCATTTAAACAGCAACCTATAGTTCTCTAAAAGTCCCAGTGTGTAATTTTTGATTCAGGGGCCTGGTTTGCAATCATATTTTTCCACCTTTGCACAGAGGTGCACACTTTTTTAATCATGTTGCAATGTTTCAGTTCAGCTGAACGTCTGCTACAAGCTTGTTTGTTGATCCCCCTCAGTTCATAATGTTTTTTTTTTAAAAAAAAAAGCATATTGTGTGTATAGAGTCAAATTATAAAATATTACTGTAAAAGAACACTTAAACCAATACACAGTAAAATGGAAAGAATTTACAAGGACAGCTTGAAAAGGCATGCAACTTTTTTTCCTGATTGGATTTACTGGTGCAGAGAATATGGTTTGGCATTTTTCCAAACTTCTGATTGTGACAATGAGACAAAATGATGATGTGTTTGACACTTTTGAGATCATTGAAGGAAAATGCTCCTAAAATCTTGGCTCTGTATGATTTTGAGTTTTGTTTTTGTTTCTTTTTTTATAGGTTCAACTTAGTATTTTATTTTATTTTTTCATAAAACCCACTTTAGCCAATCATTTTTAGGTTGGAGAGGAAGACTCATTGCGTCATCCTGAACCTGAGTATCAGATTTAGTAGAGCTGTATCCACTTCATTAAACAAGTTCGCTTTTCCAGTTGAGTTTATAAAATCATCTTTCATTAAGTTGTGAGATCAGCAGCGAGCAGAAACATCTCTTTATCCCCTTGTTATTTTGTCTCTGCTGACACTGAATTAGTTGGTCAGTAATTCCCCAGATCCCAACCCAATCCTTCACACTCCTCAGTCAATAAATAATAAGACTTAACCAGACTAGTGAGCGAGAAGCAAACCAGTTACGCAACAAGACACACAAGGAAAACATTGACTGTGTATTATTATCACTGGAATTTATGGGGTGTTTATTTACAGTGTACATGTTTTAAATGCACAAGCATCACCCCAACTTAGCTGAAACAAGAACAAGCACAAAGACACCCTAATCCTTTTCATCTCATCATGGTTTACTGCTGTAGTAAATTGGACTTCAGAGTTTTACTGATTAGACTTGGATTGGCTCATGTTGTTTACTTCTGAAACTTGTTTTTGTTCTAACTCTGATAAGTGATTTAATGATGAACGTTTTTCATCCATTTAATCCAGCCTTAAAGGTTGGCTGTGACCTAATGATTCATTTATAGGTCCAAAAGAAGAGAGAAAGAGAGAGAGGGAGAGAGATAAAAATACAAACAATCCTACAAAGTGCCTACAAAACAATCCCCAAACCAGGAAAAGGTGACTAATTAGGCATTTTAGACTTAAATGAATTTAAATGCCTGCTATCAACAGTGAGAGGAAGATAAAGGTGTTTTCTTCATCACAACAATTTCTATAGTGTAGTTTCTCAGCTGGACTTTTTAAATGTCAGCAGAGTTTTTCCTCACTTCAATCATTCACAGCCCTCACTTTATATCTTCAGCAGAACACTGAGAACACATTAAAAAATGTTTACTGCATGAGAGAAAATCTAAATAGTAGCAGCTGGTGGTTTTAGTATAGCTGGCAATGTGCAAAATTCAAACATACACAGAAATGATCAACTTTTGACAAGGATAATGCACCATTTTAGATGTTCTCTAGTGTCCGTAATTTGCTCTAATTTGTTTATTTTTTTAAACATCTATGCAGCTGGTCAAGCTTCTTGGGTACAACTTGTCTGTTATATTTTTTTAAAACTCTGGCCGCTTGTTTAATTATACCATCATTCTGGAGCTGTCTGCAGGTCAGGTACATCCTGTCCACAGTGTCACTGGAAGTCATTTGATATCACAGACTCTATCGACAGAAACGCATATATTATGACAAGCAGTAAATCACCTTTGAAGGACGTGGGTAAAATCTAATATTACATGGTTTAGGTCTGTCTTTTCTCAGTGTGTAACAGGCTTATCTTTGTCCAGCTAAAGTTGCAAACATTGAATAGACAAAGCCTCTGTGACCACCTGAAATATTCTTTGAGAAAACTATAACAACCATGTCTCTGAATGACTCTAACCGAGTATGTATTATATAGTTCAATAATAATAATAACAACTTTAAAATTTGCCTAAACCTACTGATTTCAAAGTGTAAAACAAAGATCTCGTATGATCTGATATGTAGGAGATGACTCTCAGCTACTACCAAACCAAAGTTTAACTCAATATCTGTAATACTGACTGAGTTGTATCCATTTTAATGTTTGCTAAGATCAATTAGTTGTGGCAGCCATCTTAATTTCCAAAGGTTAATCATTTGTACATGTACATGCAATGATAACTTTCTTTAAGTTTTAATAAAGTCTCTCCACTGGTTCATGGGATGTTTTGTTGACAGACAGACAACTGAATACACACACACACACACACACACAGACATTTACATTATTGCCCACTTCTCATGGCAGAAGGTGACAAAAAGAAATGTGCTATCAGCCTATTCCATACATAAATATAAAACAGATAGTTTATACTGGGCACCTGCAACTGGGTCAAATTGTGGCACGCTACTCTGATTTGAATGATCTCAGATAGGCATAAAATGTAGTTAAAGTGCTGATAAATAAATAAGTAAAACAGTGAAATTCAATAGGAATACTGCTAAAGTGTCATATTTTCTGTCACTGTCACCTACAAAGGTTCAGCACTATGAGGGTGCTTAAAGCAAACTGCTTGTCTGTATGTAAGTGTGCGTCAGAAACTCGATCATTAAGGATAAAGTTGTTTGCTCGTGCTGCAAACCACCCACCAGCTCTAGTCTCTTATCCTCATATAGCATCCAAATCCCCTCTTATCTCGTCCCCTTATCTTCTCTGGTTTCTCTTTCGTCCTATCCCTCCCTTTCCTGTCCCACAGTCTCCTCCTCCTAACATACGGCCTCTTTCTTTTGCATACTCACCCATCTCGCTGCGTTGCTGTTTCTTCATTCTCCCCCATCACTCCCCTCCACCCCTCCTCCCCACTCGCTCTCTCCTCAGCTAACTGGCTGTCACGGATCTTTTTAATTATGCTTCCCTGTTTTCTAGGAGATCTGAAGGTGATACGCATGAAGGGAGGAGAAACTTGGGGTGGGAGAAGTAGTCACGGGATAATTAAGCATTGATTATCTGGGGCGCTGATGAAGATGGCAACAAGAAGCCAAACAAGGGCATCAAAGCTGTAGATCTTTGAATGACTTCAGTTTGGAGAAACAGAGTTTAAAGGGAATGTCTGGACACCTTTGAAGTGATGTTCTGTCAAATAGTTTTCAGTAGTTAGTACCTTATCAGCTGTGATATCAGTTATAGAGCACAGAGTGTGGAGAAACGAACAGAAATCTTCCTCCAGGCTAGGCTAATGCCGAGCCAAATGTAGGCCCATTTTCTATCATTGACAATCCCTCTCAAAGTTGTCATACTGGTGTGAAAGAGCGATACATTACCACAGAATCCCACTTCAAAAGATCTTAACTGTTGCTTTAAGGGTAAGACATCATTCTGAGGAGAACCACCAAATATCGAGGAGAAGAAGAGAACGAGGCAAACAGTCTCTAAAAAAACATGGAGAGATGATTAAATAATAAAAGTGATTTGATAAAAAAAGAAACAAAAAAAGGCAAAATATCAAAGATAATCCATAGAGAAAAAGAACAAACAGAGTTATTGGTTAAAAAAATAAAGTATCCAACTGGGGAAAGCCTGTAAAACGAACAAATTATAAGACAAAATACAAAGTATAATAAAAAGTTGGGAGGAGAGCTGACTTAGGAGCAATTTCTAAGTAAAAGAAGCAACTCTGCAAATGCTTAAATAGGCCACGTCTTCAATGTCTTTCAACTTAACTTCTCTGATCTGACTCATTAGTTCTGCATTTAATTGGCACAAATAGAGCAGGTGCTAGCTACGCAAGCGTGTGCAGGGCTGTGTGTGTGGTTGGGGTGGGGGTGGGCTCTCGTTTGTCTTTAGGTCTTTAAGCTCATTAGTGCACATCCAGTGAACCATTCGATGAAATGACAATGACCTACAGCATGCTAACAACTCACTGGTGCCAGTGGGTGTGAGGAAGTTCACACGAGCATTCATTACTGCATTTGTGTTATGACTGGTCAGTTGTGTCATTGTGGGTAAAATGTATGCCATTAGTAACCATTGTCAGAAATTCTGCATAGCGAAATAAAGTCAAAAAGATGGCAGGGTTTGACACATAGAAATTAATGCTCATGATAAAAATGGTGGACGTGTCAGTGGAAAATAATCTCAGTCACAAGCTTTAGTACAGAAATGCCAGTCACAACAAACTAGGATGTGTTTTTATTTATGGCTGCAGACATAAAAGGTGGGCAATCTTGTCATTGCCTGTGTGTGTGCACATTTTCTTAAAACTGGCAGTTATTCAAACTTAGCAAACACATAACAGCTATAGCTCAGCCAATTTTACAAATATTGAGCTAAAATTTGGTGTGGTAGTACCTGAGCGTTATCCACAACACATACTTTGAGAGCTAAAAGATTTAAAACTTTGGCATGCAAGAAGGGAGGCAATATCTATTCCTTCAAGTAATGCCAGTTTTTATTTGATACCAGTTCAAGTGCCTTAATCCAACCAACCAAAAAAGTAGGACACCATTGTTCAAAATAAAACTTTGAACTCAGTCCACTGCCACATGACCTATTTTCTAATCAGGGCTTTGTTAAACAAAAACAAAGCTGAGTTCACCTCTTATAACAAATAATGCGTCACAATACAAAGACCAAAACACTGCATGTATCATGTGTATCGACAAGGTGGTCCTTATTCTACCTACGCTGCCTCATTTGGTGATCTGGAAAAAAGGTGGATGAGTTGTTAACGTCAGTCGCCCTTGAAATGCCTAACGCCAAAGTGTGTGAGCACTGAAACTGACATTGCAACACTAAAAAAAAGCACTAAATTTTAATGTACACTGACCTTAAAGGTCAAAATGTCCAAACAATGAGAGAGCAAAAAGAAACACCTAGATAGAAACGCAATTGCGTTAAAAAAAAAAAGTGCGTGACAAAAATCATTCACCCTGAGCTGTACTTGTCATTGCCTGGTGAAGGAAACGTTACTCAGACACAAATCTTTAAATCAACCCAGATAAACACACAGACACACAAATAAAAACACAAGCACATACTCGAAAACCTCATTCCAAACACTCAACGTCGTAGTTACTCATAGGTAATCCAGAAACAAGTAGTCCAAATTTAGCAAATAGTCAGAGAAGTCAGTTTATAAGTAGATTTTGAAGTGACAACAAAGATGATGATAGTGTACATGAAGGGTAATACTTTACATTCATTTTCAAAGCTTGATGTCCTTTACATGCACATTTAAGGTATTCACTTGTGTATTTTGTTGAAACAAACATCAAATAAGCAATAATTTGAACCCTAATAGCAATGCAACATGCTATGTAAAGATTTGTGAAGTGGAGCAGCTTCTGCACCATCTATCTACACTGATATAATCTTTTTTTTAGCGACGTCTGTCAGAACACATCAATGTTATTTCGTGTCTGGCTACTCTACTGCTTTGCCCTCTTGCAATCCAGGTGCAGTAAATGTAAGTTTAGACTGTAATTTAAAGCCTCAAACAGGATGCCCTGATTGGCAGATCTCTAAACTGTCAAGTCAGATTCTTCTCACGTTGCGGCATGCTGAGGCAGAGCATGTCCATTAGGTGGTCGGGTCAGCATTTTGATGCTGACCTTGAATCGCTGCCCATTTCAGAAGCACAGTAATTATGCAAGAACTCTTCTTATTCAAGAAGAAACCAGAAGTCACGTGGTGCTTTCACATTAAATATTCACTGGAAGGATTTCTTTTTCCCATGGTGAGCGAGAAGGAAAAAAGATGTTCTTGGTGCTTAAAGCTAATAAAATCAATAACTGCAGTAATTATTATACAAAGTGGTGTGAAGCAGTATGAAGTATGTCCCAAAACTGAAGGCGGTCTATGCGAATTATAGCCAGAGTGGCAGACATGACTGTTCATTCATATTGGCTCCCAGTTTGAAACCTGCTTGCAAATACATTAGAATTACAGTATCTCAACATAAGGGACATATTTCATTTTCTCAAGATAACAAAGCTTGCTTTCTTTAGAGACGACTTTTTCTCAAAACAAAAAGTTTATCTCATAACAATGCAGTCAAGTCATCATTTAAAAAAATATTGTCAAAACTGAGAAGTAGTTACAGCTCTTTTTGATTTTAGTAGTTTGGTTAGGAAAGCAACAACAAACTAAACAAACAATGTAACGCAAAAGTGCTGTGGTTCTTGCACAGATATAAGTCTTTTGAGCTTGAGTTGTTATATTCAGCAGAAATATGATAAAAGAGAACCCCCCCCACCCCCCACCCCGGTAGTACAAGCTCGCTTTGCTAATACTTCGTTCTAGTACAGGTAAGTTACTAACTATTTCACAGAACTCCACAACAACAACAAAAAACTGTCCCTTTAAGGAAAAGAACAGGTGAGACGTTTTTTGGTTTATTTAAAATGTGATTTTTAAAAAAAAAAATCCAACAATGGATCATCCATTCATTCATTCTTGACAAGGCATTATTATTATTATGCCAGTTGAAGGAGCATATTTCAGACTTAGACACTGGGTTAACTAATATTAAATACATACAAACACTGTAGAAAAACTCACTGACAGACATTACCCTTATAACACTTATCTGAAGAAGTCAAGTGATGTTGAAACTGCTTCAGAGAGCCCTCTTTATGGTCGGGACCCCCCAGAACATCTCCAGATAATTGATAGTCTTTCTGAAGTGGCAGTTGTTCTAATTTAGGCTGCCTGCTTCATAAATGTTTAAAAAAAAGAGGGCCACTAAGGGCAATAAATAGTAAATTAAAAAGATTCTGTGATCTAGATGTTTTTGATGGACTAATTTAACCATGAACTGTAGCAGCTGTGTTTGAAATCATGACTTAATCATGATTCTAATAGAGCAAGATGCAAGCCAAATCAGTCCCATAGCGGTCCTTTATGAAGAGTGAACATATTTAAAGCAACAGGTCAGATCATTTGACGTGAGGTTCTGTAGGAAGATTATGAACAATTAATATCTTACATGTTGTAGATAGTTGTTTAAACAACCCCAAATTTGAAAAAACCTGAGTTTCATTACATTTTCTGAATTAACAATCTGCAATTGTACAACAAAATATTTTTCCCATTTAGTCATTTCACATAATCCTGTACGGGTGAAACTATTATTTACATGGTCCAAGCCAAATTTCCTGATGGAAAGTATTCTCTATTCTGTTTTAAAACAATTCAAATTAATAAAATGCATGGCGTTTACGTGAAAACTGTTTAATTAACCTTAACATCACCTTTAATTTGAGTGTGGATAAATTTAAACATAGAAATTTGTGGTTATTTGCAAGAACAAATAGCAGCAGCGTGTCACTCCTGACTGGAATATTATAATATTTCCACCAACCATGTGATCCAAAACTGATGACAATGTAAAGGTTTAAAAAATAGCATATACCAATATGAAATCTTTTAGATTAAATTTAAAGTTGTTTTAAGGTGGCATCAATCCTCTTCAGTCTTGACCCTGCTCTGACTAGCCATTAGCTTGTAAGTCCAGTCAGAATTAAAGTCTATTTCTTTAAACTTAGATTGTTCAAAGAGCTATCTGTAACATGTAAGGTATTAATTGTTCATAAGCTTTACACAAAACCCCACTCCAAATCCTTACTGTTCCATTTAAATTCTGCCTTCCCCCATAACTACAAACGTTCTGTATTTATAAAATATACAAATATGAAACATATGAGTTGTTTTAATAAATGTTGCTCGACTAAAATGCAACAGAAATTACAAATATGCAGCTAAATAATTACACCGAGCTCAAACAGTTTCTCCTTGCAGCATTAGTCTTGTTTTCCACATCCATTTCCTGTCAACCCTGTGTACCTTCATCTCTGTTCTCCGCCCCCACCTCTCCTCTCTTCATTGCGCCTCAGCCCTCTTAATGGATATTCAGCAAAGAAAGATAGAAGAGAGGAAATGCACACATTTACACACAAACACACACACACACACACCGGACAGTTTCATTTATCTTTTTTCTCAGAACTGAGCTGGTGCTATGTTAATGCCTTCTAATGGATGTTAATACCATGTGACCAGATCTGTATTGAAAGCCTTGTGATTCAGCCATGATCTTATGTGATGAAAAGTGCAAAAAATAGACTTATTCAAAAATAAATAAATAAGAAAAATCACAAAATCTTGAAGACATATATAATCCGTCTACATTAATTATATAAAATAATACTTAATATTTTAAAATAAGCACCAAATTTAATACTTTAATGAACTTATTTCTGTATATGTTAATTATGCAGTTTATTGCTTGATTTTATTTGTGACATAAACAGGTGCATGGATCACAACCCTCTCTTTTAAGGGGAGTGTTGTGGTCAGTTTATGCAATAATTTTGTACTACACACTTACAAACACTGTTTCCGAAGGAAATGACAATTACAAAGTTAGACTGCCTTCAGTTTTTCAATTTACATCCCGTTTGACAAATACTGGTAGAAAATCCCTCATTACAAGTGGAACCTTTATCTTGGGGGCAACTAATTGCCTGTTTAAGCAACATTCTCAGCAACAGCATTTTTAAAATACATATCACACTCCATTCTAAATATTTGCTTAATTGGTTGATAGTAAAATCAAATTATATATTTTAGCTAAATGGTAAAATTCATCAACAAATCATAAACAATCTGATGAATTTTTGCTTTATTTTGTAAGCAAAGGCTCATGGGATGTTGTAACTGCTATTTTCTAAGACACTGTGTTCTAATTTCCCACTTGTTCACTATATAGATTCAGCTTTTTTGATGTGGTGCTTGAATTTTAACTCTAATGTTTCTTCCACTATATAGTGCCCTAGAAACTTGTCACGTGATTCGGTAAGAGTAGTGCACGGAAGTTGGACGCTACATTAGTCGGAACAGACCGTGCATTACAGCCTCAGCCAACACAGCAGGTTAGTTGAGCCAAATGCTTATGTCCTCATCTCGTTATTGTTGATTCAGAGCCGTTAAAAATGCCGATAATCATCTCAACATCAACAAGTTTAAAAAAAAGTGGCTCATCCCCTCCTCTGTCTTACCTGCAGGCCTAGAGAAAATATTAGAAAAATGAGAACTGAGACTATATTTAAAATGTCTAAGTCTAAATATGAATCCATTTTAAAATATGTTGTAAATCACAAAAAGTAAGCTGCATTTCAGCTGGTACAGTATGTGTGACAGATGCAGATACAGTATGTGTAAATACATTTTATATCAGTGGTATAAAGACAGAAAACGTTAATTACATTTTTTTTGCTTTTTCGAATTGCAAAAAAATACTTTGCCAATCCATGTTTCCTATTTAGTTTACTATACACTAACCATGATGTAGAGTAAGCAAGTGAGTGAGAAGCAGCCTATTCCTGTTTAGTGGCTATCTAAGCTGCTATGCTAAAGCTAACTGGTATAACTAGAGATCTGGTCTGCGCTGTTGTTTTTATTTATATCCTTCTCTATATAACGGCGCTACAGCTAACAAGGAATTTGCTGCTACTTGTGTGAAGTTACAGTTGAGTTAGTTTGTAAAGTCCTTTAGCCACCACAGATATGGGGAGCATTCCCAGCAACCCTGACTTCCTGTACCAATAAGCACATTTATAATTTGGTTATATGGTGAATCAAACCCTCACAGTGATGTGTGTACATGTTCCTTTCTGTCTGGATTTATTATGTCTTTTAAGCAACTTTTTATTTGCAATTGGCAAATAACCTATAATTTTAACTTTTTTTCCCGTTGTCGTAGAGTGTCTCATTTCAACTACCTTTTTCAGTGAAGTACAAATTGTTGTTTTTTATCATATCAAAATTAATGTATATATAATATGATTACAAAAAAATGTAATTATCTATCCTATTACCTATCCTATATTAGAATATATGATACTTTTAAAATCACTTTTCTTTTGACAATCTGTTGGTGTTCCCTTGTTGCCATGACAACACCTTAAAATGCAAAAAATCCTTCAGAATTATAAATAACAAGGATTCCCATTTTTTGTGAAGTCCCCAGTTTTGAATCAAGTTACAATATTGTTATAATGGCAAGTTGGCAACAAGAGTAGTTTATTACTCCATCCAAGTGCAGCTCCTTCAACACAGACACAAATGCAGAACGCTCCCATCACCATCAAACAATCACAGCATGTTATCAAAACCACCGAGTTGAAAACAATTATAGTGTGATTTCTTGCTCCACACGGTCCACATGTTTTCTATAGAGAAGTTTGTTATCATTCCTTCAGACTTGGAGGTGTTCATCCTACTACCTGCAGCTCCTCATCAAACATCTCACTGTGTCTCTATTTTTTTCTTTTTCATAAAATTCACATTTTCACACATATACAAATGTGCACATACACAGTCCCAGATTTACTTGGTAACAAGGCTACTGTGTACCTGCGAGGCCACAAACAACATCCAACCATGGCCAGCTGGATGCAGATATACAGCTGCTGATCAGGTAAATGTCTGCTATATTTGCAACTAGTTAGCTAAACTTTCTCAATAGACACTTGTACTATCTTGCTAAGAACAAACCCCACAACCCAATATCACAGTTTTGAAGTATTGGCTTGTCACAAACAAAAAGGATTATTGTTTTTTATCAAATCAAAATGAATGTATGTATGATGTAATTACAAAAAATGTAATTTTCTATCCTTTGTTTTACAACATGTGATGCTTATAAAATCACCTGTCTCTTATGACAGTCTGTTAGAGATTTCCCTTACTTGTTGCCATGACAACGCCTTAAAATGCAAAAAATTCTTCAGAATTAGAAAAAAAGAGGAGTCCCAAAGGTTTTCATGAAGATATTTTGGCAATGGAGTTGACAGTGCTTTATCTATTGCACAAAAGAGAATTTTTGAAGAGTCTCAGAGAAAACAGGGGTTTGTAAGTTGTCTGCAAGTAGTTAGTCATGCTTTTCATCCTTAACTGCCGCAAGGCACAACTTAGTTCTAATATTTATCTGAAGAAGTAGACTAGGCTTAGAGGTTTGGCCTTGTGCATTTTTTTCCATCAGAGATAAACATCAAGGATGCAGCTCTCAACTCTATATAACAGAGGAACTTCTCATTTATAAAACCCTACTATAAAAGCCTGCAATTATCTTACAAATATGCACACAAATCAGCTCCACAATAAAGCAAAGTTGAGCTGAACCCTTCAACAGACTCTTCTCATTTGGCCCTGGTTTCCTTGTATTCAGCAAATCCAACAATGGATCTGTTCCACTGCAGATGTCTTCATCATTTCAGTTAATTTAACTTTTACGACCTGGGGAGCTAATCTCCAATTTGTATCAACTGTCCACATCTTCACAGCTGCTAATGTCTCCCAGATAACTTATGCACAGCTGCACACACTCATTCTGACACATCCAAACAAACAGAAGTACTCAAATGCCTTTTGCAAAAAATTAAAAGCATAAACAGTGAGTGCAGATAGACAGACCTGTAAACCAGTGTGTCATCCCCAGAGCTGTTGTACTGGACCTGAAACATTCTGACTCCGGATGTAGGAGTTTGACTGTTCCACCTAATGAGGGCAGAGTTTCCCGTCAGTTCCACCAATGAAACCCTCCTGTCTGCCCCTCTTGTCTCGTTGTTCGGCAGTGCAACCTTAGAGGAGGTTAGGATGTCAGAGGGAGCGGGCTCCGAAGAAGGATCCCGGCTGCGGCTTGTGCTGTTCGCAAGATGAGGCACTGCTGTGACAACTAACTCCACCCTTCCTGTGGATTCACCTGCTGCATTGGAGGCAATGCAGGTAAAGTTTCCGGAATCCTTCACAGATGTGATGTTGATTTCCAGGCTCCCATTGGGGAAGACTAAAGTTCTAAAACAGAAGGACATTGAGATAACATGAAGTCAATTACTGTAAGAAAATCCCTTTTCACAATTTTATTTTGTTTCATTTATTTTTCCCACAAAGGCCACGTCAGCATATGAAAGAGTAAAATTTTATCATAGTAGTTTAATTTTCAGTTTAGAGTGTAAAAATCAAAATTTCATCCAAACATGAGTGAGGCAATATTTTGCTTGTCATTTGTTCTAACAAGGAAGTTGACAAGACCCATTGATTTCTGTTTCTAATTTCCATAAGCTCCCCTTCTATGTCACTTACACTGGGGCCAATTGCTAATCAGTGTTCACCTCACTAATCCATTTAGTGAAATGTGTACTTTGCTGCCTTCAGCACCTTTTGCTAATGCCAACCTCTGCCAGCAACATCCACCTGCAATCTATTGAGAATTACTGTAACTGTGTGGCAGAGGGATCATTTAACCAAGTCATTGTGTGTTTCATCCCCATATCATATTAGAAATAACACAAATAACACTTTTATTAAATAAACTGGTGCAGGCAGCATCCTTAAACAAACTTGTTTAGCTTATAGAAAGAATTGCTGAGACTTTATGCTTCCGTGGTGGATGTAGCATGAAATAGTTTAACAATAAAGGATAGATAAAAACAAACAATTGTTGTAACTAGATTATCATGTAAAAAAATCATGTAAAAAAAACAAATCTGTGGTATAGTTGAAGAGATGCTGACTTCAACAGCTATTTTTTAAACCTTTTTTGAAGAGTGGCCCAAATAACCTATGTGCTCACACCCTTTATATCATCAGTTATGGTTTCTGTCTTTGATTTAGTAAAAGTTCATTTTCTTTTCTGTTCTTAAGTTTTGTATTTTTCAGTTTTAGTTATTTGATTCTGTTCTGCTCCTTGCTTCATATTTTATTTTGTTTGAATACTCCCTCTTGGTCTTTGGGTTTAGTTACTTCCTCTCTATTTTTAATTGCTTTCATTAGTACATTGTCTTTGATTTTCAGTTATTCTTTTGCCAAATCCAAGCTGTTGTGTCCACTTTAGTCTGTATTTCTGTTTCTTTGGGAACTTTCTGTTTCTGTGTTTATGCTTGTAGACACTTGTGAATCTTGTACCTGCCTCCTAAGAACCTGCATTTAGGTTCTCTCTTTGGGAGTCATAATAGTAAATATCTATTTTCCTTTTCGAAACCCAACTTTACTAAAATGGTCCTCTCGGGTGTACTTTAAAAAAATCTGAAAATGTTTAAACTATGGACACAAAGAAAAGTATCATTCTGTTTTGAATATCCTGTAGTATTGTCAAGATACCTGGAGGTGTTAGATATAAGTCGTCCCTCAGGGCTGATCCAGTGGACTTCAGGCTCTGGGTCACCATTGGCTTTACACTTCAAACTTGCAGGCTGGCCTTCCATAGCAACAGTATGAGGTGATTTTCGTGTCAGTACTGGCGGGTCACAAATAAATTCCTGAAGGGCAAATGGATTGGAGAAAATCACAACAATTTTAAACATGCTTTCCACAGTCACATTTTCCCAGAATAAAAAGTAAAAGTGAAAAGCTCAAACCTCTTCAGGTATCGTCCAGAAGTACTTGGCACTGAGATCAGGGGGGGAGGCACATGTCTCAAGGTCATCTTCTCTGGTTAATCTTCTTAACCACAGAAGTTCACAGTTACAGTGGAGTGGATTACCACCAAAACTCAACACAAGAGAGGAGAGGGGGGAGCCTTTAGACTTAGCGTACACTGGGATTCTAAGAAACAGTGGGTCTGGTGGAATTTTCTTCAGTTTGTTTGATGTCATGTCCAGCCTGATAAAGTACAGGAAGGATGGAAAGCAGTGATTGACAAGCAGTAAAATGGAAAAAAGAGAGACATTTAATATTAAACAGAGAATGTTTATTCTTTCATTTTCTGAAAAAGATAATCTCTTCAGTCTATGCCCTTACCTGGCCAGTTTGTGCAGATTTGTGAATACTCCCTGGGGAACATTCTCTATGAGGTTGTGATCCATGTTCAAGGTATTGACATTGGTTAGACGACCAATTGTGTCCCAGGGGACATGGGCGAGGTTGTTGTAGCTAAGATCTAGATCTTCTAAAGTAGATACAAAGTCATCAAAGGCATGAGGGGATATGGAGTGAAGCTGGTTATTGGCCAAGATCAGATGGCGAAGATTAGTCAGACCTTTGAAGTGGTCATCCTGGTTGGAAAGGGGAATAGACAGTGAGACAGATGAGTATATTATAATAAGGACAATCTTACTGGTATATTAACAATATCTACAATGATGTGAAACATTTATCGAAGTAGCACCAGTCAACTACCATTATTGTTCCACACAGTAATCATACCTTGATCACAGTTAATCTATTAGAGTCTAAATGGAGAGCTCTGAGTCGCCGCAGATCACTGAAAGCTGACGGAAGAATCTGACTGATGGTGTTTCTTGACAGCGTCAGATGTAACAAGCCGGTCATGTTGGCAAAGTCTTTTTTTCGGACAGCTGTAAATGAGCAGAATAAACACAACAAAACAGAATCAATTATCAAAGCCCCAAACACAACATGTTTTTTTCCTTCTTTGTTAGGCTACCTAACCTATATATTGCATGGCTCAAGGGATGGACCAGTGTTGTGTCGACACATAATAGACAACCTAAATCCAATAAAGTTGGTGTTTTCAACACATTTTAAACAACAACCTGCCACAAAGACACCATGTTTTTTTTCATATCTGAAGCTACAAAAGGTGCCTAAGATCACAGTCTCAGTATTCAGTCATTTCTGAGGTTGAAAGACTGAAAAACTAATCAACTGATAAAAAAACACAAAAACTTGAGTGTCAATCAACAATATCAAGTCTTACAAAGTGATAGATCTAAATTTGAAATTGTTGGTTCATATTCTAAAATTTTCAGTGAAATTGATCAAATACCAAGTGTCTACAACCAACTGGATAACACGGTGGAGGCAGTTTTATGATTTGGGGTTGTGAGTCAGGCACTGGTGTTGGAGATCTTATCAAAAGTGACAAACGCTGAAACCAGACTTTGATTCATCATAAAATATGCACCCTAAAAGTCTTGTGATTGACTAAGGTTTATTTATTCTGTCTGACATTGATCTCAAACACACTGCCAGTTCAGTAAAAGCATTCCTGGATGGAAAACACACACCTTCTTTCTCAGACACACACACACAGAAAATGAAACATTATATGTGATAGATTTGCCTCCCTGGAGATCAGACCTAAAAGTAATTGAAGTATTGTGGGATCCTATTGACAGAGAACACAACAAAAGCAGTCAACATCCAAAGTAGAGCTTTGAAATGTCATTCAAAAAGCCCAAAAAAGTATTTCTGAAGAATGCTAAAATAAAAGGTTACTCTCCCAAGCAAGATCAGGCTTGTTGAAGATTAAAGAAGCCCATATTGACTTTCAAGTTTGTTAAAATTGTACAAGCTTCGACTTTGCCTCATAAATTGTATTCCTATTTATCTTTTTGTATTTACATGTTTCACCGGATTTTTTTAAGAAAATTATTTTAAAAAAATGCAGACTGGTTTCTGAATTTTAAATATTCTGAATGATAAATTTGCATGCTTTTTTTGTATTTCAAACATCTTGGAATGTAATTCTCTAGTTCTATGATTTCTTTAGAGGGGAATTTATCAGGTGTGTTTGTGCAAAAAACAAAAGTCCTGGTATAATGTGTGAAGTACTCAACACTATGCAGTTGTTGATTTGAATTCTCCTCACAAGAACATTTGTATTTGGTTCATAGAAAATACATAAGCAAAATCATCAAGTCATTCTAATGAACAATAGTTAAAGACCCATTCTTTCATTTGGAGGTTGCAGTTCATGCAAAGAAACCCATGGATGTTCAATGTTTGAGAAAGTGTAATCTTCTTCCAAGTTGATGCAAACCAGATGAATGTTTACCTAAACATTTATTTGATGTTTTGCTGCACAAATGGGTCACAAAAAATATGTATTTGAATAAATAGGTAAATAATTTTCAGATTTTTACTGGTACTCAATGATGTTTCAAGTCATATTTATGCAGAAATACAGGAACCTGGAACTTAACCACATATAATTTGAACTTCATTTAATTGATGTCATCTCTTCATAGCATTAAAATAAATTCTGGACACCAAAGGAGCAGTAATTTTGTTCAGTTTTGAAGCCTTTTGTTTTAGACTTAATGGAAATCCAGATTTAAATAAACGGATAAAGCATCTCTGGCTCAAAAAAAAGAAAAGAAAAGTATGTTTCAAAGCAACAAAACAAACTCTTTGATATCAAAAGAAAAAAGCATTTTGGGATACAACAGTTAAGCCAAAAACTAAAAGAAAAACAAACAAAAAAGGTATT
Source organism: Kryptolebias marmoratus (assembly GCF_001649575.2). NCBI lineage: Eukaryota > Metazoa > Chordata > Actinopteri > Cyprinodontiformes > Rivulidae > Kryptolebias > Kryptolebias marmoratus. The sequence continues at coordinate 15,148,389 of NC_051431.1, read as the reverse complement.
TGCGTCAAATAGGAATACCAAAGCTCATGAGTAATATGGCTTATTTTTAGGAACAGAGGGAGAAAAGGAGCCAGCATTTGTATTCAGTGTTAACAAACTGTCCACCATGCATTCTGAGATAAGGTTAATGCAACCAGTTATCAGGAAACAGTCGATTTGAACAAAATCAAACAAAACACCCACTATTAAACAAAATGGAGCAAAAAAATAAATAAAATGTCATTTTAATTTTAGCGGTGTATTAAATCCAATTCACAGCAGGGTTGCATGTATGATACCTGTGATGAAGTTCTCCTGAAGCCTTAGCTCCACGGTGCGTCGGTCGATGGCAGCAGGAACAAAGAGCAGGCCAGTCTTGGAGCAGAGGATAGCGAGCGACGGAGAAAGGCTCTGGCACATGCAACGTTTTGGACACGGCTGTCCCCTGCACGCTGCTGCCAGCAACAGCAAAGAGAACCACAGCCGTTCCATTATCTTCCACAGGGAACGGGGCAACTGCGGAAAGAAAAAAATGAGGAAATATATAAACGCACGCGAGGAAAGAAAAGTAGTTTTGCTTCAGAAAAGTCTCCTAGGGTGAGACAAAGCAGAGTAAATCACAAATCTCCTAATTTCGTTTGGTTTTGCTTTTAGGTAAACAAGCCTAGATTTTTCCTTTGGCAGCTTGGTTAATCAGCCAGCTTTTAAACACCATTACAGCTGGTAAACGATGCATTTGTAAGATTTATGTTCCGAAACTCTTCTAGAAAACTGTTTCTTACAAGTTTAATTAAGAAAAACAAATCAATGAAGACAGAACATGAAACATTGTGCCAAAAGAATTCAATTAATTAATTTTGTTTTTCTCTGTGATATCATGACAAAATGTAAATCTAAAACCAAATATCTATTGAAATATTGTTAAATTAACTTTTTTTTATTTCTTGGATGAAGTTAAGTAAACACAGGATGACTGTATGTGTGTATGGTGTCGGGATTTGGGGCCTATTGTTATTTTTCATGTTTAAGTTTGGGTTTATTGTTTCTTGTATTTTGTCATTCGGTTGTCTTTGCGCTTAGTCTTGTCTTTGTTCAGTTTATGTTCTTTGTCTTTGCATTCCTGACATCATTCACTTGTCCTCTGTTATCTCTTGTTTACATGCCATGCCCTTCTCCACCTGCTCCTTGTTAGTAGTCATTCACCTGTGCCCACTTCCCCTGATTACCCTCTGCTTTTAAAACCTCCATTTACTTGCTGGTCCGTTGTCGTTTATATTTGCTGTCTGGTTCTTCCCATGTCCTGCCTTGTTTTGTTGTTTATGCCATGTCTTGGATTTTTGTTATTGTTTGGTTTTGCTGCCTCATCAGCCTTTTGTTTTTGTTCTTATTCTTTTATTTTAAAACAAATTATTCTTTTTCCTGGAATCCACGATGAGTCTGCCCATTGGGTTCGCTGCTCGCTCCGCCCAACCTGACATATGGAAGTTAACAAAATGTTGTGAAATGAGTTATTATTGGGAACAATCACTGTTAAAGTGCAATATTTAGCTGACATTTTTGTCAAGACAAACTGCAAGTTTTCCATTCTCCATGCTCAATATTTTGTTTTGGAAGTGCTGAAATTTGTAAAATTTGTCATTTTAGTTAGGTTGTAATTTTCAGTTTAGAGTTGAAATTCCATTATTTGACACAACATAACCTCTAATTTCAGGTAATGCCATGGTATTAATATTTGCCAGTCACAGCAGCAAGGGAAAGTAAAGGTTAACAAGAACAAAAGGTAGTACTTCTATGTACAATATCACTTAAATGTCAAATGAGTCATAACTTTGTCTCTCAAAGATGTTTTTTTTCTATCCTGTCTTCTGCATTATATATATATATATATATATATATATAACTCTGGGCTCACTCTACTCTCCCACATGGGTGGTTGCAGTTTTTCAAGTTTTTCACTACAAGCTTGGGTTCTCTATCATAGGCCTGTGAGTTTGAAGGTTCTGTGCAACATCTTAGCTCTTCTTCTAATAAGAGCTGGGTGGCTGGCACAGTGAGTTTGTTGCATACCTTTGAAATGGAAGATTTGGCCTTCAAACCCCAGTGCAGCCAACCTCTGAGCAACCTTAGTGTGTAATGAGCGAGAGACATAATAAATGATGCTATGCTGGCTTAGATGTTGTCCCGATTAACAGTGTCAGATGTTGGGGAACCAAGACTTTCTTCTTAAAAATGGGCTACTGGAACAAGACATTAATCGATGAGGGCAGAGAACATAGCACTATTGGAATATATTTAAGTCACTCGAGATAAAGTGTCTTTAACAGCTTCATTTGCATCTTTTTTCCACAACAGGTATGCTGAATTACAACAGGTAAGTGATAAAACTGAAACTTTACTTGACCAAACGAAGAAATAAACACTGCTTCTAGATGACGCAAGGAAGAAACAAAACAGGACTGAGTTCAAAAAGGTCACACGAATACGGTGATAAAATGAAGGAAACCAAGAAGTCCTCATTGTTAAAAGTGAGTGATGAGCAACAAGTTGCAGGTGGTAACAAGGTACACAAAGACATTCAGAAATAATTACAGGCTGCAAACCTACTGTAGGTCAGAAACAGACTAAAAGCAGAAGCTAGAAATAAAGAAAATACACAATGGATAACGATTTTACATAATAAAGGAGGGAAAGCAGACATCAATTAAAGCAGGGTGCACAAAGCACAACTGAAATGCTTCACATAAAAAAAATATATAAATGAAAATCAGACAAAGGGGAAAACTTCTCAAAACCTAGAACACTGTTTAGGAAAATTGACCAATCCATTTTGAACTTGTTCCCCCTCAGGCGAGCTATTAGCACATCAATCAGGTGCAAAACAGAATATATCTTCAATCTAAAGTTGTTCAAAGAGCTATCTACAGCACGTAAGAAATTATTCGTCCTTAAGCTTTCTACCCCATTTCAAAAGATCTATGTTATTACTTTAACGGGAAGAAAATAAAAATTAAAAAAAAGCTTGTTTGGAACACTTAAATCCTCAAAAAAGTGTGTTAGTTATTTATTAACTATTCCAGATCTGTATGTAGACAAACTTGTCTAATATATCTGGTGACAGTTTCTTCAGTCTAATTTATTAGTTGTTAATCCTGCAATTATAATTATTTTAAAATGGCATGCACAGATTTCAGTCTGTTGTGCGCAGATGACTTGAGGATGACTTTTTAGTTTCATTCATTTGTTTATTTTCATTCGCTTATTTGTTTAACCTTTTTAACCAATTAGTTTCTTTGTTTTCAGATTGCCACTCATCTCACCTGCTCCTTCTTCCCAATTAGCACACCTGTTTCCACTTAAATGATCCTCCTCAGCAGTGTTGGAATCTACAGTATTTATTCTTTTCCATCACTTTGTCAAATTTTCTGTTTATCTGTGGTTTTGTTTCCCAGTTCGTGCTGGCTTTTTTTCTTTCAGGTTTTTGAGTTACACTTTCTAAGGCCTAGATTCAACACTACATATTCTCCCTCTTTTTAACCACTGTTAAATGCTTTAATCTGCTTGAAAAACTGTGTTTTGCATTCAAGTACATGCATTAAGCTCCTCATAAAAACTAGAACACTTACATCACACTTAAACTAGAGCTCAGTTGCACAATGCTTGGACTAGCGTTAGCTCGTCAGTCCAGTCAGAATTAAACTGAGTTTCTCCAAACAGAACTCATTCAGAAAAGTCCAACGCATTTAAATGGTTGGAGAACTTTTGATATGAACTGTAAATCAGCAGTTAATCACCTGACATCTGAAAAATAAATCATTTAAAGTTAAAAGGCTAGAATTATGTGATTTATTTCCTTATGCACATAGAAGCATCGCTTTGCAGTTTTGGATATATTCATATAGTCTGTTCTATGAACAATACAGAGCCCAGTCTATCACAAAAAACTGTGACTTTTGGTTGTTTAATCAGACAATTCTGTAAGAAACCAGTTACAGTGCTGATCACTACTGATGACTCAAAACCTGTTGGGTGGTAGTGTGTTTTATTGGACAGCATTATAGTGGCCTCACCAGGACGATAAAAGTTAAGTAGTAGCACTGGACTTTAATCCAGCAGGGGAACTTTAGTACTTCCTTCCCAACCTGCTTTTCTCTTGGTACTTAAAAAAATCCATAACAGAACATTCTTGTTAGAGATGAAAATCCACCACAGACTCACAAAATTTAAAACTTTTAATTTTTTAATGTTTTTTTTTTTCCTTTGTATAATAAAGTAAAGTGTGGAAAGCAAACAAACAAAAAAAAAACTGATGTTACTTTGTAAGTTGACAGTTTATACTATCCATTCTTCAAAAATACAAAGCACAGAGGAGGAATATTTGCATGCACAGACACAAAGGTTCTTCTGGTGTGTGTGTGTGTGTGATACATTCAGTATTTCTTCCCATTACTAGTGATTACTCCCTCCATCATACCCAACACATCTTATTTCCCTCAACATCAACTTCAGTCTTCAATCATCAGTGCATACTTTTTTTTCCATTTTCATACATTTCTCACTCTATTTAAATATATATATGTATATATATATATATATATATATATATATATATATATACATATATATTAACCTGCTGAAATATATCATACTTTGGCAAACAATCTAATCCAAAGGAGCACTTCAGCTCTGTGTAAAAAAGGTTTCAGGACTTCATTTGTTTAGATTCTTATCACATCATTCCACAGCCCCCTTTGCTCTGTCTGTCATTCCACATGGCAACTGTTCTTGCTTTGCCATAAATTCTTGTTATCACACATGCATCTTTTTGTCCCTGTTTCTACCTCCTTGGTGGCCTTTTGGCCCTTCGTTTCTAGGACATTTATCTTTAAACTATGTTTGCTACAAAGCATACATCCTCCCATAAATGCTGTTTTTGTTCTGTCATGCTTTTGTTGCATTATTTTATTTTATAAGTGTTTGTGTCCCTCATTCAGCTTGCATCTATATGAGTCTGCATTTTTATAACATTTTTATATAAAACATTCATGTGCACCTCTTTTGGTTCTTGCACTTGTGCATTTAAAGCTTTTTAATTATGCACCAGTTGGTTTTACATGAAGATTGGAGGTGATCAGTCACCTCTCATTGCTCACTGCTCTGCTTGTTCAGCTACTGAGAACTAATAACACAAAAACAGATCTGAGCTGTGCTTGTTACCAGTTAGATTGGGCCATTACCATAGCTGCCGATAATTTGAATGACAATTTAAGGCTCTGCAAATGCTCCCTATTGAAACATCTTTGGCGCAGGATAGACCAGGGATATTTTTTCTCCCAAGTGTTTTACTCTACTTCATTAGTGACTGCGAATTTCAGACTCTCATACTGCCAAAATAACGACTCAGGATCCCAAATCATACATCTAACCTACTTTTTCTGAAGTTCTCAGACAAAGAACATCAAAAGGTTTTGTAGCAGTACAAAAGATGCTAGAAGTGACTGGAGAAACGGAGATGACATACTTAAAAGTGCAGTTGCTGACATTTGTGTATATCTCATGGTGCTAAATTTAAGGGATGGTCTCCACTTTAAAGTACCCTGGGTTTCTAATATTGATTCCCTTGTCCTGAATGTCAAATTTAATTTAAACAATAAATTTAGCTTTGAGAATATTATGTCCCAGACCTTGCTGAGATGGATATTTATCTTATGGCACTTTATTGCACATACTTTATTAGGGTTCTGCATTCTTTAGATTTACACTGTAGGACATACCACCTAAATAATTCTGGTACTTTTTGAGGAGTATTACCTTAGGCACCCTTCACATTGGATTACAACCCTGCTACACTTTCCACAACCTACAACTATTAGATTGTAGCAACCTTAGAAAACCTCCTTCAATGTGAAGATAATCATGCTACGCTCCTAATACTTGCAAAATAGGGTTTCCCCTACTATTTTTACTATATTTTTACTATTAACATTGTACTGTGAGAACCAGTGTCAGGATGCAGCTACATGCTACAAAATCATGCCTTGCTGGCACAATGCAAACATCAAGTCTGCACAAGGTTGTTTCCACAATCTTGTCACAAGAACAGTCATAGCATAGGCCAGTCCTGTTTCAGACTGACCAAGCCACACCAGTGTGTGGGCCTCACGTCATGGATACCCTACCACCATGCTTCCCCACATCCCACCCAGAAGCCCAAATTACTGCCAACACAAAGATAAACCCCCACAACCTCACCACAGAAGTTTTGAGCATGCACAAAATTATTGCGGTCCTATCATGTTCTACCATATGCCAACTGCATTCTTAATAGAATGCCAAAACCCTGCAAGTACTATCCATGCTCTGGATGTTTATTTTTGTTGTAGTGGGGGTTGTCATTTAGCTTAAGTTGCAAGAAAGCAAAACTGCTACTGTAGAGTAAGATGTAAACTCTGGTCAGAAAAACATCACCTGTATGCACAAAAAATCTCTCTATCGCACAGAGCAGCACATAAAATTAAAAGTCCAGCACTCAGTTTTCAACATTGCAAGACTAACAAATTCAGACCTGTGATTGATTACCTACATACATCTTGTTAGTTTCCTATTCATTGTTTGCCTTGGTAAAGTTTAAAAGGTCTAGTTTATTCCTGACACTGCGCTCAGTCTGCCTGCATCTGGCTCCACCACTTGTGACTTGGATGGATAATTTAGTTTGTCTCATCTCATCACATGTGAGGCATCATCATTTCACTTGAACATTGTGAGATTTGAATGCCCGTTTTAGTTTTACCACTTAACCTTCTTTGCATACGTCTGGCATTCCCGGATGCCACTTCAGCTTTTGCTTCATCAGTTTAAAAAAAATATAAATTACTAAATTATTCAATTACTACAACAGTTGGCATGCTAAAAGGCACTTGAGCATATGCTGCATTTATTCACATTATGAATAATTACATATGTTTCATACTGAAAAAATATGCTTTCATTTACCATATGTAATTCAAAAAAAGTGTTTCATCAATTTGAAGTGGTAAACTAGACCCCATGTTGCATTTGCACTCCAAAATGCCAAACTGCTTCTGTTCATGAACATTTTTTTTTATTTTGCTACATTTAGAACTTTGTTTGCTGACTTATATGGTATGTTGTTCTATTGTAGGTCATTAAAATTTGATAGAAAGCGTATGTCCTAAAGTCAGACGAAATATGCCCTGCATCGTTTTGCAGTAATCGCACTGAGACGCTCAAAACTGATAATCATTTTCTACAAGTGACTGAGCTGTCACTGAAAATTTCTCCAGCAGTGACAGATGTTTTTGTTTTTGTAAAAGAAAGTCAAAAACACACACTGACAGTCTTTGTTTTGTTTGACAGTATGATGTCCGCCTTGCAATTGCTTTGCTGCTCCCATACAGAGGATTTTTCAGAGCGTTTAAGCCTAATACTGTGTTGGGCTAGAATGCTGAGTACTGAAAAAGTCAGAATTAGTATTGTTCTTTGTGTGTGTTTGTGGTCATTAAAATTGTCTAAAAAAAATTTGGAAGAGATTGCCTAAAGTAACTTGCGCACACAAATGGACATGACTTTACTTTTCTGATACTTCTGATATATGACACACTGGAGAGTTCAGAAGGAGGCAGTAATTAGTAACACCATTTTCCAAAGGAGAAAAAGAAAATCTTCACAGGTCTTATCGACCCAATCGGTGATGACAATCCCTCGTGTAATATGTTTTCCTTCACTGTTTCTTATCAAATCAATGTAAAGGTGTCTTGTAGGCAGGGAGGTAAACTGTTTATTGAAAATGTCACAGACTGCTGCACTACAGCGTTTGACCTGTTTGCAAATACTCAAGTGTGTTCGCTATTAAAAAGGGCTTGGTATGAAAGTGCGTTATGGTATCAAAACATTATAAAAATGTTACATGTTTGCTCATCTAAATATATAAATCATATCAATACACGAAAAAGGAAAAAAATAACAGAACACAAACATTTTTATATTTTTAAAATATATTGAGTTGAAATAAAGAGAGAAATGGCAATGGTTAAAAAGACACAAAAAAATTGTCAGCAGTACAGAATGAGCGAATGACAAGTATTGTACCAGCCGACTATGAAACTAATAAATAAAAGCACCATTCCTTAAAGTAATGTGTATCACCTGCTGCCATGCATGTCAGAAGGTTTAAACAAAGACATCATGCATTATGTTAGTGTCTGGAGCATGCATTGTGGAAGACTAAACTACCACTACACCAAATTTATTTCAATATTTGTGAAAATCCCTGAGTTACAGCAATATTTGTCTTTGCTAAGGTCAGTCAGCTGTAGCAGCCATCTTTCAAAAGTTCATTTGTAGATGTACATCCAGTGATTACTTTATGATAGTTTCATTAAAATGTGTCCAATAGTTTGAGATATTTTACGAAAAAAACAAAACATGTTTTAGACCTCTTTAAAACTGTTATTTGCTTCTTCCTTTTTTATCCAATTTCATTGGCCATTTTTGAATGAGTTCCCATGATTATTTTTTTTCCTTGTAGATCACAAATCTCAAGAATGGCATGAACACACAGAACTACGAAAACACAAGAGTGGCAAGAACACACAGGAATACAGAACTCATAGAAGCACAAGAACCATAAACAGAACCACAGAAACACAAGATGGATCCACAGGAACCATGAAAATGACTCCAGATACAAATGAAAACAGATCTACAAGAACCAACAAATACACAATCAAGATGATTGAAAAGAAGAAACCAAAATCCCAACCAGAAAAACCCATAAGAACAATCAAAAAAACTACCAAGATCCTCACAAGGTCAACTTGTTTTTATTCCTCTATAGTTTTGGCGTGCATAGTGGTTTTATTTTATTGTTGTCCGCTAAAGAGAGCTATAATAATAATACTAGCAGGTAAAGCTCAAGTAGGAAAGTTTAATAGAATTTGAAGTTGTCTGAAACGTGTGAAAAATACTGGAGAGGTATATTTGGCTGGGCATAAGTTGCTTCTGCAATTCAATGAACGCAAAGCATTATAAAAATAACTTACTCCTTTAGAAGCTTCTCTCAGCCACCTGGTAACTCAGCTCACTTATGAAACGCCACTCTGATTACAGGAATCACTTTTCAAAATGAAATCTTAAGCATGAAAAACTAGCAAAAGTTAAGAAAATTGTAAGCTCAGAGCAGGCAAATGTCATCACACTTTTGAAATTGCCCATTGAGGCATGTTGGCAGCCTCCGTCTCCTCCTAAGCCCTGGCTGGGTGATCTTATGTCATTAAAAGAAAAAATCCAATTTAGGTGTAAGGGCCTCTGGTGATAAATTTTTCTCAGACGGGGCTACCTTTGATCTCCCAATCACCAAGGCCCATTCCTGCTGAAATAAAACCTTAGTTACATAAAAATGATATACTGAATGAGCATATATTGAAGAATTATGGTCTGTGCAGGACATAAAGGCACTATCATTATACCCTACATGCCAGTGGTGGTCTGTCAGGGCCTTTAAGGTATTCAGAGAAAGCCCTGAGAGGACCCAAGAATAAAAATTAAAAGTTAGTGGGGTATTTATATCTGTATCAGAATCCCCAGACCAATAAAAGTTTAAGTTCTGATTGATGGCTTGATTAACCAATCAAATGTAAAAATGTAGCCAATGAACATTTTCTTCTAATTGTCTCACAGTGATTGGGTAGAAGGCCTGGGGGTTGATTTACGTGGAAGGCGATAGCCTTATCAAGACAAAAAAATGGACTGTTAAAAAGGCCATCCAACACCCAGGCATATGGAGTTATTTCAGCCCTCAATATGCTAGCTGTGTTTGGTTAGCAACTGGGAAAAATACACTTGGCTCAGTGGGTTCTACTGCTGGGAGATCTTGCTGTCTGGGACAAAATTGAAAAAACTATGAGAATCTTAGATGATTTCCTGTGTTTTTGTGTTTTTCTTCAGCTTTAGTGAAACGGCTAAGTACATCTAACATCATGAAATCCTTGGGAGAAACATAGATAATTTGAAAAAGTATATCCAGAAAGATGGATTTTGGTTTTTTTTTTAATGAATATCAGAGAAGAGTCAAGCATCTTACTTTTGGATGGATTGGTTGCAGTGGTTTTACTACAGAATTGTAACCTATTTCACTTTACCTGGTAGTTCCTGTTTTGTTGCAACATACACACACGCTTGTGCAAACACACTGACTGCATGATTGTCAAAGGTGTGTCTTGATTTATTTTTATGCTTGTTGCTCTCACAACAGATAAAGGTGTGATGTGTTTAAAAAGAACAATTTTAACTGGTCAATTTGGATGTACTGTAATTGTGTTGTGAGCTGACTGTCTATAAACACCAATGGGTTGTTTTGCCAATTTACAACATATCCACATCCAAATGTGGCCTTACAGCTTAAAAAGGGAGTGCGTGTATCAGGTTGGGTATAGTAGAGAAGGCTTTGTTGTAATTTGCTACTTCTGATGTTGTAAAACAGTTCATGTCACATTAAAACAGGTGTCCTTCGGATTAAAAAAAAAATCTAAGACTACCCGTGCCACATAAGAACAATAAACTGCATTAAAAAATCTACATTTGCCACAAAACACATCAGAAGTATAGTTCAAAACAAACTGGATCAGTGACAGTTTAATAATTTATTGTCAATATTCAAACATCTGTGTGGTTCTGTTTAAATTGATTAAATTTTAATTAATTACCTGCAAGTTACATTTTTTTTTTTCTTTCTAGTGCATTAAAAATATCTGCACAGTAGCAGGTAGGTATATGTGTGTGTGTGTGTAGGTGTGTGTGTGTGAACATGCATTTCTGGCTTCTTACTTACACACTGTCCAGCTTGCAAACCCAGAGTACCCTGCACCATGCAATGATGATGAATTATCCTGTCAGCTCTCTTGCAGCAGCACTGGAAAACATTCTGTGTGTTTTATGAATGATATGTGTGATAAAGCATGAACATGTGTGCATGTGCACACACTGAATCCTTTTCTTTCTGAATAAGCATGCAAACAGCCATGTTGATGGACAAAGTATATGCTAATACAGCTGTATGAATATATGGTAAATGCATTTCTCTCTCATTCTTTCTCTCTGTGTGTTTTTGTATGGAGGGATACATTCATTCATTGTTTAAATTGCTATTCCTCACAACTTCCTTATATGTCTGTGTTTTTGTATACATTCAAAAAAGCATGCATGTGTGTATGTGTTAGAGTTAGCGTGCAGTTAATGTATTTCTGCAGAGTCTGCCCTAGTGAGAACACTAGGTTATTAATGACCTCAAAATCAGCAGCATCCATCTGCTACATTTACACACAAACACTGTGCACACACTCTAGTTTGTCTTTTATTAGCTTGTGTATGTTCGTTTACAAAAGGAAATCCATGTTCATTGTGCGTATATGTATAGAATATATGCCAAGTCACTGTGCTGTAAGTGTGCAGTGAAGTTGTGCAGACTAATCTTTGTTTAATGCTTTGAAGATAATGGTAGAATGAATCTTTACAATGCACTTTTTGTACATCAGCTTGATGTCAATTTGTCACTGAACCAACGCCACACAATATTTATGCCTCTTTTTTTCTGTCCTTGTGTCACTTCCTAAGTAATTACCTCATTATGTTTCATTTCATGAATGAATTGAGGGAATGAAAAATGTGAACCCTGAGTAGGACTGACACTAAACTAAAAAGTTCTGAAAGGCATGAGAGAAAGTAAACAAGGTAGCATGGTAAAGTATTGGAATGAGATAAAGCTAAAACTAAAACAAAGTGGTCCTACAGAATAGGAAATCAGTCAAAAGTGGTGGTGAAGACAGAGCTTTTATTGGCTTAAAAAAACTTGATAGAGGCTTGTAACTTAGCAACAGCCAATCATAGATGGATGGTAACAGTGAGGAGGTGGGAAGCATAAGGGTGTGTGTGTGTATTGTGGTTGTGTTGGGGGGGCGTGGTGAGAAAGTGTAAGATTGGTCTTGAGATCTCACAAGTAATGAATTGGGATTGCTGTTGTTAAAAGAGGGGAGGGGGAGAGACAGATCTGAGAGCGTAAGTGGTCTGTAGTTTAGGACCACATTGTATCAACCGTTTTTTGTAATAATATAACAAATTCTCTGTAGTGCGATGTTCCAATTAAAGCAGATTTTCATTACATGAAACCAAAGATCCATCTAATTTCAGCTGTCCTCATCAGTTGGCTACCCCCCCCCCAACTGCCCCCTCCCCCCTTCCCCAATCACAACCAAACTCTCCCATGTGTCCTTCCTCACATGGTTGGAAAGCTTGTTTGCTTTCTCATTGTGCCAAAACCCATGTCAGTGGGAATTGTGCAGCAGCCTATTTACAGCCCTAATGAAATGCATTGCTTTAGAGATGTCATGAAAAACCAAGGTGAATAAGATCAGTTGGGTGAGTTAAAATACAAACTGAGTGTCGGAGTTCCACATCCTCTAAACACCTGAATAACACCATGACATTATATTGTATGAGAGGCAGAATCTTGCCTAAGTTGAAAACAAACAAATAACACAAACTAAAACACAATGTAGATCACAACCTTTTAAAATATCTGTCAGAGAAAGCAATATGCCAATGTTGGTAGACTCACTAACTTCATCTAGAGCTTTCATTCCCACTACAACATTTTTTTTTTAGAAAAAACATAAATAAACCTGAAAAGCTACCCAGTCCACAAGTCATCAAATCTGTCATAGCCCCCTTTCACGAAACACATTGAAGCCATGCCTGAGATGCCTTCTTCCCATCTTCGTGTGATTTATGTAACAACGAGGCAGCATGAGGGGTTGATGTTGACCTGCCACTGTTACACCTCTGAAATAGCAAAGGAGGTAGTCACAGAGCTGAAATGGTCAGTATGTGTGAGAGTAAGCCAACATCATGGTCTGAAGGAGGTGACAGACGTTTTGTGTGTCGAGCTAGCCACAGCATTTATGAAGGCTGTCAAATAACATTTCATGCATAGTGCTCCATGTCAGTGCCATGTTGTATTCCTGGTTCCACAATTTCAGCTTTATATTGAACATACACATAGAATCTTGTGATATGGTTAGCTTGATTGGTGCATTTGTGAACATTGTGAAAAGGTCTTTAGACAACAGGACAGCGTTTTATTTTTCCTCTCATTAAGTTGTGTTATTTGATTGAAATATACATTGAGATTTTTCAAAACAAGGCACAATTGGCTTGATTAAACTACCAGAGCAGCTAAAGGTGTGTTTCCTTAACCCTTCTGTGGCCTTCAGGTCAAATTGACCTGACGTTATGAGGGCTTCTCTACCTCACTTTGTCTCTCTCTCTTCTGAGGGCTTAACTATCTACAAACCACACTCACTCATCTTTTGAGCCTGCTTAATCCTTTTCAGGGTTGTAGGGTCTGGTGCCTAACTTAGCAGTCAGTGGATGAGAAGTGGGGTATGACCTGGGAGGGCGCCAGTCCATTGCCGGGCCAACACAGAGAAACACAAAACAGACATAAACACACATGAATACATACGAGGTCCTGAAGCCAGTTTATGATCTCCAATAACTGTATTTCAGTTTTTGAACTATGGGCGAAAAAAACTGGATGAACTGAAGTAAACAAAGAGAACACGCAAACTGCACATAAAGAAGCTCCAACCAAAGCTCAACCTTGCGATCTTCTCAGTGTGTAGCAACAGTAGTAACCACCTCACCAAAGTGCCATTACCACAAACCCTCTGTTTTCTTCTTCTTGATTTCAACAAATTTAGACTAGTTATTTGAAATGGTGTTTTTGTTTTTTCAAAGAAAAAATACACAAGCACACATACAGTATCTATCAAGTATGCTTAATTTGAGCAACCTTCTTTGTAAAAAGACAACTATGCAAGCAGACAGCTCAAACTTTGATCTCAGTAGTATGCCTAGCAGAAAATATAGTTTGGATAATTTTTCCCTTCTAAAATGTCTGGTACTTCTTCCTCTCTTTGACTTTAAGAAGCTTCTTGTGGAAATGCCCATAGGTTAAACTAACCCTCTCCAGGCTTGGGATTCACTTTACAAAATTTCTGATAGGGCTATCTAAAACTTCAATTGACAGTCTGTTCCACATCCAGATGTCACCTACCTGGACCAGTCTTCAGATCGAGGGCAAGGCTGCAACCTCTGGGCCACCAAGGATCTGCCCTACCAAAGTGAGAAACTGAATACAGTTCTGTAGATGACCCTGACCTTTTCATGGAGCAGAATGAGATGAACCGTTTCCTCTTTAGGGATCATTATTAATACAGACACGGAGAGGTGCTGTTCATCCCCTGAAATCAGCAGAAAAATGCTGCTATTTCTTCTTCTTGACAGGGCAGTAGCTGCTTCAGCTATAATCTCATGAAGATTGCTTTGTTGTGTCTTTCAAAAAGACTGTCTTACACTTTCTACTTTTAATTAATAGGGAGGTTAGCCTACAAATTTTGAAATAAATTGTGGAGAACATAAACTCAGTTTGAAATTTCAAGATTAAAAGGCAACAACAATACAAAAGCAATTGTTGTCTTCATGCAATTTTAAATTAACATTTCAGTGGACTTTCTCACTCCCTGGTATATATGACCGGACTTATTCACAACAACAGTGACATATTTCATTATATACACTTGTTAACAGAGATGTTGGATTTCCTGTGGAGGCCAGTAAAGTGAGTCACAAATGAACTGAAGTTGAGGTTGGTGTGAATGTGCCACAGGCATTATTCCTCCTGCAACAGCATCCATGTCTCTTGATACTTTACACTTTACTGACACTACTTGTTTTTAGCATTTGAGGTCAATACAGCTTTCCATTATAGAATGCATCAACTTTACAGCAATGATAGAGTTTGATTAACAGAATTTAAGAATTCAAGTCTGCATAAACATGCAGGCAGCCAATATGAGCCTCCTGCTTTTTTCAATCTAAGAAACTAAAGTTGACAAGACAGCAGAACGTAATTGCAATAAATGGTTTTCACAAGGTACTCATAAAAAGAAACAAGCTAATTTTATAGGCGAGTAGTGCAAATCATAACAAGACAATTAATGAGCTTCAAGGGTAAAAAGAAAAAAGAAATAAAAACAAAAATACTTGATTCCGTCAGTAATGCATAAGAAACCTGTATTTGAAAAGTATTCAACTTCAAATTTGAATGCACCTTTGTTGATAGTATTTATCATTTGAGCATCGGTTTTCAATGCAAATTAAACTCAAATTACACTCACCACCACTCTCTTTAAATATGTATTCAAGTCTAACCTATCTGATCAGAAAGATAAATTACTGCGCTAATGTTGCACTAATGCTATTGTAGCTTAAAAATTTCCTTTAAATAATAATAAAAAAAATCTATTTATTGTCACATTATTAGGTTTGTCTTTCATTCCAAAGAGATTTTAAAAGAAAGTGATTGGATTTTATATTCTGTTTGTTGAAAGTTCCTTAGATAAACAGCAAAACATCTTCAACAAAAAAGAAAATAAATCAAGTCACTTTATTTTAAAAACTACAATTTGCCGTGTCCTAATTGACTGAGAATCTACAATGAGATTTCATGTTTTTGGCTCTATTGATGCTACTTTTTAAAATATTTTTTTTTCTCAAAATATATTTCTTTTTTTGCTGTTGACACATTCTAATCAAAACACTAAAATACCCATTCTACAACACCAGGTGTCAAAAACATCCTCAGCAAAGACAAAAACATGATTGGCATGGCTAAAAAGGTTTATTTATCTGTTAATTTTTCTATTTATACACTATAACAAATTGGCTGTAGTTTTTAAAACACATACCTGGTATAAAAGTTCCCAATGAAGTTTTGTACAACTATAAATAGTTTTGTAAAACATTACCAGATGCATTTTACAGGAGTATTATTATTATTTTTTAAAGGATGGTATATAATCATATTAATATTAATAATAATTAAAAAATAGTCCATGTGATTTAGTATAGAATGTTATTTCATAAACTATTCAAATTACAGAACTTTTTCAGCAACTAAGCTGGCCAGCAAGTTATTGTTTTTTTGTGTCTGTATTTTTTGTTTTCAAGAACCTTTTCACTCATCCGTAATGTGAAGTTTTTATTGTTACATCCTGGCTCGTTGGGCCACAGCATAAGATGGAGAACGAACACAATAGTTGAGCATAATAGATTATTACTATTTTAAATCACCTAGTCTATATTAAAACCACCAACAACAACCCAGCACAACCAAGCCCATGGTGACCGGATTAAAACCAGCAGTGTGTCGTAAACCCACAGCTTCACAGGCACAGCCAATCAACACAATCAAACTGAGCCGGACTGTCGCAGAACCACTTCTATGCCAGTGAGGAAACAGAGGGGTGAAACAGGCATTTTATGTATCGTGGATGAGTGGATGTTCGTTTTTGTAACTCTCTTACTTTCACATTAAACCTCTTCAAAACCCATCATTTCCTCCCAGAAACACAGAGTATTTTAATCAGTAAATACCAGTAATTATCTGCAGGCCGAACCCCAATATTATGTAATTTAACAGTCTGTTAAGGTAAAAAATATACAGTACAGTGCTGTATTTAATTTTAATCACAATGCCTTGCAAAATACAATTAAACTCGTAAAATACCAAAACAATAAGTTTCCTTTTTTTTTTTCAGGTGTTAATTATTTCAACTAACTATAAAGGTTTAATGGTGACAGGATTGAGAAAAAGTGGGACGCACGTAAAAAACAAAACAAAAATAAGAAAATAAAGATAAAAAAGGTTTTAGTGTTGTTTTGGTTTTCAAGACAAAAAGTGATAGTTGGCATGTGTGAAAACAAATTACTGAAAAGGTAAATTATTTCCTGTCAACACAAATGCACCATAAAGCGAGTCTTAAAAAAAAATCCACCTTAGAAAGCATTAAAAAATATTTGTTAAAACTCAGTTTTTGTGTGGATGGGAGAAAAAATGAGTAAAAAAAATCTATTTTTAAAAATGTTCATATGGTGTGGATGAGACCTTAGTTTGTTTCTGTGCACTTTTTCACAAGCAAGTATATCTATTGAACATAATGGCACAAATGCACATCCACACATGCACAGATGCTAAAATGCAATGTTGATTTGGCTAACTCCTACTTCCAACAGTGGAGCTTCTACACTGCTGTGATCTGAGACACACAACTCACACACAAACACACTCAGATGTTGCCTCTCAGAGATCTGAGCAGGGGGACATTTGTACATGGCTCTCTTGATGCATTTCCCCTTTCCTCTTCTCCATTTATTTCCTTTTCTTGCTTTGTCACTCTCTGGCTTCATTTTTGCCCTCCTTTCAATCTATGAATCTTGTTCTTCTTTTCTGTCATCATCATCTCCTGGTTTCTCCCCCATTTATATACTTTCTCTCTGTCCCTCTGGTGTGTCTTCTGTCTAACACCCTGTCTTCACCCTGTCACTCCAGTGGATAATGAGGTGATTGTGGCTGCCAGGACAGTGCATCAATGCTTGTTGTAATAGTCTGGTTTACCGTAATACTAACCGCACACAGTAACACACACTCACACACGCTCACACACTGCCCATTGCTCTGCTTCTTGTCAGTTTAACACACACACACACACACAGAACATATGCAACTCAGAAGTCTATATTTGTCCTGCCATTGTTTTTTTTTTTCCTAACAGATGCCATACATGTTAAGAGGATAAAATCACTTAATGACTCTTTACTACCCTTCTAATAATACTACATGCATCCACTAGGACTAAGATATAAAAAAAAAACATCAACCCCAAAGATCAATAAACCTATTGTTAGAACAATGCAATGTTCTAGTCAAAGATGCTGGCATACTTTTTTGCCACTCAATAATAAAGCTGTTATGACATAAATAATACAACAAATAAAGCACAGCAGTATACAGATACAGATACAGTGTTCTATATGTGTTAACACTTATCTCTGGAATGTTTCTATTAAAAGACAAAAATTTGTACAGCTAAAGATTTTGTTCTGATTTTTTGTTTTGTTTGTTTTAGGTATTGAGATTTTAAAATGGTAATCTAAAACCTCTTTATTAAGGAAAGGGGGATTAAATATTTGAACAAATTTGTAGTTCATGCTAACACTTTTTTTTATAAACTTTTCCATTGCTGTTATTGTCTCATTACATGGTTAGTTACATATAACTCTATGGCTCTTTGAAAGCCCAAATAGCAGCAGCTAGCTGTAGCACTTTTAGTGCAATCAGAGACATTTTTGACAGGAGAATCACAATATTTCTACTGAACTATGATTTGGAAAACTTTTTTAAGTGTTTTTTTTTTCTCACTACCTTTTTTACAGATCAAAAGGGTTCCTAATCATAGCCCATTAGTTTCATTGTTTATAAAAGGACCTAAAATGATGAAATAAGGGTATAAAAATGGTAATCACAGAACAGTTTAAAAAGTGAAACATAAGCAACATAAAAACATCTCTTCACTACAAGCTATTAAAGTGAATGTGAACATCTAAAGCTGTTTGATATGCTGAAACAAGCATAGCAAAGCTGACCTTGGCATTCTTTTATGACCTGACTGCAAGATGTTTGCATCAATATTTTACTAAGGCCAAAAAAAACGATGAATGAAAACAACCACGACCCATTTATGCATTCACCTCTATATCTGTGACTGTTTTACATTTGGACCTGCCATTAGCAGGTTGCCCATACGGTGGCATCAAGTTTCACACACTATGAAATATGGTGGTAGCCAGGTTTTATCCCTTCCATCTATTGCTGTATACCGTTTGTGTGTACTCATACACGTCAGCTATAGAACAAGACCTCTCAGAAACTCACTGGTGTAGCTAATGGGGCTCTACATCAAACACATCCCAGTCGGGAACATTGATAAATATAGAGCTTTTCTTTTCATCAGGTTTTCCTGAGTTGTTACTCTTTGCTTCTCCTTTATGGGTTACTCATCTACCACAATTTGCTTTTGCTGGTTTTTTTTTTCCTCCTTCCTTTTATGCTTTTGTCCAACTCCCCTTCTTTCCCCTCATTTTTCATCTTCTCCTATTCAATGTTCCACAGGATTTGCTCTCAAAAAGGTCTCTCATTTAGAAAGAGCAGTAGCTCACAGTTCTCATTTGGTGATTATGGTGATTTGGGAAAAAATAATTTGGCCGAAAAAGAAATGGAGGAAATAGGACTGAAAGGGCAAAGAGGTATGTGTAGAAAAGATGGGGACATACGACAAACAAAG
Source organism: Kryptolebias marmoratus (assembly GCF_001649575.2). Lineage (NCBI taxonomy): Eukaryota > Metazoa > Chordata > Actinopteri > Cyprinodontiformes > Rivulidae > Kryptolebias > Kryptolebias marmoratus. The sequence continues at coordinate 15,129,154 of NC_051431.1, read as the reverse complement.
AGCAAGTAAGTAAAACGCTGAAGAAAAAGGTTACTGAGGGAAATGGACCAGTTGGTAGTTATCACAGATAAGCATTCTCCATTCAAGAGCTTGGTGTGCAGCTGTCACTTATGAGAAGTATTCACACACATCCTCGGTCACAGATACAAACACACATATGCATTGAAACATGCGCAGACTCACACACTACTTTTCAGTCTCACACATTTGCACACATGCTTTGGGCTACGCTTTAAACTGATCCCTGCCACTGGAAAACACACAGAAAGCTGGCTGATAATATTATTATCCTATGGCCTTCATATGGTAAAATGTTTTTTATTGCTGAGAAGAAATTTCAATATTATGGCTTTCAGAGGCAGCTTAAGAATTACATGGCTGTCATGATTTTCAGCTTTAATAGACTATTGAGAACCTCAGTTTATTAAAGGAATTGAGATGCAAAATCTATTTACTTATTTACCTTTGATATCTCATGGCACATTGGATACCTATGGATGTGCATAGGGACAAAAAGCCTTGTCACTGAATGTAGCTCAGAACTTTGAGAAGTAGCACAGCCTATATGAAGTGATTGCATAAAATACAGTCATGATGCAGCGAAATACACTTAGACTCTTGCTTTCTGTAGTGTAGCTTAGCCCCACCCCATTTTAGCGAATCCAAAACCATTTATTCACTCTCTTCGTATTTTATTTTCTAAATTTAGATTATCAAGCATTTATTTCCTTCTCTTTCTTTTCTGTTGTTGTTGCTTTGTTTTACCACTGTTGTCTAAAGTAATATTCTGGAATTTGCTTGCTGACATTTATCGTAATATGAAAGTTGTTTTGTTTTTTTTATTTTGTCATAGGCATCTTTTATCCACTCACTTTTAAAAAAATAAATAAACAGCGTCCAGAGAATTTTAACAAAAATTCTAAAACACCAATGCTGTAGCACTGAGAGTGATTACTGTGATATCAGCTAAACATCAAAATACAAGAAGAACGTTCTGACAATCGCTAAAGATTATCCCAATGTCTGGATTTGTTTTTGTTTTGTTTTGTTTTTTGGGGGAGGAAGTTTTTGTGTTTATTGTTAGATTCTTCTTTTTGGGTCATGTTTAGTATTTGTGTTTCATGTGATCTCGTGTCTGCTTCATCTCCCTGTGTCTCCTGCCTCTGTCAGCTCTTGCCCACTCTCTCTTGCTCCCATTTGTCTTCAGGCCAGGTGTTTCCATTTTGTTCATCAGCTCTAGTCCTTATATTCACCTGTTCACCACTCCTTGGTGAGCAGGCATTGTTTGTGCTTCCATGCCATGGTGTGGGTTGCCTTCTGTGTCCCCTTGTGTTTACGTGAAGAGATCTCATTAGTTTTCGGCTGCCTCAACAGCCTTTCTTTTTGCCTTATTGAAGTTTTTGATCTTTAGTTCCTCATCTGTAGTCTGCATTCCTGGCTCTATACATTACAAACCGTGACACCCAAAACATGTTTTTCAGGACAAAGCTAAACAAATAAAAAGAAAATAGTAAAATGGCTCTAATATAATTGGGGTTTCTCAGGCACAGTGACACAGGCTTTGCACAACATTAGCTGCTATGTCATTGTTTTAGACACATTTTGTTGTTGAGTTCACATGTATACACACCCAAAAGATTACCTTTGTATTCAAAGTTGTTTTTTTTTTTTTTTTTCTTGTGCTCAACACAAACACTGCCTGATTGTGAATGAGAGACAGGAGCACAAAAGCAATATGTAGATGGAGCTTCCATTAATTGCATATTCTATGTTATTCTGGTAGATATATTATGATAAGGTGCCTCAGGCTGCACTGGGAGTGCTACAGTTAGCTGCTGCTGTTGATACCCACTTTAGCAAATACCCAGAATTCTATCTAAATAATTGTTTAATGTGAAACTGTTGATGACCGAAAGGCTAATATGAAGGTGTTTGCATGAACAAGTATAATATTTTTGAAGTTATTGTAGGTTGGCAAGAATCCATTTTGATTTTTGCCTTGCTCGAACTAGGCATTAGTATACTATTAAAGTCCCAGGCCCCTAGCAGAGATTATGGGGTAGTCTTTTTTTTTTCCCCTGCTAAAAGCAACACTTCACTGTTCTGCATCTTAGTTTTGTACATAAATAGAAAAATAATTTGTATATCTTCTTTAAAATAAAACTAAAAACTGTGGCCAATTAATTATTCAAATATATGTATTCCGCCTGATCTTTGTGTTCCTACATAATCTTTTAAATCAGGCTTTTATAAATAATTTATACATATATAATTTTGCACGTACAGGTAACACATATATAATCAACCTCAATGAACACTTGATAATATAACAGAATTGGTGCATGGACAGTTTATTAAAATCTCAGTAAATATTTAGCTCTTTGTGTGACCAGTTCATTGTATTCATAATGCATCAAATAAAGGTAGCCTTATGTGCCAAACACCATCTAATTACGCACAGCCAAATCTAATTTACAAGTTCAACTTGAAGAATTACAAAACCACATCTGTCTGTGTTTAAAGTGAGAGCTGGATGACTTTCCCCATTTGAGAGCTTGAAGTTTTAATTCCAAAAGAAACTTTATATTGAGAATATTAAACCCTAGACAGGTACCGTCTGTAGAAAACGTAATAACTCAGTTTTATGCAATTTGTGCATGCAGTCTGCTTTAAATTAATATCTGCTTTACCGAGATGGCATCTTACACTGACTCTGTAATCACTTTTCGCAAAAAAGTAGAGCTGGTAAGGTGTGGAATTTCACTTGGGAGTCGAACTGCTCTTCCAGGGTGTCACAACTTTTGATAAATGACATTAACATCTGTAGAGTCAGGAAATCAATGTAAACATAACACTCAATAAAATTTGTTTCTGTGTATATGTCTACTGGTGGTAACTTACACTGAAATACACATTGTCTTTAAGGTGTGCAAAAAAGGCCTCATCTGACCAGCTGCGTACTTTAGGTGCATGTAATCTAAAAGGTTTTCACAAGAGGTAAACCAGATAACTGGACGAGCTTTTATTAATAATGAAAAATATTGATAACTGTTCTTAAATACAGTATATATTTACAGTAATACATTTACCTGTGTCTCGGCAAAAGGTTGTAAACTTTATATTTCCAGTTCCCACAGACTTAAAGATTTAATATTATAGATTATATAATTTTTCAAGAATGTTGTATCAAGCTGCATGTTTAATATATGCAGTTGAACAATATGAAATGTTGTTGTCTTTTCAGGAATTGTAAAAAAACAAATTGGATTCAGTTTGTCAACAGTATAAATTCTTTTTATGACCATATTGTACCATTTGCTCGGTTGCCTTTGCATTACAGTTGAGTTAAACAGAAAGATCAAACCAATTCTCTGTTATTGTGAGACTTTCCTCCAAATCTAGGTGTTCGTTTAGGTTTCGTTCACACTAGATGAAGGCCCTACTACGCTCTTTATGGCCTATTAGGCTGGGGCAGCTTTACAGGAAATTTGGTAAACGTCAACCTCATTAAGTGTGAAGACAATTTTGATGTGTTATGTTCTTAGTACTCCCCAAACATGTTTATTCCTGAAAATTGTGGTATCTCCATTGGCACAACTCTCTCAGACCAAATCACAATGCAGCTACATGTTAGAAGTTCTGCACAGCACTATCAAGTCTGTGCTAGGTTATTTCTATGACCTTTTCAAGTTCAGTCACCAAGCCACACAAGTGCCAGCAGGCCCCATGTCATGGATATGCTACCACAACCCTGATATGTTGCCACCATCATGATAAACCACCACAGCCTCACTATGGAAGTTTTGTGCAAAGTCAGACTCGTCCACAACCTATCACATTCTATTGTGTGTAATGGGGAGCCCACTGCATTTTTAATACACACCTGGAGACCTTGCCAAGATGCAGCAAAGACCACCCATGTTCTGACTGATGTCCCTACTCTGTAGCAGGCTCTTCATCCAGTGCAAAGAGAGTCTTATTTGTTATTGTAATAAACAAAAAAGCTATAGGAAACTGTCCCCTCTCAAAACACTTGCTGAATTGGAGCTATCACTCAGCATGAATAAAATAAGTTTATACAGCACATTTTAATAAACAAAATGTAAAAACCTTTCCATTTACATAGAACTTGAAAAAGAAATGACGGTGAAAAAGACCATTAATGTACTGCCTTCACCCATCTAAATGTGCACAGCATGATCAAAAACTCAAGTTCAGTACTTTCTCTTCAGCGAGGCCTCGAGAAAGCTAATTATTACCATTAACAGGAAAATGTGTGCACTGCACGAGGAACTTGCAGTTACTGCAATACAGACAAACACAAGAAAGATGAGCAATTTCAGAACAAAAATGTTTTGGAGCATACAGCCATTTTCATAAGTTATGTGTAAAAAAAGTACAACTATCATCACATCTTCAAAGAAATACCACACACATAACTGTCTACATACTAATCCAACAGTCTTAAAAATACATGACTTTACATTTACAATTTAACACCAATCATCTGGCATTTCCAAGATAACTAAACTTAAATAAGACCAAACTTGTTCTGAACAGGATATAGATAAATATTTGCAATCTGTAATGGCTTCATGAGGAGATAAAGACATTTATTATCTGACTTATCAAAAATCTGGGGGTTAAAAGAAGTAATCTTGAGTGAGCATCAGAACCTATCAGGCAGATAAGAAATTGGATATCTGACTCAGTGTCTTGAAAAGGTTCTTTCAATGTCAAGATATTATCTGGAGTTTGATCATTTGATGTGTTTTCTGTCTTAAAAAGAACTACAGGAATTAGTTTTATATATGCAGCTTTCTTTTATTTAGCTTTTTTACACTGAGTATTTTGCATCATAATTAGGTTAGAAAACATACACACACACAGATATGTGACATATTATAAATGAATGAGGGTTTGAGTTCAATGTTGAAATGGTGAACTGTCTTAAATGAGTATATCAGGAACCAATGGCAAGGATCAAAATAAATGGTAATCTGACTGGATGAATTAACCTGGAAAGGGGGACAAGACAGGGTTGTTACGTCCCACTAACTGAGAAAAAACGGTTTAATATTTGTTAAACGCAGTGAATGGCCACCTGCTTCAGAATCTGGAGAGAATGTAAGGATAAACATGGTCATAATCTTTATAACTCCGAAGATTAGGAAGTAAATTATGTCCAGCTCCCAACCATGCCAGAGATCCTTTGAAAAAAGATGCCATAAAATATGGCATAGTTTAAGAAAAATAATTGGACATGAGATACTCATACATGCAAGACACTTTATGCGGGAAACCTCACATAAGATATACTTAAAAAAAGGACAAATACCTAATACCTTCTTAAAATACTCCTATCAGCAAGTAAAAAAAAGCCATCAGAAGATGATGCTATAATGTGGATTCACTGACCATGAAGCATTGGCTGAGCATTGTGGAGGAGATATTTGTAATAGGAAAAACTTTCACATAAACTGAGACTATAAGAGGTGCAATCTAATGAAAAATGGCCTGAATATAGAAATAAGGAAGAAGACATAGAGGAATCTGCATATTAATAATTGTTTAATGATGTGTGTATGCTGTACTTTGACACTGTAATTGTAAAAAAAAAAAAAATCAATAAAAAAATAGGGTTAAAAAAATGAATGAGGCTTTTTGTTATGCCTGGTAAACTGCTTATGGCAGATGATCCTCCTGAGTGCTGGCAGAAACAAAAAGCAAATTGAGAGAGAGGAAGAGCTTCATGCAAGAAGAAAACGGGATGGCGGTGCAAATTGTTCTGCAACCACCGAAATGAAATCATTTTTCTACCCACTTCTACAGTGGGGTATGAGCCAGAGTTAAAATGCTGTAATAGACTTGCTGGAGAGAGCCTCAGTGGCAGAATTACACGAGGACCTCTTCTGACTCAATCGTAACTCATTATGCACGCTGCTCTTTGTCTGCAGGTATAATCAGCCACATGAATAATTTGTGATCCATATGGTTGATTATCCATTGTTTTGTGTGTCTGTGTGTGTGTGTTTATTGCATTTTATTTTTAGGATGTCAGGAATTCAAATTTAAGGAGCAGATACACACTCCTAAAAACCACTGTGTTCACCAATGCACAAAAAGCAAAGACCTCAAATACTAAAAATGCAAATTACGGAAGCATAGAAAACACTTGGTTAGCAGCCCAATAACTACATATTGTTAACACTCCCAATAAACACAAATTCAATACTACAGCTTATAACTTTTGGTGCCCCTAGAAAAAAAACACAGACAAAAAAAAAAGACCTGAAGTGATTAGAGACAAACAGAAAAAAATACTTTTTTACAGTGGCTTACCATCATCTGGTAAATGATAATGGATTAACAGGGAAGATGACAATGATAGTGTCACACCTCGTTTCCAAGATCCTTGCATCCCCACCACAGTCTATGTGCCCACCCTGGAAAGATTCTTTTGGACCACATCAGGATTAGGGTTAGGGGCTCCACATCATAAATACACTGTCACTGTTGCCACCACACTGCCCCATGCTCCACCCAGCACCCTGATAATCTGACACTACGATGATAAACCAACCAAGAACTTGCTAAAGAAATTTTGTGCCTTCCAACCTGTCATGCCTTGTTACATGTTATGGGAGTGCACTGTGTTCTTAGTACCACCTCGCCAAAGACCTTCTGGCTGACTCTTCACGTCCTAGTGGGATCATCAACCAGTGAGAATGGGTCCTTATCAGGTCAAATTAGTTTTCTTCATGCTTGTTTTTGGCAACCTCACTGCTGTCAGCCATGCACATTTTGCTCAGATCTTCACTGGTAAAAAAAAAAAAAAAATGAGGCTGGGCTGTAAAGTAAAGGTCGACCAATTAGGGCTTTTAATCACTTTTTAGAAATCAGGACAGGTTTATGAAGCTGATCTTTTGTTCATTTTTATCCAATTATTATATGAATTTAATATTCAGAAACATTAGAATTACTAGGTTTTGAAAAACCTGTGATATAGCAATTTAGCCATGGGCCTGATAGTAGGTATACATTCTTACCTGTGCTACTATTTATTGGATGATGACCCCTATGATCCCTATGTTAAGTTATGCATATTTTCTGACAGAGCATAAAATTTCTTATCTAATTAATAACATTTTTAGGGCTTCACACTATAAGAATTAAGTTCTTACTATTTCCCTGTTAAACTCTGTTTTATGATGTGGTAGTAAAAAAGCACCCCTGTCACAAAAAGCTCCCCCATCACAGGAAGTACTGCGACTAAAGTGGGTAGTGTCAAGTGTACCAACACTGTACTGCCCGCAGATTAGCATGCCTATAATATTCTTGTCATGCTCAGGTTTGGATGATGCTGAATATTTAAAAACTGGGGGGAAAAAACAGTACAAATTAACTGCCTGATCGATCGGCCTACCTTTAAAGTTTTCTCTGAACCGGCGTTACAACACCTGGCAAATGTTTCCCTGTCTAAACTCGGCTAATGGGTTTTAAAGATTTCCCCTTGGACTGGAAATATCTTGGTTTTCTGACTTTGGGTAGGATTTCCCAATATGCACAGGAACCTAGTTCTTGCTTTTCTATTTAAATGCAGTTGTGTTTTTGTTGTTTTCAGATGTGCTAGTGTTTTTATTGTGGCCTTTGTAAAAATGTTGGTTGAACATTTTACTGCTGATTCTGTAAACTCACAAATAGCAAGCCAGTATTACACTTGTTGAGCCATAGTCTGTACTGTGCTGATTTTGTGAAAAGCTGTAAACAGTTACTTCTTGTCGTATAGTAAGCCATTTGTCTAGCTGCCTAGAAACTAGGCCAGTATTTTTTATTGTGGAGTCACACAATTTATTTTTGTTGGTTCAACAATAGGGACAGGGGGAGTTGTGTTTTGTTGTTCAGTACAGATGTTTACCAAAGATTCTGGTTATTTTTAATAGGACACATCATTTGCTATGCTAATACAGCTCATTCAGATTTTTTGTTGATGACAATTTGATTTTACTTATGGCGGCAATAACTAGCTTTAATCAAAACTGCTTTAAAGTTGCTTCTTTTTTCTCCATGTAAAGTTGGCCACAACATGTAGTCAAGCATTCAAATATAAACTACTGCAGTTCATTCTTAGTTAGCTGGTAATATTGGATGTGAGGTAAAATACTAAAATAATGTAATAATGTTAGATTCCCCAGCTGGGGAAAACAAAAAGCAAAGAAAAGCTTTTGTCAAAGATTAAAATAAACATTATTTATCTCCACACGAGTGACAAAAAGGAACAAAAATGAAACTAGCATTTCTTAAAAGAATACATATCGCCATTTGCATTGTGTAACAAGCTAAAAAAAAGTTATTACACAATTTGTTAGTGTTTAGACTGTGATGGAGATAACACTCACAAAATAATATGTATAAACCTGACTGAGTTATAGCCATTTTGGTGCTTGCTAACTTCAATTAGCTGTGGTGGCCATTTTGAATGATGGTAACTCAAAAACGTAATAAGTTATAAATGGACATCCACTGATTGTATTCTGAAAGTTGCAATAGATTCTATCCAGTGGCTCATGAGATATGTTGCTCACAGACAAACAGGGTTGAAGTCAACAGCTGATGTCAAGGTTTTAAACAAAGATCTTGGGGCAATCTGTTAGACATTAGAGTATGTGATGGAGATGAGTCTCAGCTACTACCACATCAAAGTTTAGTTCAACATCTACAAAACTCACAGAATTATAACCATTTTTGTGTTTGCTAAAGTCAATTAAATGTGACAACCATTTTGAATTGGGTTTCCTCCAAAGGTTAACCAGATGTAGATGTTCTTTTGTCTAAATTAAGAAGTTATCTCTAAATATATTGTCCATACCCAAAGTCACAATCATTGTCTCATATAATTTTAGTCAAGAAAGCAATCTGACATGTCATAGCAGGTACATCCTGGATACAGCTCTTGATTTTTATGCTCCTACTGTATATGCAAACAAAAACCTACTTGCTAAACAGCATTTAATCTATGTGACTAAATTCCAGAGATTAAATCAAAACAATCATGAAAAAACTTCAAATTCTGCTGAGGTTTAGCTGTTCTCCATATTATACATCTTTGACATTAGTTAGTAAGAGTATATTATGCATCTGAGTATATTTATGAAAGCATAATGTAATATCCTATACTTGGCTAATTTCCCAAAGGGGGTCATTAAACAGTTAATTGGCAATAAGTGTTTATGAATCTTGAGATGTAATTAAAATAGTATAACAGTGTCACAGTTTCCTACGGAGTCCATTTTTACAGCCTCATTTAGCACACTTTAAAATTCATACAGGGCAAGAAACTCTTTGCCTACCTCTATCTGATGTGCTGTGTGTGATTAAGACTCAACATGAAGATGAACTGCAGTCACAGGCGGATGAACTGAAAAAAAAAGGGGGCAGTCGAGGAAGATGGATCCAAAGACCTGCAGAAGAAAACAAAGAAACAAGGGCAAAGGTTAGAGCTAAACTCTGACACTAATCTGCATGAAATATTTTTAATTAATTTTATAAATAAAATGAAAAACATCAGAACTTTTATCCATTCGGATTCTTGCAGTTTTCATTCCCCATGTTAATTCTGCCCCTTTTACAGTTTCAACACATTTACTTTCCAGAGTTGCAGCTCACAGCGTCTCGCATGACCTCCTCCTCCCACATTCTACATGGTTTCACCCACTAGGCTGCTTAAGGAAAATATATTCTTGTCAGACCTTTTACTTGGAAATTATAGTTACTGTTATTTAAAAATAAATTTTATATAAAATTTTACTGGCCTCTGCCTGTTTTTCAGATTAAACACTAAAGAAATGCCGACCTCCTTATCTTCAGTAACCACAGTCCTATCTCTAAACTATCCCTTTTATCTAATCTTTTACATTTTTTACACAGTTTATATCATTTATGGTTTATAGTGTTGTTGTAACAGCTTACAAACTGTTAAGAGCACTTCACACTACAGAAACAGCAATTGTTGAGATTTTTAAGTACCACAGGGCTTAGTGTTTGAGCCACTTGTGTTCACAATTTATATGCTGATTTTGGCACACATTATTTGTGCCTACAATGTGTGTAACCATTTGCACATGGATAACACAGAGATGTACATAGGAAGGAAACCCACAAAAGCCTTGTCACATCTTTTTTAAACTTATATATATAACTACCATTCCTTGAAGTAATGTAACAATATATATATTGGACTCTATAATTCACCAGTAAAATCTACAATTCATGTCAGAAGAAAGTACAGATTAAACTTTCCTTCTGCAGCTTGATACTGCCATCTCCAAAATACAAGAAGTAAATAGCTCTTGTCAGTTTGTAGTACAAATGAGGAAAACCACAGTGAAATCCTGATTTGCTGAGGCCCACCCGCATCTAATGCAGGCATGTGCAACTGTCAACCCTCCAACAGCCCTCTTGTACATACTGTCTAAACCTATTATAATGCTTGAAAGAGTACTCCAATCATCCCTTTTTTCTGTCATTAACAATAACAAGTAATGTGAATTATGTTGATTCATTCAAAGGAGAGATTCTGTCATTGCTGCCTTGTTCTTTATTCTCTGTGTTCTTTATTCATTTTCTCAAAGGGAATCTATACTAAGAGTTTTCTAAAATAAGACCTCCAGACTCCAATAATATTCATGGAAAGCAGAAAGCTGGAAGTCTGAATGAAGTATGTTTTTTTTTAATCCAGAGATTGAAAAATACCTTTAAAGTATGGGCTGTGATGCAAAAATTATGGATTTTTTTTTTCGTCCAGTATTGATCAAAGCACTAATAAAATGAAACTGACAACCTTTACTTTTGAGTTTTAGTGGAGAGTACACAACGAATCACTCATCAAACAGGATGTAGGCACTTTGGCGGCAGGTTTTCAAGCCAGCTGAGCTAACTGGCTGCAGATTATTAGCAAAATCATTACTCACATCAGAGACCTAAAGGCGTCTCATCATCACGACAAGAAACAGCAATGCGACATAGCAGCAGGACACCTGATTTCTTCCTCACATACAACATGGCGAGTTTGCACATAGGTAAATATTCCCAGATAACTCAAAGCTTACAGCAGTTTTGAAGATGATAGAAGGAGGAGGTCATTAAATGTGCATCATACAGACGGATAAGGGTTCAAGGCTATAGAAACTTACAGCTACATAAAAAATAAATGGCTGCCTACACACTTAGGTCATACCGCAATGATTATTTAATAATTGAAGACATTTCGATCAAACGTGAATCAATAAATAGTGTTCCGGACATAAAGTAGGAGTCAACACTTGTTTAGCTTTTATTTTGCAATAAAGAATATGACAGCTAATGTTTGATCCTGGCACAAGCTGAAAATGTGTCTTTGTGAGGAGTGGCAGGAGCACAAGCACAACAAGTTTTTCTGTGGGTTACAATCTCTGCGTGCACATCAGTTTGCCTCGTTGCACACAAATGGTCACAACGTCAGATGTTTTTATTGTAAAAAAGTACTAATTATCTTCATGAGCGACATCTCCACTCTTCAACTATCTTACCTTCCATTTATACAGGCCTTTTAGCTCAACACTTTGTTCTATCAAAACAATAATCCTCAAGAGGATTTTCTGCAGCTTTATATTCAGCTGCAGTTAAATCCCTTGTGGTAGGTGCTTCGGGCTTCAATGAGGTACATGAAATCATAGAACACCTTTGCAGAGTGGCTTTTATAAACCCATGGGTATCATTATGAAAAACTATATGTCAGTTTTTAATGGAAAAAAAAATTACCAGCAAATGAACTTTCTAAATCATGGGCTTCTTTATGAAAAGAAGGAAGTAGTTTTATATTTATACGTTTTAAACTGCTGAATTTAGCTTCTCAGTTGAACAAAACAGAAAAGCAATTTTAAGGTTTCATATATTTTCCCCTTTGTCTGATTTAAAGACTTTTCTAGCACTTTCAAGGCACATTTCCAAGCCTTTCCAGCACCATGCTGTGATGACAAATAACACATTTCTTAATAGTGTGAATATCTTCAAAATGATCAGTTCATTTTTTCATCTTATAAAATCTGATGTCTTGCTTTAAGCATGGCTTGTGACATTTGTTAAGTGTCTAATATGAGATACTTTGTCTTCAATTTCAGTGACTTTTTTGGTACAAATGTCTGAAATGTAAATGCACTTGAAGAAGAAACCCAACTATTTGTGGCAGCCGTCTTAAACAAGATTCACCCCATCTAGTGAAAACCTTTTGAATGTTTCAATAGAATTTCTTTGGTGGATCATTAGATATTTTGCTGACAACAAACAGAGTTGACTCTAACAGTCATGGGCAAAAACATAATTTCCCTCTCTTTGCCTTTTGGCAGAGTACAGTAAAGATCAGAATACAGCCACACACATTAGCACACCATGTTTTGAGTCATCTTTTCTATATAAGCGCCAACAATTGGAAAACTTTATTTTGCCCTTCAATCTAAAAAGTAAAACTTAAAATAAAACAAATATTCTTTCATGAAATAAATGAAAGCTGTAAGCACCTTGAAGGCTTTATACTACCTAAATCCAAGCATTTTTCATGCCTTAAAAATGCCACAAGAAAATTCAAGCTTTTCTAGTACCAATATCAAACCCAAGTTTTATACCTACTGTATACTGTGAGTTTTAGTCAGGTTGTTTTTAATCAGAAGAATATCTAAGCCTGCATATACGTTTATTTACTTTGTGTCAACAACCAATGAAAGCCTCCACAATCATACTTAAAATTGTTTTGTTTTTTTGACATTGTGCTACTTGATGTGTGATATAAGAAAAAGCACGCAGTTAAGATATTGTTGTTGAATAATGCAATTATGTATTTCGATAAAACATTTTTTTCACTCCTCTTTTTCTGAGTGTCATTATGATGCTCCCAATGTTCTCCATGTGCTTTAGCATCTTGATCTTTATCAGCAAAATTAGGTGTGATTTATGTCAGTAAGAGTCCATAGGGTTAGCACAGAGAACATGACTGCCTGGCACTTGGAATATAATAACCTATGATTTACTGCAGTCTTTTGCAATATTGATATTGCACACACTGATATTGCGATGATGAATTTTCAATATGTTGCCCAGCCTTCTTCAGCGTGTTGCTCAGGAGGTCTGTAAACGCAGCTCCAGTCAGGAGAAGCGTCACATAAAATACACTGCTGTGGTCAGAAACAAATACAAATAAGCAAACATTCATTCATGTTCCATGCACACTTTGTCCTTTTTGTAGTCATGGGAAGAATGGAGACAGAGACAAACAACCAAATATGCCTTTTAAACAAAAGTCAAGACTAACACTGACAAGTGTCTTCTCGGCAGCCGATGCATTTGTACTGACACCTGTTTATCTGCTCACAGTACATTTATTTTAAACCAGCCATTAACCACCTCTAAGCTTTGAAGATGTATTTGAAAACCATAGCCTTATTGCCTCATCTGAACCATCACACCTCTCTTCTGTGTTGTATGAGCGCGAAAGGCATTGATATTCTGCTCAGTCTGCTGCTATATTTAGCAGCTGCTCTCTGCACTCGCTATGTTATATAGCGGTAAACTGACCTGTCAGTGAGCTCGCTGCACGTTCATGTGCGTAGGTTACAGGGTGTGTGTGAATACCAAAGAAGAAAGGACAAAAGTATATATGAGTGGACATATATGTGAGTGTGTGTGTGTGACAGAGAAAGAGAGAGAGACTGATGTGTACCCATCATAAGTGCATGCATGCTTTTGTAATGGACTACAGTCATTATGTATTCTAGCTTAGATTGTTTTCAGATTAGAAAAATCTGTTATAGAGAGAGACAAAAGCCCATATCATGTTTACGATCTTACAATCTTGCATGATCTGTTAGTGCTACGAGTATATATTGGGAATGACTGTCCACTACTACCACATCAAATTTTGGCTCACTATCTTCAAAATTGGTTTAGTTATAGCTTTTTTTTGTTTGATATGTTTTCTAAGGTTGATTACATGTTGATTACACACAGGCAATACATTTTTGAGCAATAATATATCAAACTCCTGCTAATAAATAGGCAAAACTAAGAAATATGTTTGCTTCTTTTTTTACCCAACCACTGAGCACAAACCAGCCACAAGGAAGCACAAGCCAGTATATTTCTTGTGCTGGTCTCAAGCCCAGGTAAATTGTGAGGTTGCATCAGAAAGGGCATCAGGCATGGAACACTTTGCCAAAACAAACATGCAAGCTCATCCAAGAGACACCATACCAGATCAGTCGAGGCCTGGGTTAACAACAACCGCCACCGGTGATGTTGACAAACAGGGTGCCAGTGGAAATTATGCTACTGTTAGTCAAAGATCATGACTAGAGAAATGTGCCAGGAGACAGAGGGAGAAGAGGAAAGGCAAGAGTGTAGGACTGATTGTAGAAAGTATAAACGTAGGGACAATGACAGTCAATGGTAGAGAGCTGTCTGACATGATGCACAGTAGGGAGGTTGATGTATTAAGTGTGCAAGAGACCAAGTGACAGGGCAGCAAGCCCTGCAGCATTGAGGCACGGTTTAAGCTGGTTTACCATGGTGTGGATAGGAAGAGAAACAGAGTAGGGGTGGTCCTGAAAGAGGAGTTAGCAAGGAATGTAGTCAAAGTGAAAAGAAGACGGTAGAAGTGGGCGGCAGTGGCTCAAGAGGTAGGGGTTCATCCTGTAACCGGAGGATTGCCAGTTCAAGCCCCCAGCTCCTGCCTGGCCTACTTCTGGTGGTCAAAGGGCTCAGTGGCGCCAGTGTAATGGCAGCCTCACTTCTGTCAGTCTGCCCCAGGGCAGCTGTGGCTACAATGTAACTTACCGTGTGAATGGTGATTGACTGATTGTAGTGTAAAGCGCTTTGGGGTCTTTGGACTAGATAAAACACTACACAAGTGCAAGCCATTTACCATTTACCATACTGAATGTTGTCAGTGGTTATGCTCCACAGGTTGGATGTGATGTAGAAGAAAAAGAGAAATTCTGGAAGGATTTCAGTGAAGTGATAGAGAGTATTCCCAGGGAGGAGAAAGTGGTGATTGGAGCAGATCTGAATGGACATGTCGGTAAAGGAAACAGAGGAGATGAGGAAGTGATAGGCAGGTTTGGTGTCAAGGAAAGGAACCAAGAAGGACACATGGTGGTGGATTCTGCCAAGAGAAAGGAAATGGCTGTAGTCAACACCTATAAAGAGAAATGAACGATTCTGTAACAAGTTTGTAAAGAGTTATACCAAGAAAAAAACCCACAGATGCCACCTTTGTTTGAGGATGCTGATGTATAAGTACAGAGAGGGTCAGAAAGAACTTCATTGTGTCTTTGTGGATTTAGAAAACACATACAGCAGGGTGCCGAGGGAGGGGCTGTGGTGTTGTATGAATAAGTCTGGAGTTGCAACAAAGTATGTTGGACTCTAGAAATACATCGATGCAGTTAGAGAGGACATAGAGGTAGTTGGAGTGAGGACAGAGGACGCAGAAGACAGAGTTATAGGAAGATGAAAAAGGAACAGCTGAAGAGAAGGAAGACCCATATATCTTTCTGAGTCTGACTGTTTTAGTTTATTTTGTTTGCCATCTTAAAAAATATGATGCAATGACCACTTTTCTAAAACCTACAATGCACATTTGAACAAGCACCTGAAACAACATCCTTGTGTCTGCATGTTATAAATTTTTTTGTTATAACACTGGACTTTTCTGAGCTCCTATAAAATCTAGTCTACATGTAGAAGTGAAAAAAAATAAAGAACCTGAGGTCAGATGATAAGTACTTTTGCTCAACCTATATTGTGCTGTCCAACTCTGTGCAACTTGAAGAAAATATTTTTATAGATATACTGTAACTAACTTTTAAAAAGCAGACCAAAAGGAGAACTTAGGCTGAGATTTTAAAATACTTTTAAAAAGACCTAGAATTTGAAATCCCATCAATTTAAGAAAAAAATTCAAAATATGAGGAAATAATTATAGCAGCTCTGTGGTATTCTGGCAGTTACTATCCACTTTTTCCTGTTGCGAGTAATAGTCTTTGTTGAATTTTTTCAATTTATCCGCCTCAGTTTGCATTTTCATTCGTCTCTCCAAATGTCTTCCTTTTAATGACAAATGAAGCGTTTTGACTGATTTATTGTGTTAAACTGAAGTGTCACCATGCGGGCCAGCATGATATACATGCAGTAAAGGATGGTGCGGGAAGTGTAGCTGTAAGAAAAACACAAAATTAGTGGGAAAAAAATATGATATTCTGACACAACACAGAAGAGGGTTCCTCAATAAATTTCTTTCAAATGAGACTGATTCAGCAGTGGGTGAATTCAAGTCTAAAACTTAAAATAAAATGTTTGTTGTGTCAAAGTCCTTTTAAAGACATAGTTTAGATACTTTGAAGTGGGTTTTTGTGCAAGTCTTATGAACAATCATTATCTTAAGTATCCTAGAGCTGTACTGGATATGATACAACTAACTGCTGCTGCTTTTTGTGTTTGCAGATTAGTAAAGAGTTCTGTGTAAATAACCCTGTAATGCAAAGCAGACAGTAGTTTATAAGTTTAGAAAACAGCATTGATATTAAGTTTCATGATTATTTTTTTTACAATTGGAGTTATTTTAAGATGGAAGTAATCCACTTTGGTCCTAGGCTTGCTCACACTAGCCTTTAGCTTGACAATCCTTTTTATTTATTTTTTATTTTCTCCAAACTGATGCCATTCACAGAGCTATCTGCAACAGGTAAGATACTGTTTGTAACTTTTCCACAAAACCTCACTTTAAAAAGGCCTGAACTATTGTTTTAAATCAAGAATCTAGTGCAAAGTAGGTAAGTAAAACTGGATTTAGTGTCAGAGAAAAGTCACTCAGTTGCAGGACCAAAATTATGTCATTTTGTTCTCCCAGGAGTTCCTAGGACTTGTTCTCGATACAGGATCTGGGCAGAACTTTTTTCTCCCGCGGGTTTGTTTCAACTATTGTGTGATTGGCCAGAAATGTGAAGTGGTGGGGGGGCTAATGCGGTCACAATGTTCCATGAGATGCTCAGGAACCAGCGTAGCCGTGGTCACGCTGGGAGTATCAGTTGCTTGGAGCTAACATTAGCTTCTGGGGTCCAATATGCGCAGTGTGACCTAATGTGTGCCTAATCTCTCCTGGCCAGAGGCCGGCATGATGTGTGTGGGTACTGCTGAAAGGACAGCGGGGCTCAGCGGTCGTCAAAGTGACTTCCATCTCTGTGATGGTCATAGTGTTTCAACAACACAAATCAGACTGATTTTCACGCTATGCGGTTGCTGTGTTTCTGTCGGTGTCCCACAATGGCGCCCTGGAGATCGGCAATGGGGTTTCTCTTTAAGCAAAATATGTCCATGTGGAAAAGAGTGTCTCTCTGCCATGTCAGAGAAAGCAGATTTCTTCACTACTTGTGGAGTATAAATCCAGCTTCACACTTCACCTCAAGCAAGAGTGAGTGTCCTGCTCATTTCCACATGTCGCAGCCCTTCGTCTCTTCCTGTCGGTAAAGACAACAGACTCTGTCTAGTCTGAACCTCGTTTTGCAAACATGTCCTCCTCTTCCTCTCATCTATTTCATATTCATTTAAAGCAAGCACATCCAATACACCCACTCATCACCAGTACCTTCCTCCATCAGATGCCGTGTAATTATCTGGTCATCATTATCAGATTTATTTTGTTTCCTTATTATGAGCCCATCTGCTCTGCTCTCTAACCCATCCGATACATCACGAACGCACACAGCCTCACAGATACCCAAGCCCAGACATCCTCTTGTTTCTTTTTGCCTACCACTTTCTGTCTCATCACTTGACCTGATTTAGTGACTGAGAACATGAGTGCAACTGGTCTGAGGTAATTACGTTGAGAGGCAGGTAAGGATGCTGGACTAATTGACTGAGATCCACAGAGGAAAGGAAAAAGCTGGTGAACAATCTCATCTACTGTTTTTTTACATATATCTATGACATCTGAATAGACTCGGGTAAATTGTTCTGTCTGTAAATCTACAGTTTAAAGTAAATTCCGATGGCTATTGTATTAAAACATTTAAGATTTATATGAAGACTTTGAATAAATGCATCATCAAATCAAGCCAAAATCAATTGAACCCAACTGTTCAGTAATATAAAGTTAACTGAAGTGTTTTTTTTTTCTTTTCACTCCTATGTTGCTGTTGCTTCACACAATGACAAGTAAGCAGTGTTCATATTTGTGACTGACTAAGATTAATGTTAGTGTTTACTGTAGCTCTCATGTTGAATAAAGGTCACATAGAGACAGAAGTCTTGTAAGTCATTTCTAAAAAAAAAAGAAAAAAAAGATGTGCAATGCAGAAAGCATGGAGAGAAAATGTTGCCATGGTTATTTCTAGTTTACTAATATTACTGGGCATTTAATGTGCAAATGGTTGAGGTGAGTTGTCTCCAGAGAAATAAGCTTGGATATTTCAAACAACCCAATCACACTTACTTTAATGTTTATAAAGGCTAGATTCGATTGGAAGCTTAAATCTCCCAACTGAGAAGATTTAAGTTTTAATAAAGCAGGAGAAGTAAAATTAAAAAAGGTAAGCAGGTAGAAAGAGGAAAGCAAAGGGGATAGAATCACATCATAAAAAAATAAACATTATTTATCAAAAAAAAAAATCTCGTAAATGTATTGCAATGATATGCAGCCTGATGTTAAAACTGGTTGCATGTTAGAAAAATAGAGGTTGGAAAAAGCATAATGTCAGCTACTGAGAAGCAAACGTGTCGCACAAGCACAAAAACAACTAAAGTTGTGCAAAGGTTTTTGAGAAAAGTATTTTTGTCGGGCTTATTTGCAAAGTTTATCAGGGGCAGAAGCTGATTGTGAGTCTTCTGGGAGATAATCACACATAGCACTTCAGTGTCTACTTAGGTGCTAGCCAACATCTTGGTGGGCAGGGTGTGGAAGGGGGTGAAGTGGTGTGTGTGTGTGTGTGTGTGTGTGTGTGTAGGTGACAGGATGGTGAGCGTCAGGGGAAGGACGGGCTGTGGGAGGGTGTAGTTGTGAAGAGTGTTCACTGGGGCGCACAGTGATCTGGATACAGTTCAGCGTTTGATCACTCCAGTGTTGTGTCTTTGCCATGCTAACACATGTGCCCCATGCTGTGCTAAAAACCACTAAATTTGATGCACAAACACACATGCACAACGGCACAGATGTCCTCTGTAACACTTGGACTCTCTCCAGGAAAGATGCACTTAGCAGCTGCAGAATCAAACCGCAGATCTAAATCTATTTAGTTTATTATATTAACGAACAATACTGATACTTTTACAAATGTGCAGTATTCAAACTATGAGAAGTGGCTGATATTCAGAGATTTTTATAAAATTTGAGCTAAAATTTGATGTGGTAATAGCTGAGAGTGAAAAACACATACCTTGAGCGGCACATCTCACAATGTTGCTTGAGATCATGCATGGTGTTCTTTTCGAGGTTTGACTAAAACAGTTACAACAACGTTACTTCTCAACATTAGATGATCCTAGTCTAAAATTCTGCCATGAACTATAGCAGACAATATGGATTCCTTCAAGGAGTGTGAGGCCTTTAATCTCCTCGTGATCCTCCTTTTCACCACCACTCATGACAAAAGACACCAATGCTGTGCAGCAATACCGAAAAACAACAACACTCCTTTTTAACAGCCAGAGATAAAAATAATTTCATTTAATCATGAAGGAGAAATGTGAGTTTTATAAAAAAAAGAGTGTCATACTGTTCTCCATATAGGTTCATTCTCAGCATTTAGCACATCCCACCGCACCCTCTCACACTCCAAATTAACCTGTATGTGTATGTTTTCTGTTGCTCACACATACCTATACACTGACAGACACATAAACAAAGACACCCCTCCTCCTTCATTTGCACACACAAGCCTGCACAGCTGCCTTTTTTAGAGATTTGCATTTATTTCCTCTAATTCTAAACAAGCAAACTAAAAACCCTGACATCGTTCCTCACCGGATTAGACCCAGCCTTAACTCACACCTTAGGCCTGACCTTTACCTTAACACCAGAATTAATGTTCAGTCTCATGAGGACTGGACTTTTGGAAACAATAAGGACTACTGGTCTTAACAAGGTCAGTGATTATACCAGAAAACGGTTAAACACACATACAAATCCCCCCCCACACACACACACACACACACACACGCACACATGCCTGTGCACAAGTGCCCCAGCTGTGTTAAGGATTAGAGATTAAAAGAGAGGAGGAGACGAGTCTGTCTACACACAGCTGTCTCTAAGAAAAAAAAAAAGAAAAAAAGATGCATATAACCCCAAACATTTATCCTGTATGTCAGTAGAGATAAGTTTACATTTTACATGAGGTGTCTTTGAGGCTTCAAATTCAGTCCAGCCACGCAGATAACGTCACCCTTGTTTTGCTGATATGCCATAGCTGCTCTGATCAGATCCTGACTTCCCCTTTTATTTATGAAATGTTAACCTAGTTTGCCTTCATACCACTGTTTTAAATAAAGCTCCTGTGTAAGGCAGAGGCTTCAAATTATATGCCGTTTTATTTTATAAATCCCTCTCTGAATCTAAGGCACCAGCACAAACCAGGCGATAGTCAATAGACTGAAATCTTTTCAATAAAAAATAAATAAAACTACAGCATGTTTTTTTTTTAAAAAGAACTAAAAACAAACCATTTTTATCAGCAGTACAGGCACTGAGGAAGTTTTTGCAAATCTTAATAAGACCATTAATAGCTCTGCATTTTGACAGTGGAAGAAATTTGCACTAAGCTGCAAGAGTTGCATGAAAATCAGAAGTTATTTGTTTCCCTAATAAAATGAAATCACTAATTTATTTAGTGAAATCAGGCTATCAGTCTTCAAGTTGCAAATACTAGCAGGACTGAAGTAAAATATTGCTTTCAAGTTTTAATTTGAGTCTGAAAGGTGACAGCAAAGGAGAAATAATGGAAAAAAATGTAAAAAGGGATAAATATGGGGGAGAGAGAAGGCAGGAGGAGACAGTTAGAAACCAAAATTGATTTTAGTGTGAATAAATTGTATCCACAACTGTCTGTAGAGTCTCCAGAGGGACCCGTTTCAGTCAACAATGACAGCTTAAGGTAAGGCAGTAAAAATAAACTCAATATTATTCCAAATAACCCATTTACTAAAATATATTTCCCGTGCAATGACAAGCACAGACCCAATGTGAAGATCTAAACGAGTTTAACAAACACAAGATTCATTAGTCTGTACCAGCTGTAACCATTATCTCCACCTAAATGGGGCTTAAATGTGCAGACAATTATCAAACCGAGACTTGAATGAAAGTCCCAACAGTTGTGCACACTAACATGTCTTTGCTGAGCGCTTATTGGCAACGTTCAGACGGTTGGTGATGTCTAATCACCATCCACCCTCCAGGTCAGCTTATACATATAAATGAAGAAAATTGACAGCTGCCTCAGGTGATATTTTTGCTTTATTTCAAAAACACAGATGTTATAGTCAACATTATATTGCTTATGTAGATCTTAAACATCTGGCAGATAAAAGTGCATATGCACATTTACAGATTTTTTACTCTGACTATTCTTACTCTTCAGATGTATTTATTGTTGGTAAACTGAAACAGATGAACAGAAATTAGATCAATGTTGTTTTTTTTTCCTTTTGGTAACTAATAAATAAAAATGTGTGAAGAAGGTTGAAACTAAATCTAAATTATTTAACAATTTCACAAATAACTGTATGACTAAACCATAAAATTCAAAGCCTGGTACAAAATTTATTTTTATCAAATCATTATGATGACACTAAAAAACTGAATGAAAATAAATTAATGTCACAAGATTATATTTTAATTTGACAAAATCTTTAATACCAATACCATCTGGTGAACATAAATGAGATTTTGAAGGTCAATCTATTTCTTGCAGTTTTCTTGGGTTTTTTTTGTTTGTTTTTTTATAAAAATAGTCCATGCTTGATATTTGAATTATTTTTATTCTTCATATAATTATAAACAACATTACTTATTCAACATATAAAAGAGTTTAATTTAAATGTACACAAATTAGCAAAAAGGCTTTTTTTGGGGGTGGGTGGGTGGTGGGGGTGGGGGGGTCATCTAAGAGGGCATAATTTTTCCAAATTCAAATCTCTTTTCAAAATTAAAGTACATCAAAACAAAGTTAAATAAAATTGCAATTTAATTGTTTCTGCTACATCATGTTGATTGAAGAATTGTTTTACCAAATGTGCTTTTTACCTAAACCAACAAACTGTTTTTCTTTGAGTCAGTTGATTACAAGTGCTTAGTTCTATTACAACATAGAATTTGTACCGTATTCACATTATTTCATATTTTCAGAAATGTTTTTGAGCTCATGCATTGATTCATTACCTTCTGTAAAATGTTTCAGGATTTCTAAGTGGAACTCAGGCACCAACACTGACCAAACCTCATGACAGTTGTAGACAATTTTTTTCTTGCACCAGGTTCTTCTTATTGGAGACATTTTTGTTCATTTCCTTCTGTTCTCTGTCTCCCAACTACTTCCAGTACACCCTCCATTTCTCTCCATTTACTCTGCCTACTCCACCTGGGAGGCACTGTGATTTCTCTTGTTGTGTGTATGTGTGCGCCATCAGAATGAGTTGCTGGTTGTGATAGGTCTCAGGGAGAAAGCCAGACCACAGCAGTTAACACTGACCTCTTCATGGTTTCTCTTCACCTCCCACACAATAACACTGTCCATCGCTCTTGATTTCACTGTATTTATCACTCTTCCGCTGTCTTTTTGTGATTTTCAAATGTTATCAACTTTCCCTCAAGTTTTTTTTAATAAAACTTATGTTCCCGAGAAAAAAACTCTTTCCTTTACTGTATTTTCATATGTACATTAGCGCTCTTTTCACAGTACCTTTCTCCTATCCCTTCAGTTATTTTTTTGTATTTTAATGTTGCTATAAACAGCAGTTTTACAAGGTCATTTCACCATTTAATAGGTGTGATAAAATCTTTATGTCATCCTTTTTAGGAGACATCAATTTCAGTTTTGAATACAAGGAGAATATGGTGAATTAAAGTGTAAACAGAATGAAGCTGGACTGTTTTAAAATGCAACAAAAGCAAAAAAAAAAGCAGTGGCATTAGTGTATTTTAGAACAATGACTGTTAGGCTGCACGGTGGCACAGTAAGGGGCTTTTCTGTGAGGAGTTTGCATGTTTTTCCTGTGCATGCGTGGGTTTCCTCCAGGCGCTCCAGTTTCCTCCCATAGTGCAAAAATTGCATGTATGTTAATTGGCTACTCTAAATTGTCACTAGGTGCTGATGTGTGTGTGTGTATGCTTGTGCAGGGTGTACCCCACCACCTAATGACTGCTGGAAATACAGGCTGTCTCCCCACAAACCGGAACAGGAGCAAGAGAGGTACGGAAAATGGATGAATGGAGGGATATTTAGGCCCTGTATACACTATTCTGAATATTTACAAAAAGAGGACAATTTCTGCTTTGGTTGCACTTCTTTTCCCTATGCAAATAGAGTTTTTGGCAACCGTTTAAAATCTTTAAAAATGCCTTCCAAAGTGAAGGTTTTGAGCGTGTCTCTGTAGACTTGGAAGTATGGATCTTTTGAAAAACGATGACGCAGCAGCTCATTATTTCATTGTGCCCTAGAAACCACAACAACAGAGCCATTTTTACATTTTATATATCTATCTCACTTTATCCTGTTCCTGTAGCCATTATACTGTGATTGTATGAAAAGGTTACTAACTGAGGGAATTGAAAAATATATCAGAGAAAGACATACTGTGATTAGTTTGAGAATTTGAGAGAGCATTTAACCACACTCAGAATGTTCTCCTTTTTGTATTTCTAATGTATCGTTATGATAAACATTCTCGCCTCCTAATGACATGTCATGGGAATTGAACAGAGGAAAAAAGAAATATCAGTTTAAAAAGTACCAAGCATCGTGCAGATGGGGCCTTAGAAGATGTTCCACTGCCTCAGGATGAAAACTAAATCCCATGGTAGCTACAGGTTCATCCTCCAATAGCAGTAGAGGTATTTTAACATAGAACCCTTGCATCGCACTAATCAAATTGTTATAAATAAATAATAAAAACTGCTGGCAAAAAATAAATAAATAAACAACTACTAAATAAACAACTAATGGTATGTATCTAAACCTATCTGTATTTTGAACGTGCTTGCTCGCTCCATGTGCTTTTATTTCTTCATTGACTTCATTTGTTCTTATTTTTCTCTTGGATTTTCTTTCCGTTTTTTTTCTCGACCCTATGGCTTTAATTCCTCTGCCCTCCCACCCCACTGTCTGGCTCGTCTTGTTTTCTCACTTTCGCCTCACCTCCTGCTCCTTATTGTCTTCCCTCACGCTGCGGTGGTCAGTGCTCACTCCTTTATCTGTTTATCCATCCGACACCGGTGTATGTGCCTTAATGTTGTTGTACTGATAATGAAGGGCATGGATGATCTAAACACTGAGAATGACCCAATCAACCCTTCCTAATAAAACACCTTCCATTTACTCACACTCTCTCGCTCTCTCTTTCTCTCTCTCACACACACCCACTCCTTGTTGCTATGAGCCGTGGTCACTGAGACACACCATATATCCTGTGGTCTATTCCTGAACACTCGACTTCCCCCAGACCTCATTACTGAGCAATTTAATCTGTGAATTTGGTTTTCCAGTGTTTCATTTGATGTCTGGTTTTGCATCGTTCATTTCTTCACCACCTTCCATTTTTAAACACGATCAGCCTACATATCTTTTCTTTCCCTCTTTGTCTCTGTAAAGCCCTCTTTCTGTCAATGTTACTTTAAAGACCTGATAAGTTGTGAGAGGTTTCAAAAATAGCTGATCCAAAATCAACTTGACTGCTTTAGAGAAACAGTTGTCAATTGTATTGACACATAAACTGACCAATTCATTGACTAAATAACCTTCAGTCACAAACAAAATGTGCCTGGCTAATGCCATCTACCTGTTAGTGGCCGTCCTTTTCCACTCAGACAAATCCAATCCTCAGTGGGATGCTCTTCCACGTCTCTTTTCTTTAAGTAGCTTGTCTCCATTGCTATTTACTGCCTCTGGCGCTCTCTCGTTCTTTATGGCCCTTTCAACTTTTAATTAATTCCCTGAATGCTTTCCAGTGTGACATGTAGATCCCCTATTTTGCCAGGTGCATTCACCAAGGCTTTCATTCAAGGTTGCGATAAGCACACATAATGGGGATTTATCGACAAAATCGTGTGCGATGGCATTCAGACAAACACACGAGTGCTTGTGCAACACCTCTGAGGTTATTACATGTGCTTGGTGCAGTCATTTTCCTAGGGCTTCCATTTACTAAAAAAAAAAAAAGAAAAAAATCTTTAGTATTTACAACATAGTGTCTCCTTTGTAAATGAAAATGGCCCGAGCATAGATGCCATTGAATTTCTTTTATTAGGCTCCTATTTTACATCCATTATAGGGATGACAGTTTAGTTAAATGCATCCAACATAATACTCACACGCTGCAAGATGCATTATAGGACCTGAGCCAGTTTTCAATGTGATCAGTGTGTCCTTACTTAAAGAATATTTTGTATTACAAATGAATAATGCAATGGCAATATTTCAATCATATAGACGGACCTGTTTAACCATCTTGTAGGCTATATTCCTCTCTTTAGAAGTACCAGTACCATTTGTCTCCTAATTCAAAGATGCAACAAGTAACAGTTAAACTTTTTCACTGTGACTTGAGATAGCTCTTTAGTAAGTTAATACTCTGTAAGTTGTCACCGATTCCTTTCAAGTAAATTAATGCACCATCCAATGTGCACACATACGGAATCTCAAACTAGTTATCAAGGTATATCAGCAGATCTGGCTTATATAACCTAATTTTTTATGCTTGTTCAGGAAGAGCAACAATATTACCAAACGTTATACAGCAGCCTCATGACTTATAGAACTCTGAATTGACTCCCCACAACTATACGCCTTATTCAGCAACATCAGTGAAAGAGATATGTAGTTTATGTGGTTATTAAAAGATGAAAATGGAGGCAAACAGGCAAATATGAGCATACTATTACCACAGAAACCTTTGTGCTGACTCTTTTATTGTAGCAGCTTGTGCTGGGTGGCAATGAGTAACAATATATGAGCATTAAAATACACAATCAAATATTCAAGTGTGCTTCAAGCACATCTAAATATGCCATTTACGGCCAAGATGGCAGAGAGATGCTGAAAGGATGGAATCCAGTTAAAATAAACTAGCTATAATTGAGGTACAATGGGGGATAAAAAAACATGAGATGCACTCCATAAAGACACATACAGATTTAGGTGTTGCTCAGAAACCAGCTCCTCTTTCCATAAGACTTTCCTGTCAGAGTGTTAACAAGGGAATCTGTGAGTCAAATTTACCGCACCACATCATAGTTTCTTTATTAAAGGAGATGTCTTTTTCTAAGCCATGCCCTCTACTCTAAACCAGTATATAAATACACCATTATTATTTAGATTTATATTGCTGAAGGACACGAACCATCTGGTTTTAACCTATTCCTTTGAGTCCTGTGCACTGTTTCATAAATTAAAATATGATTTTCTTATAAAGTTATGAATAAAATAAAGACATCAGTGTTTTAATTTCTGGCATAATGTACATTTTTATGTCCCACCGAGACTTGTAATGTACATCGCAACTTTTTAATCAGCTGAACAAACCCTTTTGTATCCTTGTGGAACAATTTTCTTCTTTTGAAAACATTTGAAACTAATGCTTGAAGTTATTTTTAATTTAAACTTTTTATTCAGGTGCCTAATTTTCTCATAGATGTTTTAAATTTGCTTTTATCACGTATGCCATCACACACTATAATGTAGTATTGCATACCTGTATGCTATATGCTACTCCAAAGCTTTAACCCTTGTCTTATTTTAAATGTCTCACAAAGCAGATGAAATAGTCAAGTGCAGGAGAGCTCTTCCTCGTTAGTGTCGGACTGCCACCTACTGCGTTCTTTTTGCTGCCCCTGGGGCTAAGCTACATATCCAAGAAAGGAAGTTTAAATGACTTTACAGTCCATCCACACTTGTCCTCTGAGACACAGACTGTAGACTCTTGTTGAGAGAATAAGTGAGAACTGATTTATTGAAACAAGAGCAAAGAAGGAAAGGTGTTTCTTTTAAGTGTGACAACCTTGTATTATATTACGCAATCCAGGTAGGGCATTCTCATATTCCAGCGACTTCTATGCGTGAAGTCTATGTACAACCAGGTTTAGATACAATATGCCACTGTTTGAAGATCTTATTTGCTAGAACCACTCATTAGATTAGCTCCCAGTGATGTAGTAGTAGTAGTAGTATAGATAGGTATAGTTTTTTGATATTTTTCCAGATTTTTTAAAAATATATTTGCTTAGTTACAGATAAAAGAGTATTGCATTTCTCTGACTTTGAGCTAAGTTGTTCAGTATTAATGTCTTTGGTGTGCAGAGAATCCAGCCGTATGCTTTACAGTAACATGATCTATAATTTATTTATACATTCCTCTGCAGACTTCTACCTCACAGAAGCACACTAAACTAATTGTGTTTCACTGTGTCTCTTGATGTGTGTCTCTGCCAGTCTGTGTCTCAACGATTCTTCACAGTTCCTGGTGTTGCAGTATTTTATCCACCTCACTCTTTCTCTACTTTTGGTTCAGTATCTTTTGGATGTCCATCCATCCATCCATTGTCTTCCGCTTATCCGGGGTCGGGTCGCGGGGGCAGCAGCCTAAGCAGGGAGACCCAGACTTCCCTCTCCCCAGCCACTTGGGCCAGCTTCTCCGGGGGAATCCCAAGGCGTTCCCAGGCCAGCCAAGAAACATAGTCCCTCCAGCGTGTCCTGGGTCTTCCTCTGGGCCTCCTCCCGGGGGGCCGT
>NC_051431.1:15079141-15099675 GCF_001649575.2 Kryptolebias marmoratus | reverse complement strand
TTTTTTTTTTATTCCTCAAGTTCACTTAACATATATAAGATCCAGTTCGACAGCAGTTGATCATTATTTTATCACAATTTGACGTACAGCTCCAGGATTTCATTGAGTTGATTGTTTCTTTTAAAGGCTTCAAGTTATCATCTTACTGGGTTGGATAATTGTTGATTTGAAAATCCACTTTGCAAAACTACCATTTTTCAGTTTCTTGTAAATCTAACTGCAGCTTAAACCGTCTTTTTCTAATCAGCTTGGCTTTGCCACATGTTTTACACCAGTAACATATCGCCATGCAAGAATCATAATGTGCAGCTCATGTTTTTTAAAACCATAATCACAAAGTCAAAGTTTCTGCAGGCTGCAGCTCCGAAGGCCTATTGTAGCTCTCATGTATTACTGAATTTGCCTAATAACAATTGGGAACACAAGTGTGCACTGATTCAACTCTGCAAGCATCTCGCTGCAGACAGGTTAGAGTCCACTTTTAGCAGTAATAGTTCAAGTATGAGTAATTGAAACTGGAGTGGTCACTGAATGGAAATTTAACTAGTTTGTTCAGTTGCAGAACCAGGTAATGGCCCAACTACTTTAAACCCAAGTGTTAAGAGGGGCCAGGGCCAACTCAACAAGGCAGAGAGGCATTTAATATTGAGGCTTTTTAGGTCGTTAAGTGCATTTATTGTCTCCAGCTCTGATCGGTAGTGACGTCAAAAAAAGAAAGTAGCCAGTCGAGTTGCTGCTGAGTCTGTGTATATAGCTTCAGGAGTGAGTAATTTGGCCAAATTACTAAGCAATTTTTGTTTCCATATTTGTACCAGAATTGTTGTAGCACTAGAAGTTATAGAGGAGTTAAATGCCAACCAATTGTGGTATTATGTGGGGTTTACCACAATAACAACATACCAACATTGACATTGAGACCGTGTTTACAACAATACAGAAACTAGTTAAAAGGAAGTGAATTCTTCTGTTTTATTACTGAATACACATATTGAAAAACAAGTAAAACTGTCCTTATTTTGGTGTAAAAAGTTATTTTTTTATTTTTTACTGGATCTCAAAAACACACATTTGAGCTTATAATTGCTGCTTGTAGCCATGAAAGGAGATTAAGCATGCAATTGTCTGTGTGTTTAATGTTTGTTTCCTTTGTTAGCAAAATATCTCAGAAAGTAATAACTGCATGTAACTCTTTGAGAGTCAACCTGATTCAAGATGGCATCCACAGCTAATTGACTGCAACAAACACAAAAAAATGCTATAGCTCAATTGTTTTTACAAATACTGAGCTCAGGTCTGACATGGTCATAGCTGAGAGTCGTACCCACAATGTGAGTGCTAACAGATCTTCGTTTAAGATCTGGCATGCAAGGTGACAGGCGATATGCATTCCTTTAAGGAATGATAGTTTTTTATTCATTATGCCCTTTTATTTCTTCTTCTCTGGCTCAATTTTCTGAAGCTTCAACCATCACTGCTACTAAATTGTTTTCTCTGCCTTGTCCTTCTATATCCTTTTTTTTTTTTTTTTTTACTTTTTATTTTCTGTGCCCATACTCGACACCTCCCTTTCCATTGTATCATTGATAAATTGTGACAATTTAATTCTGCAGCCAGTGGCTCCTCAATGCTGGCAGCCCTCAGACATGTTTATGAGATAGAGACACGGAGAAAGAGATTCTGTGTGTTGGAGATTATGCATGTGACTGTGTTGACTGGATGCCAGCTGGCCCACGGTGAAGCAAGCTGTCCTAATAAAGTGATCTGAAGCTTGATCCAACCAATCGGAATTTGTTCTAAAACTGGCAGCACACAGGGCTTGTAATCATTTTTTTTCTGATAACAGGAAAAACCATGAGACAGATTAAATTTAAAACCAGTTTGTTTTAATCGAAACAGGAGACTTGGACACAATGCAGGGGACCTTCTACGGAACATAAGCTAGCTTGTTTTTTTGTATTATGTTTTTTAGATCCGTAAAGTACCAGATCACTGGTGAGTGAACTCATTGAGACTTTGAAATGTAAAGCAATTTGTTTCAGTCAAATCCATACGTTGGTCAGGGGAATTTCACCTCAGAAACTTGGTCTGTGCTATTTAAAAAAAAAACTGTACAGTAAAAATTGGCCCATTGGGACCTGTTTTTACTAAATGATTTGAATCTATTGGATGCCAAAGTTCAGAAAAGTAATAAATATGAATATTTATCTTTTGATAAGCAATTTTCATGGTAATTTGAGTTTAACACTTTTGAATGTTTACCTGTGAATAAACTCCTAATCACCACAAATAGATCTTTTTGTTGTCCTCTGTTCACAATTTTACATCAACTTAAATATTCCACTGGTCCTAATGACCAAAATCAACAATGCAAAACAGCTTTTTTAAATTGTGTATTATTGTTTCATTTTATTATCGTGTCTGATGTTCTTATCAGGAGAAATTACTTTGGGAGCACAAATAAGACCCTTGAAAAATCAATGCAATAATCAGAGGAGCTAATCTAATCTTAGGCAACTTTCTTCAGGCCAAATACTACTAGGATCAATAGTTCTCCCCAGAAAAACAGGTTGATTGAATTGCATCATCAGAAAGCTGTCAACTGCCTCCTAATTAAAGATACTTTTCTGCTTGTTTTAAAGGCTGAAACAATGGAAATGGAATCAATTTTAGGCTGATTACTCTAAAATTTGATAAAATTATTCAAAGTCCCCAAAGACAATTTGGAAATGTTTTGTTATAGTCCCTTGGCTTTTCTTCCCTTGCCCTCTAGTTAGTTACTTTGGCATAAAACCTTGTAAAATCAGCCACGTGTATTTTGTGATAGAAGGCTTTAATTTCTTGCCTCCTTTTCTTCCTCAATAATTTGTCATATGAGGAACATTTGCCATGTCAGGCATATGTGAGGATTTTAGCTTAGGGCAGCTTCTCTTCACATGACTAAAACTGCACAGTCAGCTTACATTTTAAATTCATTGTGCTAACAAGAACCCTGTGATTAGGAAGGCTCATGTCACAGGCTTTGAACTCTTCTGATACGTTTTCTAATGAATGCACTGAACACAACAGACTATATGAATACATGAAAGACAACCATATTGCTTTGATTGCCTTTATGTCACATAAAGCATATTAAAATTTGCTAAGGAAAAACACACACACACATACACGCATATTTATATAAACAGAGTGAACCAGGGTTATCATTTATCTTATTTTTAGTACATTTAATTTATAAAGACCTGAATGATTGCTGATGTCTATTTTAATCAATGTTATGGTTTGTTTCCCAATGTCACAGCATTTCAATGTGGATTCAATTGTACCTTGCTGGAGTCAGTATGTCTACCCTATTCAAAAATATTTTTATCTGCAAGGTCTATGTCTGCTCATGTGTGTTGTGTATTGTGTGTGTGTGTGTGTCCGTGACATCAAGAATACTCTGAAAAATCACCAAATTAGACGCTATCACCCCAGGTCCAGAAGGGAAACCCAGACATCCCTCTTCACAGTGACACTCTCCAGCATCTCCTCAGGGATCCCAAGGTGTTCTCAGGCCAGAGAGGATACATATAATCCCTCCAGCAAATTCTGGGTCTGCCCCAGGGTCTCTTCCCAGTGGGATGTGCCTGGAAAACCTTAAAAGGGAGGAATCCTAATCAGATGCCGGCACCACCTCAGCTGACTCTTTCAATATGGAGGAGCAGCAGTTCTACTCCCAACTTCCCTTGGATGACAGATCTCCTCATCCTCATCTTATCTCTAAGGCTGAGCTTGCCCACCTTATGGAGGAAGCTCATTTCAAGCCTTTGTATCCAGGATCTCATTCCATCGGTCATGGTCCGCACCTCATTCCGATATGTGAGGGTTGGAACATAGAAGGACCAATAAATCAAGAGCTTTACCTTTTTGACTCAGTTCCTTTTTTCACCACAACAGACAGGAGCAACACCCTCATTACGGAGTACAAAGCACCAATCCATCAACCCATTTCCTGCTCCATCCTACCATCACTTGTGAATACGATTCCTAAATACTTTAACTCCTCCGCTTGAAGCAAAAGCTCACCCCCGAACCCTGGGGGAGCATTCCATCTTTTTCTAGTTATTTCCACAAACTAATAAACCCACAACAAATGAGGCATGAGTTGGTATAAAACAGTTGGCTTCCCTATTAATTGTATTTTTTGTTTTTAAGACAAAGATACACATAAAGAAACTGAGGTAACACGAGTATTTCAGCAGTCCAGCCCTTGAAAATCAACACTGTCAGTGAAAACACTGGCGAGCAGACTGGTTCAAAAATAATAGATGTTTTTAAACAGATATACACAGTGGTCACAGGCCTTAGCAACAACAACAGCAGCAACAATTTAACACCAGCTAAACACAATGATAAATCTAAAGTAAAAAAGTTTTTATTTTTGTTCTTTTTTTTAAATTAACACCTGATAAGTTGTACTTAGCTAGTTGGCAAACCCAGCTGCACCTATTTAATAGATGTTACCATGCTAACCTTTGTACCTTGTGGCAAATGTTTATAGCCATGCATTGACTGGCTGTGATTTTTGCTAATTGCTTTTATTCCCTAATTGTGTGCTTTGTCGTTATTTACTGGTATCAATGGTCAACAGGCTCCAACATCTTACAGCTCATTGCAATTGGTGGGGGAGAGGGAATTTGAGGTGAAGACGTGAAGACAAAAAATTTCAAACTGCAGGAACAGTGAGACAGAAAGTTTTTGTGGTTTGGTAGTGTGACTTTTTATAATCTTGAAACCAGATACTGGCCCATCTAACAACTCTTACATAGCTCAGCAGTTTTTTTGTTTGTGTTGTTGTTTTTCCACCTGCTCTTTACTATGCATAGTGTTTTTACAATAATTTTTTTATTTAAAATTATTATTTTATTTATATGCTAGTGGGTTGTTCAGTCTGCTGGTGGTGCACAGCCATTCACAAATATCATCACTTGAATAGTCAATGGTTGGGTTTTAAAGGTGTGTGTAAATGGCTTAACAGGTAAGCTTCATCCTGAGAATGGCAAACAGCCGATTTACTCTGAGCCCCACCGTTGGTGTAGGCCACACCTGGCTGGGGGAAACCAAGAGAGAAAGAGAGCACAGGCTAAAAAGCGGGAGAAAAATCATTAGTTAGACAGTCAAGCTGTCAGACGTCCTGCTGAGCTTCTGCAGCTACTCCTGCGCATGTGTGCACGTGTGTGTTTAGAGAATGAACACAGCTGCAAGTGTGGGATAAAGCAGCCTAGACTAGATTCATCTTTCACTCTGCTCTTAAGGCACACACCATCACTGTGCTGCTTAAATAATGGATGGGTTTTACACAATACATTCAAGATACAAGACGCCCGCCCCCCCCTTTTTCCGAGCACCCTGGCAAGATGATACACACGTTGTGCCATGTGGGTACTGTGTGTAAACATGTTCAAGCATAACCTCTTCTATACGTTTGGTGAATCTCTTCTTCTTGGCGACAAAATGTCAACCCATTTTACAGTTTTACAAGTTTCCTAAGATTAATGGTAACATAAATTTGTTCTTGGGTTGGTTTCACAAACCACCTACAGATTTCTCCTTAAGTGTGATATTTGGGGCTTAATTTATTCTTAGCTGAGAACACCAAGGGTGTTGCACAAAATATCTTAAATTGCGGTCTTAAATGAGGAAAATTGTTAAAGGCTTTACTGCATTGTAGGAGTTTTTACAGCAGATAAATTACAGTGTTTCCTTGGAGCTGGCCTGTTTTGTTGGACTCTAGCTAAGCCTGAATGTTACTGCTGTAACTGTTATTTTTCTTAAACACAAGATTTTTAATTCAAAACTAAAGAAAAGCAAAAACTAAAACAAAAGTAGTAAACCTATTTTCTTTTTATGACTGCAAACTAGCTGCATATTAACTGAATTAAAATTTTCTTCATTTTCTGCTCATGAATCAGCCTTTATTATGTACGGATGTTTGAAACCTGACATTTCTTGCAACCAATTACAACCCATCTTGTCAGGAAGTCTAGGGCACTGCTATCTCATTTTCTTCTTGATTAGACTGAACTTTACTGCAGCGTTCAGCAGGCAAGCAAAGGCAACTGAGGTCCAGTGAATGAGGCGGAACAAGTTGACAAGTGGACATGAAATCACTCGCCAACAACTGGTGGAAAGATCTTGCACCATAAAACCATAAAGCGATCATTAATTGTGAAGCAGCTGAAAGAGCGCAGCTGCCGAAGAGTGGGTCTGAATGTAAATGGTCAGACATATAAATTGTTTGCAGGTCAAATTCAATAAAGAAGCAATTGCTCTTGAGTGAATCCATTAGGTTCTCCCGGTAAGTGAGCAGTCTTTTCCAGATGCATTCATTTCTTCATTTATTGCCATAAACTCTAACTCTGTTTTAAGCCTGGCCTACACTGTACAATTAAAAAAGAGCAGGTGTGGATGCTCTCATTGCCAAGAAAAAGGCATTGGTTGTTGGCTTTTCCAGACAATTTCTGACGCCACTTCATATTTGTTCTAGGTCGTTTTTGGTTGCGAGAGTGAACAGAGGCTGTTGGTGAGCCTGTCACACTAAACTATGAAAGACTGCCAATTTAAGCTCACAACCATTGATTTTTCATACAGTTCTTTCTTTCACAACTAAGGATTTTGTCTAGAACAACAAAAGCACAGTGTGAACTTGGCTTTAACCGCCTTTTTTAAAAACTGAGCAGCTTTGAGTTGCTAAGGTCTTTTGTGCAGTGGTTTATTGGATTTTGAATTCAAACCAAAGTATAAATTGAAAGAAGAAAGGAAATTCTTGATTCCTTTTTTTACATAGTTTAGATTTTTTGATTGAGGTAGAGAGGGAACAAACAAATAGTATTTTACCTGTTGTAGATAACTCGTTGAACAACCTCATTTTGGTGAAAAAGAATTTATTCTGACCAGATTAACAAGATAGTGGCTAGTTTCCCCAGAGCTAAGACTAAAGTGGATTTCTGCCACCTAAAAACAACTTCAATCTCACAAATTTCACAGAAGTTCTCGCAACCGTCCTTTAGTAAAATATAACATCATTGCTTTTTTTCCAATGGAATAACAAGATAATGCAAAACTGATGGTGATATGGATTCATAAAAAATAGAGTCAACACAGGCCTCCATGAAACTTCTGAGACTGCATTTGCTTTAGGACAGCGGCAACCCACTTTGGTCATCACTTGGACTAGCTGTTAGCTCATCAATCTGGTCAAAATTAAACTGTTTCTCCAAACTCAGAAGCAATTATCTACAATATGTAAGATGTCAACAGCTCATAAACCTTTTCACAGAACCACACTTCAAAAGATCTAAACTGTCACTTTAAGAGAGACACTTTATTGTTTTTTGGGGAAAAAAACATTGATATATCTTTATATATCTAGGGATAACATCCTAAAATCCTAAATTTGACTAGTAAATTAAAAGTTAAAGAAGATGACAATTCCTGTGGTCCCTTCTTCTTGTGTCTCGCATTCTCTCGTCCCCTCTGTCGCTCTCCTCCTGTTACCTCCATCCAAGAACCATCCTATCTATTCAGGAATACTATCAAGTAATATGAATCAAATCTGCAACAACAGCTGCAAATGACTTATTGACAAACACTTCTTCCCTAATTACTATAAAATTTCTGCAATTCATGACCGCCCCTGCTGCTTGTCAGGCTACAGTGAGTTATCCATCCTGCTATATTGCCAATCTATCATCTGACTCCAGGCTTCTTTTTCCTGTCACTACACCTACAGAGAGACCGTAAAATATGTAAGCAAAGCTCTCTGAGCACCGGCGACACATAATTTGAAAAAGGAAAGGAAGTAAACACATTTTGATAACGTTTCTCATTAAAAAATCTGCTGCTGAGAGTTTTTTTTTTTTCCTGCAAGCGATATTGCCAGTGTCCCCAAGCTAGAGAAATTCTACACAGAAAAATGCTGCATTGCAGACAAAGCAAAAGCAAAGGTGAGTGTACTGGTGTGACTGATGCTAATATGCAAGACAAGAAGTTATTTTATCTTATAAGCATTTGCACCACACTGGGATTTGGAATGTTAAATGATGAAACTGGTATTAATTAACAAACTAACCTTTTAGTAATGCTTAGGTTTCTGACTAATTAAAACCTGAAATATTCAAAAGCACAATAACAGTTTTTATGCAAAAGATTATGAAAATTAAATGCCAAGCGTTCTTTGAAGGAATGCATATCCCCTGCTACAGAGTTTAAACTAAGTTAATCTTATGAGAAGAAGTGATGGAGGTACAGCTGCTCAGTCAAACTTTGTAAATCATGTTAGGCACAACATCATGGGGATGAGTATTCGCTACTACCACACAAAATTTTTTTCATCATCTGTAAAATTGGCTGAAATATAACCATTTTGTGTTGGCTAACATCAATTAGCTGTGGTGGCCATTTTAAATGTTCAGACTTTTCATTTGTAGATGTGCATCCAGCGATCACTTTATGACAATTTCTTTAAGATCTGTTGTTTGGTTCATGATAATATTTGCTAACAGACGGAAAGGGTTGACCATCGCAGTTAAAAAGAAAAGAAAAGCAGCTCTGTACATAAATTTGCAAGATTTATCAACACACTTCGAATAAAGTGATAACTTCCACTGTATGCCAAAATGTTTTGCACTATCCCGTTTTACATTCAAAATATTGCTCACTGTTCAGATTGCAATTACTTGGCCCGGTTCATTTCCCCCCTGATTAAGTCCTGCATCTATTCATTTGGAAATGTGAATCTTTTTATTTTTTTTTCTCACACAAGTGTCTCCTGTGGCACAAAAATATCCAAATACAACGTGTTTCATGATGCGTGTTCCATTTTGTCTGACTGCCTAATTACATTTAAATCACTAAACTTTGTGTTTAAAAGGGCCACGTCTTCCTCACGGTTGTTTCTACAATTCTAAGCAAAACCTGAATCCTTGGTTGTGACATTGAAAGGATACTGTGGCTCCGTTATGTTTTGGGAGCTATTAGCCAACTGAGAGGAAAGGTTTAGTGCAACTTAAAAAAAATGTCTAAAATATAAGCTGCATTATGATCTGCAACCAGAAAATAAATCATTACTGGAGATACAATGCTATGCTCATGCTGTCACCTAACAAAGTTTTGATATAAAATACCTTAAACTTATGTTGGTTTACACTATAAAGGAAAAGTAAATATATACACACACATATATATATTATTATTTTTTTATATTTTAAAGCTCTACAAATTGTTACAAGCCTTTTTTTGTTGTTGGGATAAGCCCACTTGTGATTTGTTAATGGTAAAGAATATAAATTACATGACTGTGGGTTCCATCACGTTTATCCACTTTTTACTTTATTTTTTACTTTTTTTATTGGTTTGAGCAATAACAGGTTTAGAAACCCCCAGAGGTCAAGCGTTTTATAACCAGTGTCAAAATGCAATGAGCTGTCCCAGCCACGCACCGTAGCATGATGAGTTACAGGCAGACTTTATTTTTTATTCCTCTCATATGTGTTGGAGGGAAAATATTTACTCTGTTTTTGTTTTCTGTTTTCTTTGTGTTTCAAAGTGGTTTCAGTAATGTTTGTAGTTTAGTCTGTATTTGCTGTTCCCCACTTCTCAGCCATTGTTTCCTTCAATCATCCTTTTTTTTCAGGCCTTCTCTCACACCTGCTCTGCATCTGATAATCAGCCCAGCTGCTCTCTCTTTTAGTAATCACCCTACCACGTTTTAATACTTCCTTCTTTTTTTCTGCATTGTCAGAGCTCTTAAATGTGTCTGCCTTTCAGTTTGCATTATGCTACCTGCAGATTGTTGTGTGCTCCTGCCAAAGTTTTATTAGTTATTGTGCTCAGTCTACAAGGCTTTAATTTGGAACTTCTGGGCTACTTATCATTTAACCTAACACAAAAAGTAAGGATATTTGTGTCTGACTGACTATTTCTGAGTTAAGCAGCAGAGATGTGTATATAGGCTACGCACATGAAGAACTTGCCACTTCGCTGCCAATGCCAAACAGCTTATCGACTCTTGATTGGTGTTGCTTATTCGATTAGATGGTTGAACTCTGGGTTAGATGGTTGTGTTATTTACTCTGGAACAAACAGCATGCCCAAGCTGATACCCCAGGTGTTTAATGGGGTTGAGGCCAGGACTGCAGACAGGCCAATCCATCCTCTCCACTCCCAAAGTCTGGAGGTGGTCCCTGATAAATCCCACACTGTGGGGATGAGCGTTGTCATCTTGGAGGGTAGAGTTTGGTCCCAGACTGCAGAGATATGGGACTGCCACTGGTTCTGACAATCAGCCACCAATCAGTCACCTGATTGTTAGCACCTGGGGTACCAGAGGCTCAAAACAAAAGTTAGTAGCAGAATAAGTTGCTTGGCATTGGTACAGAAGATTTGGAAAGTTTTTCATAATCCCAACCCACATACTCTACTCCGCTGTTCAACCCACAAATAGATTTTCTGAACAAATGTGTTACCATTTAGGGAGAAATAAACGGGCTTTCCAACATTATAGGATTTACTGCCAAGAAGCACTGTTACAAGAAAAACCACCAGACACAAATTTCCTTTTTATGTTTTCATTGCTTACAAATTCAAATTATTGCATTAAAAAAGTAAAAAAAACAACTATTTGTTGTCTGGTCCAGAAAAAAATATATACTGTCTTCATTGTGTTTTTGCCAACAGCTATCTTATGCTGCATAAAGACACACACATACACCACACACTTAAAGAGGACCTAACCAGCACATTTCTCTCACTTGCACCCACAAACCCTTTCACAACCCTACTCAGCATGCAACATGAGCAACTTCCTCAGTTAAAGGAAACGCACTGCTTTAATTTTAAATCCAGGGAGTCTGAGGGCGAGTGTGTGAGTGTGTGTGTTATTTCTGCATGACATGAGTGTGTTCCCTGCATCACAGTGTGGTTCATTCACAGGACAATGTAATAATGTAGCATTTAAAGTTCTATATAATTATTTCTTCCTGTTCCATCTATCATTGAGGTTGGTTTATATTTTATTATTTTGTGCTCTAACACCCCAATCCAATTAGGTTGGCAAATAGAATAGTTTTCCATACATGATATGCAAACTGCATGCAGTCATTTCAGGGTTAATGCTGAAGTCAGGAAGACCATCAGAATGAGAGATTACAATAATATTATATCTAACAAACTTGTAAGTATGACTGCATTTGCTGGTTTATCATAGTATATCTGTGAAACTAAAACATTTTTGTGGAAAAATGTATGCATAAATGTGTCCTTAATCCTCAAAAGAATGATCAGATCTTTTGAAGTGGGTTTCTGTGGAAAGGTTGTAAATATTTAATGTCTTACCTGCTGTAGATGGTTCATTGAATGACCTCAATTTGGAGGAATAGAGTTTAATTTTGACTGAACTGGGGAGCTGAATCTGAGTAGAGCCATGACTTAAGTGGATTGCAGCTGTCCTAAAACTGTTAAAATGTCAATATGATTGTCTTTTGAAAAATTATGAAGTTTTAGCCTTTTTGGTCAAGTTTTGGGCTCTCTGCAAAACAATGTTGAGGTTTATAGTAAAAACAATGTTTTGTTCATGGCCCTGCTTGGACAACCTGGTCAGAGATAAACTCTGTTTCTCCAAACTGAATTTGTAAAAGAGCTACCAACTACTGGTAAGATATTGTTTGTTCCTATCCTTTCCACAGAACTCCACTTGAAAAGATCTGAACTATCATTTTCACAATTTCCTAAAGCTAAAAACACGTGTGAGCAAAGATTTTGTTCAGAAATTCATCTGTTAGACATTCAGTGCTTCATGATGTGTGTGTGGTTTTTTGTATGAACAAAGTTTTGTATCAGCTATGAAGATTTAAGTAGATTTGGATGTGATATACGTATGTGTTCTCTGTTTCAGTGGCAGCAGTCTGAGCAGCGCCTGAAAGCAGCCTCGGGTTAAAAACACACCGAGCTTCCTGTGTCTACCATTCTCAACCACTGTGTTGAACAACTAAGTGCTGCAGGGCACCCATTTAATGCAACATAGCATCTCGGAGTTAGTAAAATAAACGCTCTCACATTTCTCTGTGAACAGAGGGAGTATCATAGGGTGGGGTGGGGTGGGGATCTTACTCTGAGAAGAACCAAGGGAAGAGAAAGGAGGATAAAATGAAGTGAATTAGAAGTAAGTTGAACAGAGTAACTGCTGAAAAAAAGGAGAGAAGAGAAATCTGCTCTAAAAGCCACCACATCATGGTTTCCCCTCCCCCTGTTTTTTTTTTTTTCTTTTTTATCCTTCCTCCCCCTCATTTATATTCCTCAACTCCTGGTCTTGCTGATCAGTTTCCGCTGGATATCGATTACTGCTATAACTGCACAGTGCTCATCACATGCCCTGCGGGATCATCCTCACTCCCTCTGTTTCTAGCTTCTCACATTGCCCTCTCAGTATTCTTTTTTTTCCTTGTCAAATGGTTCGAATTTCTTCAAAGTTTGTATTGAATTATTTTCTGGAAAAAAAAAAAAAAAAGAAAAATTTGGAATTAAAGACCCTAAAGGAATGCATATCCACCCATCTCTTTTCATGTCAAAGTTTAAGACTGAGATCATCTGATGTTGAGCTGTTGTAGATGTTTTGGTCAAACCCTGAAAATAATATTTTTTCCACGATCTCATGATTTTGCAAGAAGAGTATGTTTTAGAAATTACTCTCAGCTAGCACCACATCAAGTTTTAGCTTAACAGTTTTTTAAATTGTCTGAATTATAGCCATTTTTGTGTTGGCTAATGTCGATTAGCTCTGGCAGATATCTTGAATTAGACTGACTCCAAAAGTTGAATCATTTGATTACTTTCTGAAAGTTTTGTTAAAATCAATTTAGCCATTTGAGATATTTTGAGACAGACAAACAGAACTGACTCCAACAGTTAATGCTAAAGTTTTAACCAAAAATCTTGAGCAACGAGTAGCACTTGGAGTATGCGTTTTGAACAACTCTCAGCCACTACCACGCCAAATTTTAGCACATTATATGTAGAATTGGCTGAGTTTTAGCTATTGTTGTGTTCCTTAGAATAATTTGGCTGTGGTGGCAATCGTGAGGTGGTTTGGCTCCAGATGTTAATCAGTTGTAGAGGTACATCCGATGATTATTTCCTGAAAGTTTCATTACAATCCATTCAGTGGTTCATGAGATATTTTGCTAACAGAGTAAAAAAAAAGACAATTTTGAATAAAGATCTCATGTAGTCTGGCAGCACTCAGAATATGTGTTGGTGATTCCGTTCTGTGATTTTTAGTTGGTTGTGTCAGCCATCTTGTATTGAGATGAGTCTAAACATTAATTGATTGTTGATGTACATGCAATGATTACTTTCTGCAGAGTTTCAATATAATTTGTCCTGTGGTTTATGAAATGATTTAGTAATAGACAGGCAAACACACACACACACCCACACACATGGACATGAGCAAATCCATTATTAACCACCTTCGCCATTTGGCAGAGGGTGATAACTATCATTTATTTAACGATTTCACCAGATAAAAGGCAGTGTTAAATCTCTTTTTTCCAGTGTGATCCTTAAGGACACAAACCCCCAAATATCACAATGCTATTATATTACCAATTACTCAGTAGTACCATTATTAGGTTCTCTGGAGGGAAGCTAGGAGTCAGTCTCTGTTTACTCATTGCTGTCATGTTTAATGCTTTTTGCACTGTGACTGTGGAGGGATTTATCGTTGGCGTTGTTAAAGCCGTGCAGCGT
This sequence comes from Kryptolebias marmoratus, assembly GCF_001649575.2. Taxonomy (NCBI): domain Eukaryota; kingdom Metazoa; phylum Chordata; class Actinopteri; order Cyprinodontiformes; family Rivulidae; genus Kryptolebias; species Kryptolebias marmoratus. The sequence continues at coordinate 15,085,890 of NC_051431.1, read as the reverse complement.
TCAGGAGCTGTAATGGAAATGCAGAGCTATTTTACAATAACTCACACAAACAACAAGAGACACTACTCTCTAAAGGAATGCACTGTAGCTTTATACTGCCAAACAAGAGGGCCAAAATCATTTTTCAAAACTAAAGTAAACACTGATGATTATATGAATAAAAGCACCTAAAGTACAAAAAAGAGAGGAGGAAAGAAGCTCAAAAATGACTAGTATTTTGCAAAACTATCCTGTGTAAACTTAGACTTGTTACTTTTTAAATTCATCAATTCATTAAACAAAGTAAACATAAACCAGATATAATGATAACTAGTTGCAATATCGAACAACAAAGTGTAGCACAGCAAGGTACATCCACTCCACATGTTTCTTTCCCTGCCCATATTTATGGGGGAATATTAGGACCACTCATAAGAACAAAAAGAAAATATATTTTTTTCTTGATGTTTTGTTTCAGAATTTTGAGATTAATGTTAAAATATTGACAAAAAAAATTTTTTTCAAGACAAATCCTGAGGAAGAGAAAACCCATGTGATTCTTTGACTTTATTGTGTTTTTCTTTTTTTTAAATTAATATTATAGCTGAGGGTTATGGGTGCACTTTTACTGGATAAACTACAAAATAAATGCAAAAAAGCATTTTCCTGAACCAGTCTAAGATGCTGTTTATTACTGCTGCACCTGTGTTAATCGAAACAGCGGAACTCACGGAACTGCCTTCAGTCCTTCACAATAAGAGTCTCAAACATGCACACATATTGTTGACCTTAAAATGTTTTCTGATCATCTGAAGCTTTTAGAAATAGCTTTTAGGATTAATATTGTTTTCCATTAAAGCTCAGACTGCTAGAAAAATTAGGAAGTTATTTACAGGTTGGGTACAGCTCCAGACATCCGTTGTGTGCAAAAAAAAATTGTCTTCTTATTAAAACGTATTTTGATTTTTAGTCACTACTTACACAAAACATATTATCAAAGGTTTTTGACCCAGTTATGGTTTGGTCACTGATTCCCCTTTTAATCTCAAAATAACCCAATTTTTGCCATTTTGACTTTCTTAACTTCTCGGCTATAATCTCAAAACCTGGAAACAAACAAAACAAAACCTCTCTGGTTCATATTTGTTTCTTCCCAGTGGCCTAATATTCTGTTGTACTTAGTCCCCTTAACTTCCTCTTTACTTTTCCCTGAAGGGACCCTCCTCTCCACTACTGTTTTCCATTTCTCTCTCTTTCTTTCCGTGTGTTCCGTCTCTCAGCTGAGTGCGCTGACTTTCTCGTCCATCAGAGCGCCTCATCCCCAGAGTGCTGCTTTTATCCATCTGTCCCATCTATGTTGCCTCTCACCACTTATGTCTCTCTTTTTTCCATCACACGCCTTTGTTTGCGCCAGGGTACTGCATGGAAGTGTGTGTGTATAGGGGGTCTTCCTGACCACAATGGTTTCCAACTTAAATCTATTTTATTATGCACGCAAACTGATTAAACTTCCTTTAAGATGTATTGTTGCATGGAAAACGTTATAAAATGGAACAACAACTTTTTTCCCAACACTTAGACTGTACCTGACCTTCATCCCATTTGCCTTATACCTTTGAGACATGTGACAAGACAATAATACAATATTTTAAAAACATATCATGAAGTCCACTGAAATGAACAACAGAATAGAATGCTATAAAAATGAAGTTAAGCATCTGTGAGAATAAAACAGGAAGAGAAAAAGAGGTTAAAGATGAAAGAATAAAGGAGAAAATAAAATGTTTTTTTTAAAAAAAAAAAAAGCTTGTAGGAGGAGGAGAAGAGTGATGACTGAGGGGGTGGGAGTGGATGAAGGTTGTGTTCTCCCAGGTGTGTATTTGCATGAATGTGAGAGTAAACTCCTGTCAGCATCAGGTGGAAAAAACCTGGTGTGTGTATATGGAGGTTTATGACAGTTGTACAGTATCTGTCATCTGATCCAGTAAATCTTCCAATTCCTTTAAGACAAGCTGTCGCCACCTCTGTAGGCACACGCACACACAGACACACACACACAAATCCAGCAGAACTGTCCTCACACAGAGAGCAAGCACTGTTCAATTTAAACCTGACAAATATATACCTATTTAAGATGGAACTGTAGAAAATGAATAATAAATTCAGCTTTGCTGTTTTATGCCATCTAATGTATTCTTCCAAAATAAAAAAAAACATTTAGGTGTGAATAGAAATGGTAGAAAGAAGTGTTTTTGTATTAATTCAACTGAGTGTGAGATAGAGAAAGCAATACAACGAAAGAACACGAGCTAGCAGGAATGAAGATCTCAGGAAAATGGGACTGAGCTGCCCCAGTTCCCATGGTCATCTGGGACCCCACAGGAAACATCATCCAAAAGAAATGTAGTCAACCCCCTCATGTGAACTGGGTGGGGTTGAGTACATCAAATATCCCTGCACCTGGGTTCACTGCTGTCTAACTGTGGCTACAGCTGGCTCTGAGCCTTAAGGCTGCTGAAAAAGAGACTGGTTATATTCAGATTGGTAAAAGAAATGAGGTTAAGAGTTAGACACAGATACAAAATTAGATTTTTTTAAAAATATATAAAGTGCTGTAAAAGACTTGCTTTATTTGTTATATGTAATGTCAATGATGCCATCTTTGGTGGGACAAGTGGGATAAACTTGTCCCTTCATGTCATTTACTTGCATATCAATAATTAAATACCCATCTTTAAATATTCCTTTAATGCATACCATGTTGAATGTTAAACAGAGGACAAACAGTTATAGATCAAATTCAATGGCACCATTCAGTGATCCGTTTTTGCCACCTTAAGTCCCCTGCACATATTGAGTCATATGTGCCAAGCTCAAAAGGGGAGTAGAACCCAGAGCAGAGAAGAAGAGCACATGTGTACAAACTGTGCCCAAGTTCAGAGCAGTTCGCTTGAAGATAGAAATGATAGTCAGGAAGTAGCTAGTTTTACCAGCTGCGGTTTGAATGCAGCATGTATCCGTCAGATTTTATCAGGAGGAGGAGAAGGAGTGAGCAGCAGTGTATGATCACTGTAGTCTCAGCTTGGAAAAGCTCATTCAGCAACATTTAACTGTACAACTGCTTCCATGTTTATCTCAGACTGATAGAGCCTGGTAGCCCATAGGCATGGTGAGGGAGACTCACACTGAAACTTTAATAGTAATCAATATCTTATCTTTGTCAGAGGAGACCAGCAGTTTTATCTGGCCTGATAGTTGGTTAGTCTGAGTAGGACCAGTTCCAAAGTGGATTTCTGCCATCCTAAAACAATGTAAACATTTTATCAGTGGCAAATGCTTCTTTGTAAACCTTTACATAACCATCAATTTCCCATTCTCATGGTATTTTAATCGCTTTGGTTATTTTCAAGCACAAATAGCAGCAGCAGCTAGCTGTAATGGTAAATGGCTTGCACTTATATAGCGCTTTATCTAGTCCAAGGACCCCAAAGCGCTTTACACTACAATCATCCTCACATTCACACACTGATGGTGGTAAGCTACATTGTAGCCACAGCTGCCCTGGGGCGGGCTGACAGAAGTGAGGCTGCCATCACACCGGCGCCACCAAGCCCTCTGACCACCACCAGTAGGCAAGGCGGGTGAAGTGTCTTGCCCAAGGACACAACAGCTGAGACAGCCAGAGCGGGGGTTCGAACCAGCAACCCTCCGATCACAAGACAAACCCCTACCTCCTGAGTCACTGCTGCCCCTGTAGCACTTCAACACCATGGCCTTCAGTGTACATGGACTTCTATATAAGTAACCATCAAATGCAAAAGTGACCGTCAGTGAAAAGATATAAGTAAAATAGTGTTTGCGTGAATTGGAGGTGGACTGATGGATTGGGACCTCATTTGCAGTAATGAGGTCGTTGCTCCAGTCAGTTGTAGTGAAGAAGGAGCTGAGCTTAAAGGTGAAGCTCTCGATTTACCAGTCCATTTACGTACCAACTCTCACCTATGTTTATGAGCCACCCTGTGGATGACCCAGAACTTGCTGGTGGGATTATGTATCCTCTCTGGCCTGGGCACACCTTGGGATTCCCCAGGAAGAGCTGGAGAGTGTCACTGGGGATAGCGGTTTCTGGGTTTCCACCCTGGACCAATCCAACCAACCAGTGGAAAAAGGTGGATGGAACCACTATGAAATCAGGCTTACCATTAGCGCATCGTTCCTGAGATAATTTCGGAATTATATTCCAAACTGATAATGCTATGGGCAATTTCTACTGCTGGATAAGATACTGGTAACTAATTCAAAAACAGAACACTTTGTCAAAAAAATAATAATAATCTTTAAAGTCAATAACTTTCACCATGTTTATGCAAGCTACTTCTTTAGGGATTCCAACAATTAAAATGTTGTGGATTCTGCTGTCTCGGTTTTACTTTGAAAACAGTATTTGGTTGCACAACCTTACAAGACTTCAAAAGTATCAGTCACATGAGGATCCATCTTCCAAGGCTGTGTGCTGTGGCCAAATCAAAGTGGTTGAACCAATTAGAATCCTAACTGGCGGCTATAGGTTTGAGGTGTGTTGACAGTCCATGAAAGTTTAATGTAAATGCAGCTGCAACATCAATTATATAAAAGCTAGAGGGCATCTCTCAATACAAAAAGCGAAGTTCAACACTTAAGGCTTTCATCACTTCAAAAGATGTTTTTGCTCCTTCATCAACTATTGCTTTAAGAAGATTCAATTAGCAAATTGGCACCACATGTTTAATTTGATTGGTTTAAGATTGCTTGGGATAAATACTGATAAATAGTTAATTCAATCTCCTGCCAATTGATGTGTTTAATTGTCTGCCATATTGGCTTATTATTCATTAGATAACACATCCTGTATAATGATGCAGAGATGATGGTACAAAGTAAGACAAAACCACCCTTGACTTCAAGTAGACAGTTAATGTTAACACATTACTGGCCATGTTGACTTTGTTGTCTTTGTGCACTTGAGGCCAACCTTTGATCTTTTTAATACAGAGATAAACTAGTATTAGGGCAAACACTACTATTCCTGAATCCATTTTTAAAGAGCTGTTTTGTGATATTCATTTTCAGGCCTGTTTGTGTGATTATGGAGTAAGATTCGTTCCGAAAGTATACTCAAACACCTTCCTGGAAAGAATATTTTATTTTGAACAAAATGTTTTAATGTAGATGTAGCCTCAGGTGTCAGTTCAGTAAGAAATAAAACACTCAGCTCCAGTAAAGAATCCCCAAATTAGATTTTTTGTTAATTAAAACATTTAGACAATGTGTCATCCTTTTTTTCCCTCCACCTTTATTAGCAGCTCTAAAGAAAGAAGGAAGGATGGCATTCTCTTTTGTCAAGTTTCCATATCTACGACACTCATTGCGTCTCTAAGATACCAGGCCACCTACAATGAAAGTTTTTTTTTCTTTTTAATTCATTTCAGTCTCGTTCCTTTTGTATCTCCACCTTATGAAGCTGGTTTATAATCATATGATTAACTTGGGTTGGATTATACATACACATTGAAAGCTTTACCTGAGCTCAGCTCTCTCATGAAAGCGGTTTCTGCTCCAAAACGTAGCCATTCTAACCTTTCAGCCTGAGTGTGGGTAGTACTTTGCCTCTATTACTTTGAAAACCAACTGCATGCAGGCCAAAGAGTCAGATTGTGTTTTTGCCCAACAAAACAATAATATGGTACAGCGACCTTTGTCTCGAACACATTATGTTTGTTTCCAAACTAACCATTGCAGAAGGGTCACAAAAAAAAAAAGTTGAGAAACCAAATGATAGTTTTAGAACTGCCCACCATTGACCACCTTTAAGATTGTCCCGCTTTTGCCATATCACCGTTGGTTTGAGCTCCAGCCTGAGATAAGCACAGGGTAAGAAAATCTATTTTCTTTACCTGCTTCATTTTGCGCCTGATGAAACTGCTATAGCAGAATAGATTGAAGGAAGATATTACAGCAAATAGGACCTCAAAGGTGCAACAGGTGGCAATACAGGAAATCTGAAAGTAAATGTTTCACGTTCCACACAATCCAAAAAGTTCTCATTCTCATTTTGAGAAATTTCACTAGCTTGTTAAAACACTGCTGCGTCTCTGAAATTCTGGCTAAGGGTCTTGTGCCTTGTATAAACATCAAATCTATTTGGTTTGGATGGGGGAACAATCATGGTATGGGTTAAAACAAAAGAAAAGCTCTATACTTGTGTTTATTGTGAAGAATTTTTGTATGCAAACTAATGGTGTCATAGGTTTTGTTTATAATGTCACTCAATATCATTGTGTCTTGAAGTGTACAGGCTGAAGTGGACTGAACTAACTAAAAGATGACAAAGGCTGTCTATGAGTTTACAAATATTTAAAGAATAAATTGTTAGTTTACAACTAAAAAATGAAAACAGTATTGATAAAGATTATATACATTTATCTGTCAGGAGTGATTTTTTTTTCAGTCAAAATTGAAGGAACAAAGCCATAAGTTTACACCTTCACTTTAAAATATGTTAAACGTGTTGGCCCACTTGTACTGTTAATCAGGAGCTAATGCATATCCCCCTGCTAAAATAACAAGTTTCTCTTCACCACTTTTGAATAAACGTAGTGTGTTTGTCTCTAAAACACACATAGTGAACAACAGATACAGGTGCTGGTCATAAAATTAGAATATCATGAAAAAGTAGATTGATTTCAGTAATTCCATTTAAAAAGTGAAACTTGTATATTATATTCATACAT